>NC_136430.1:401055999-401445999 GCF_052849685.1 Lactuca virosa | reverse complement strand
TGAAAGGTACCGATAACCAATACCCCACTTGGAAATCACCTGGATATCTCCGATATTAATTGCTTAGGATACAGGTAGATGAGTGGTCCAGTGGTCGTGGTCGCCGACAATTTAGTTGCATATCCTACCAACGGTTCAGTGGTTGTAGTCCATCAGTTTTCCATGGCCCTCCCCACCATCCATATATGTCGTTCTCTATTCCTGACGTGAAATATAACCACCGCTTCTCCATTAGGTTTGAAATCGGCATCTAAAATCAGTATGTTATAGAAATCGATGAAGTTTGTGTGTTTTAGAAATTGGGATGATCTAGTAATCAGTTTTCATTTCAAAAAACACGCTTATGGTTTTAGTTTTGGTTTCTTAGATCAATTCCTCATGTTTGATTTTGATTTCTAGCTTTGAAATTGTTTCTAAACTCTGTATGCTCTAAGTCGTGGTGGCTTGATTGATTGATTTCTTCTGTATCAGAGGAAAGAGGGAGGATATCGAGGTGAAATGAAAACACCAGTATCTAAGGTAGAGCTAGTATCAGAGGCGGGGTTGCTATAAAAAATAATGGAGGGAAACACAAGTATCGATGTTGACTAGGGTTATAATTTTGCAGAGTAAGGGGAGGATATGGGGACGATGGACAAAGATGGCTGGGTAGATGTGGAACTTCAAGGAAGAACTTTTAGCGGGTGTTGATGGAGATCATGCCTGGTTTGATAGGGGAGAAAGATAGAAGGGTGGGGTCTCCCATATTTCCTTATTAATTTCCTCTAATAATAATGACGTGATTAAAAAAAATGATAGAAAAATATTACAAAGAGTAAAATAGTCATTTTACATCTGGTATTGGACCAAACGTGCAACAAAAACATTTACTAAGGACTATCTGAGTTAAAAAAAGAAGTTAGAGACCAAACACACAGATTACTCCAAACATAGGGACCATTTATGTAATTTACCCTATATATAATGTTTGAGAGAGGTGTCAAGTTTCAATTTAAAGCATACACGGACCGACACTACCTATCAACCGTGATATATGCAAGTAATATAAATCAATAATACGGATCAACAAACAAACCATACAAGGGGGCGATCCTACCCATCAATCATGTTGTGTAGCCTTCAACCTTAATACCAACCTATATGAGGTAATCTCCTTGGAAAAACCGAGTTCCTCTATGCCTAGCCTTGCAATATACTCTCATTTTTTATATTGATTTTTAAAATTTAAGTTTGTAGTGATTTTTGTGGTTGTTTAACCGTTTAGCAAAGAAAAAAATTAATGATTTTTATATTAAAACACCATGAAAATAAAAAGAAAAAAGTTTTTCAAAAATCATGATTCTAAATTCAAAAGATATAACCAGTTTGTTGAAATAAGTCTCCAACCACACCTTTGGAGTTAGAGGAGACTGTATTAAATCCACTTGACCCATTCGTCTTCAGGAGCGGAGCTACTATGTAGCCTAGGGTAGCCCACACTACCCTTCAAATTTTCCCGTTAAATGTAAATTTAGTGAGTTTTTTGAAAATCATAACAAATTCGTTGGAAATCCGTCATAAATCCGTCAGCAATCCATCACAAAGTCTGATAATTGTGAATTTAGTGTAAATCCATCCGTTTAGTGACGATTTTGTGACAGAAACTTCCTTCGGGAACAAGTTTTTTTTTCTAACAGTGCAATCGACCCCCTAAAAAATTTGTACAACCCATCAATTTTTTCTTTTTTGGATCCGCCACTGCTCGTCTTGAGATATCCTCTCGCAAACTGTATTCATCTCATTTAGTTGCTAAGAAAACTATGACTCAAGGCATGAATATAACTATTTAAAATAAAGATATGCAGGCGTTAAAATTGGATAAAACGCTACAAAGAAAATGCATAAAGATTAAAGAAGTTCGCAAGATGACACAAAATGAAAGTGACATAAAAAAAGCCAAAGAGCTGAAGACAAATTTGCGAACCCAATAATTGAAGTAAAGGAAAAGATTGAGATTGATTATGATATTTTTTTAAATAAATGGAAAGTAGTTTTATTAATTATTTCTGAAACAACTAATGTTAATTAAATAATGAAATTAATTTACATAAAAATAAGAAAATGAGGAGACTCAATTGAAGAGTTTTGTACACGAGTGTGGTGTTTTAAACAAATATTTACCATTATCTTGTACTTCCAAAAATATTTTCCAAAAGATAGTTAAAATGGTTTTTAGACTTTTAGTTGTGATTCCCACCCAATTTATGTTAAGAAAAAAAAAACAAATTTTTTTTTCACACCGTTCCTTCATTTCTTGTTTTCTCCATGGAATCCATGGAATTCGCTGGAGCACCACTTAATCTTCTTAAACTTACCTGCAACTTTTACTTCTATTTCTAGGTTTCATTTAGCTTATTAGGCCGGAGGGTGTGGCCGCGGTTTGTGCCACCTCAGCCGCGCACACCACCCCCAGATTGCGATTTTGTGCGGTTTAAGCCGCACTATGGCTGGAGACTACCGCGAATCGTGATTGGTTGTTGAGTTTTTTGACCGTTGAACGGTCTTTGCAATAAATTTTATTTTTTTTCCTTTTTGCCTTTCTTTCCTATATATATATATATATATATATATATATATATATATATATATATATATATATATACAAACACTTCATTTTTTTTTTCACACAATACAAACCTTTCTCTCTCAACTTTAAAAAAAAAAAATTATCAATCTCTCTAAAAAATGTCATCTTCTTCATCTTCTGAAGAATGACTTTTTTTGATGCCGCTGTTGCGTGTGCTCAAATGACGGAACAAACATACGATGCTTTATGTAATAACGCAGCTGCAAGTTCTCAACGGAGAACACGAAGATATATTTTCAGAAATCGTGAAGAAGCCAACCAACATTTGGTACAAGACTATTTTCAAGAGAATGCCACTTATCAAGAGTATTATTTCCGTAGGCGCTTCAGAATGTTCAAAGGTTTATACGAACGTATAGTTGAAGATGTAACGAGGGAGTGCAGTGTTTTTCAACAACGCTACGATGCTAGAGGTACACCCGATTTCACTCCCTTACAAAAATGCACGGCCGCACTTCGTCAGTTAGCATATGGCATTCCGCCTGATGCGTTAGACAAAAGTTTTAGGATGTCTGCTAGGATCGCACGAGACAGTCTCTACTTTTTCTGCTAAACTGTGATTCAGTTTTATGGTCCAAAATATTTACGTAAGCCTACACGTAATGACATCTTGCAATTGCAAGCTCATCATGCTAGTGTGCATGGGTTTACTGGAATGATAGGAAGCTTAGATTGTCTCCATTGTGCATGGGAAAATTGCCCTACGTCATATCATGGGCGATTTACCCGAGGTGATCATGGTCACCTAACGGTCATACTTGAAGCAGTTGCATCACAAGATCTGTGGATTTGGCATGCTTTTTTTGGTTCTCCTGGTTCAATTAACGACATCAACGTTTTTAATCGTTCACCTATATTTAACAACATATACGATGGATCCGCACCAGATTCTTCTTTTGAAGTGCGTGGAACGCCATATAAGTATGGTTATTATCTGGTCGATGGAATCTATCATGAGTATGCTGTGTTTGTTAAATCGTTTACGTGTCCACATGGTTCTAGACGAAAAAAATTCAAGAGAGCTCAAGAAAGAGCTAGGAAGGATGTTGAGCGTGCTTTTGGAGCTCTGAAGAAACGGTGGTTCATATTGTAAAAACCAGCAGTTCATTTAGGCGAGGAAAAACTTCAAGAAATCATGTATACATGTGTCATATTGCATAACATGATTATTGAAGACGAAGGAAGAGCGACATGTGCGTTTGACGAGGAAGAAACCATACCAGAGACACAACCAATAGAAATTGGTGGCGAAGAGTATATGAACAGGAGAGCAGAGATACGTTGCACTGAAACATTTCATAATCTTCGCAATGACTTGGTGGGACACATTTACGGGGTTCAAAACATTAACCTTAATTTGGATCCACCGGATGACTCCGAAGACGAGTTCTCGGATAACGACTTTATGTAGTTTGCTTTAGTTATTTTATTTGTGTTTTTTAAGTTTTTAGGATTATTTTAATGTCATGTATGTGTGTTTTTTTTGTGTGTGTGTAATGCAATGTAATGTTTTTTGAATTTTCAATGTAATGTTTTTTTTTTAATTTTCAAGTAATGAAAAATTATGTTTTTTATTAAAAAAGAAGTTTTAATTAAAATAGCTAAAAAAAAACAAAAAAAAAAAAGAAAATAAAAGTGTGACACCACTCCCTTGGTTTGGCAAGAAACCACACTTGTGTGGTAAAAAATGACGTGACGCTTATGTGGCGGTGGAGGGAGTGCGGTTTCGGTGGCACCACTCCCTCCAGCCTTATAGACCACCACTAAACTTTTTGAGTTTTTTACTCCGACCCAGTTTTTAAACCTCCAATTCAAGTTCACAAAGTACCCAATTTTTAAACCACCCTTTGTACATTCTCCTGATTTACTACACATAATTTATGGTCTGTTTATGACATACTTAGCAAGTCATGGCATCAAACCATTCAATGCTCCGTTTCTTGGAACTTATAGTTTTAAAACTTGATACAATATGATTTCAAAAAATCCCAAGAAATCTAAGAGACTTGTCAAAGATCACTAGATACCAGGGGATTGCTTCATAAGATGTAAATGAGAGTTGAATCAGGTAAATTGGTATCATGGCATGATGGCAATGTGCACAATGATGGAGCCGAAGTCGGTCAAAGGTTTCTGGTTTTACCTAAGAAGATCACTCCACTGGAGCCGAAGTCGGTCAAAGGTTTCTGGTTTTACCTATGGTGGTGCAACCGGTGTTCTCTAAATCCCCACACTGGCAAAATGCCTAGAGGGTCGACTGCTTGTGAGAACGAAAAACTCAATCCTGTAAACACGTCTCAACCTTAGGGTGAAGTAAACTTTGTGAGCGTCGGTCGTCTTCTCGGACCCAAGAAGGACTACCAAAGGTTACCCAACATAGTCGTAGCAGGACCTACGACGACTTCAACCATTCAACGATATGGCAAAGGAGTTTGCACATGCGTGTGCACCCAAGGGCCGGTAAATGGAGAGTTTATGATGATGCTAAGGATCGCTGGTGGTTTGCAGGTGATACGGATTGCCGGTGGTTTGCATTTAAGAGGATTTCTTTTGTTATTATTTTAAGAATATTAAAATTACAACTAAATAGTAAATAAATTTACAGGTACCACATTATTATGGTAAATATTTTCTTTAACTACTATATTATGGTAAAAAACTCGTCAATTGAAAGGAGTATTGTGGATCACTTTGGATCCACCATGTGAGTATGTGACGGCGCCTTTAAAAAAAACACAAAAAACCCCTTCGACCCTTCCTGAAAAAAATATCAAAGCTGAACTGATCCCCAACAAATACCAAACTATAAAAAAAATATTTTGATAAAAGAAGGGGCCTTGAGAGTTGAGACTGGTACCAAAAAAGACGGGTCGTTCCGAGACTCATGTGTGGCTGGTCCAAGCAAGACCAGTCTAAGTACCAAAAATGAGAGTTTATTTACATATAATTTTTGTGTTAATTACATATTTTTAATCCATGATTATCCAACTTCATTTCTTATTTTATTAAATTAGTGTATCATTTTTATTAAAACTTAGGGGAAAATGACATTAAAGCCTTTAAGTTTGACAAAAATGTATGTATTTTACCTTTTTGCGTATTTTTTGTTTAATTATAGTCGAAGGCTTGTAATTTTTATTTTCAATTTGACAATTTTTCCAGCTTTTCAGTAAAAACGAACATTTCTGTCAAACTTAAAAGCTTTAATTAACTAGGAAAAAAGATAAAACCAAACATTTCTGTCAAATGTAAAGGCTTTAATGAACCAGAAATATGCAAAATGGTAAAATTGAAAAAAAAAAGTTGTAAACCTTTGGCTTTAATGAACCTAAAATATGTAAAAAGGTAAATCCACATATTTCAGTCAATCTTAAGGCTTTTATGTCATTTGATCAATTTTTAATGTATCACTTTGATGTTAATCATACATTTTTTAGCAGGAAAACTCAAAACTGAAATCATAAAGGCGCATACAAAGACATAAGACCGGACCGAAAAGACCTAAACCCTAAACCATCCAGCATAAGTCGAAAATTCGTTCCGAGATCGGTCATAAAAGAACCAGACAATTTCGAGACTATTCAGAGCCAATATGCATCTCTATATTTAAGCAACTAGATATCTCATTTATTGGATCATAAATCTCTGATTTTTAAGCGAATTTTAATTATTGGGCCGAGTAGCTCGATCCAAACAACCTAAACTAGAGCTCTTTAATTTTGCATGCCTTGCCACTTTGATTATATTCACCACCTCTCCGATTTTTAAGTGATCTCAAAACTCCGATTTTTAAGTGATCTCAAAACTGGACCTTTCCGATTTTTGGTTCCGAGGTCTACGATTTTTGACCCGAGCACTCCGATTTTATTTAAAAAAGAGATTGTTTTCAATTTTCCAATCCTTTTCTAAAACTAACTTTTTTCAACCCTCTTTTTCTCCTGTAAGTATACATTCTTACTAACAAAAGTTAAATCCTCTACACCTTAGAAGGAATATTTTCTTCGGTTTTAATGGTTTAATCACTCAAGAATCGTTTGAGGTCGATACGGCTGCCACATTTCGAAAAATCATTATGTTGGTGTGTTTCTTCATCGAGACGAAAGGCTTAATCATTCAAGATTACTTTGGTAAGATTGTATGGTATTCAGATGAACACACTTTGATTTCCGAACAATTTGTTGTTATTAATCATTCGACTAATAGTACTTGCTTTTGTGTTTCGCTTCGTGTTTGCTATTTTAAGGAAGATATCATATTGCCAATTTAGTGTGGAATTAAGATGGTTAGTTGAATCAACATAAAATATTTCTAAGTTTTAATACTAAATTGTGGAAAAGTTGCCTCCAAAATTAGCAAGTGGCAAATAGTTCAGGGGTTATTTCAGTAACTTATCATTTACTATTCATAGTTTGACTATGAATAGTAATATATATGTTAATTGAAATGAAATTGGACGTCTATCTTTCACTATTCATAGCTTGACTATGAATAGTAGTATATATATATATGTGAATTTGATTTGGACGGTGAATTTTTGGTAGGCGCCTACAATTGGAATTCGGACGACACATTTTTTCTACAATTCATATTATATTGCTTTTGGCTATAAATAGCCTAAGCCATGAACCAGAGGAAAGAACACAACCAAAAAAATCATCCAAGTATATATAAAAAAAAAGCATTACATATATATACTGATACACCACTGTGTATTTTAGCTCTCCCACTCTATTTTGTAATCTCTTTCATAATCCCTGTAAACACTACAAATTATAGTGAATTGTTTTTCGGCTTCCTCCGCCCGTGGTTTTTTCCCGATTTGGGTTTCCACGTAAATTCCTGTGTCTCTATTCTATTTATTTTATTCGTATTTCGTTGTGATTATTACGCTTTGATAATTTTTGATCCCATTCCGCATTGAGCTAATATTATTTAAGTCAATTTGGATCCGTCGTATTTTACAACAATTGGTATCAGAGCATCTGGGTTGTGATATTAGCTCGTTGGGATCATTTTATCAAGTAATTAATCATGTCTTCGGTAAAATACGATATTCCACTACTGGATCGTAACACCCGATTTCCGTTGTGGCAAGTAAAGATGAGAGACATTCTCATTCAGATGGATTTACACAAGGCGCTCTTGGGTTTCAATATGATGCCCAATACATGGACCGAAAAAGAAAAGGAGATGAAAGATCTGAAGGCTTTATCCCAGATTCGTTTGCACTTGTCAAACGATGTTTTGCAAGATGTTCTAAAAGAAACGTCAGCGGCTTCTTTATGGCTAAAGTTGGAACAACTGTTGATGACCAAGAGCTTACCAAACAAGTTGCATTTGAAGCAACGGTTGTTCAATCTCAAGATGATTGAAGGAGGCTCTTTAACTGAACATATATCCACATTTAAAGAGTTAGTAAATAACTTAGAGAATATGGATGTTCAGTATGAAGATGAAGACTTGGCTCTATTCTTACTATCGTCGTTGCCAGAATCCTATAGCCATTTTCGTGATACTATTATCTATAGCCGTGACACTCTAGTTTTAGATGAAGTCTATACAGCTTTAGATTCCAAAGAGAAGATGAAGCATATTACTGGTGGTGGTTCAAGTGATGCTAAAGCCGAAGGTTTGAATGCCAGAGGAAGAACAACAGAGAGAAGTAGAACTTCTCAATCTTCCAACAGAACCAGATCCAAGTCAAAAGGCAAACGAAAGTTTTGCAACTATTGTCACAAGAAGGGACACGTGCTTGAAGAATGCTTCAAGTTGAAGAACAAAGAAAAAGAGAAGACGACAACAAATGGTAAACAAGCTAGCACTTCGGGTGAAGCCGATCTAGCTGAGGTCGAAGGTATTGGAGAACTTTTGACAGTTTATTCAGATAAACTGGATTCCACTGGTGATTGGATACTCGACTCTGGTTGTACTTTTCATATGTGTCACAACAAAAGTTGGTTTTACACATTTGAAAAGGTTAACCAGGGCTATGTGTTGATGGGTAACAATACTACATGTCCAGTTCTTGGACATGGTTCAGTCAGGATCCGTATGTTTGACGGAGTTATTCGAACCATGGGGGATGTTAGATATGTTCCTGACCTCAGAAGAAACTTGTTATCTCTCAGTTCCTTTGACAAAAAGGGATACGAGTTTGCTGGTAAAGGTGGAGTTCTCAGGGTATTCAAAGACGGTTCCGACAAACTGAGAGCCAAACGAAAAACCTCAGATCTTTACTTTCTTGACGGGCAAACAATTTCGAGTGATGCTGCTGTTGTTTCAAAGTCTCTTTCTGATCCAGATCAGTCCCGTCTTTGGCACCTTCGACTCGGCCATATGAGTTTTCAAGGCATGTTAGAATTGAGTTGAAGAGGTTTACTTGGTCAACAAAAGATTGTTGATTTGGATTTCTGTGAAGACTGTGTATATGGCAAGGCAAAACGAGTAAGGTTTGCAAGTGGTATCCATACAACGAAAGGACCACTTGATTATGTTCACTCGGATTTGTGGGGACCGGCTCGAGTTGCTTCAAAAGGTGGAGCTATTTATATGCTCACTATTATTGATGATTTCTCCAGGAAGGTGTGGTCTTTCTTCTTAAAACATAAAGGAGACGTTTTCTCTACCTTCAGAAATTGGAAAGTTCAGGTTGAAAAGCAATCAGGTCTGGTGGTAAAGTATCTTCGTACGGATAATGGACTTGAGTTTTGCTCAGAAGAGTTTAATGTCTATTGTCAAAAGGAAGGCATTACTCGACATCGCACAGTAGTCCATTCACCTCAACAAAATGGTGTAGCTGAAAGGATGAATCGCACCATTATGGAGAAGGTCCGGTGTATGCTTTCTAATTCCAAATTGCCAAAGTCTTTTTGGGCGGAGGCTGCTTCGACTGCTTGCTATGTTATCAACCGATCACCGTCACGAGCAATCGAGAAGAAAACTCCGTTTGAGTTATGGTCCGGTAAACCTGCCAATTATTCAGATTTAAAACCATTCGGATGTCCAGCGTATGCACGAGTTGACAATGGGAAGCTAGAACCAAGAGCAATCAAATGCGTTTTTCTTGGGTACAATCAAGGTGTAAAGGGTTACAAGTTATGGAGCTTTGATTTGAAGAAAATTATCATCTCAAGAGATGTTACTTTTGATGAGTCTGCTATATTTCAACCAGTTGCTGACTCTTCTAAAAGAACAGATGCATCAGATGTATTATCCGAAGCAAATAAAGAGAATGCTCAAATGGAGGTGGAGCTTCCTACTTCACCTACCACTAATCAGAGTACAAATCAGCATCAAGATTCTTCTTCGTCGGATGAGCATGTTGTTGGTAAAGATTCAACACCTTCACAACCACAAGCTACTACTCCAAGCATTGCAAGAGATAGACCGAGAAGACAGATTATTCCTCCGAAGAGGTATGCTGAATCTGATTTGGTTGCCTATGCTTTTATTGTTGCTGATAATATTGAGTCCGCAACGGAGCCTACGAATTATGACGAGGCTATCGAATCTGAAGACTCAAATGATTGGATGCTCGCTATGCAAAATGAGCCGGAATCTTTGCAGCGAAATAGTACTTGGAATTTAGTTCCTATTCCGAAAGGGAAGAGACCAGTTAAATGCAAATGGGTCTACAAGATCAAGGAACCTGTCAACCCAAATGATAAACCAAGATACAAAGCTCGGTTAGCTAAAGGCTACAGTCAGATTCCTGGTATTGATTACACTGACATTTATTCCCCAGTTGTCAAACATACTTCCATTCGTGTATTGTTGGGGTTGGTTGCTTCTAACGATTTTAAGTTAGAACAACTTGATGTCACTACAGCTTTCCTAAATGGTGAGCTTGAGGAAGATATTTTTATGCAACAACCTGAAGGTTTTGCAGTTCCTGGAAAGGAGAACTACGTATGCAAATTGAACAAATCTCTTTATGGCCTCAAGCAGTCTCCTAGACAATGGTACAAGAGGTTCGATTTTTTCATGACCAGTCACAAATTCAGCAGGTGCACCTATGATAGTTGCGTTTATTTCAAGAAAGGTGACAATGGTTCAAAGATCTACTTACTCTTGTACGTGGATGACATGTTGATTGCAGCGAAAGATATGAAGGAGATTCAGAAGTTAAAAGACCAGTTGAAAGCTGAATTTGAAATGAAGGACTTAGGAGCTGCCAAAAAGATTTTAGGTATGGAAATTATTCGTGACAGGAAGTCTAGGATCTTGCATCTTTCTCAGAAAAGTTATATTGAGAAAGTCCTAAGACGCTTCAGTATGCACGAAGCAAAGTCTGTCAACACACATTTTGCAGCTCATTTCAAGCTATCATCCGCTTTGAGTCCTACTAATGAGACTGATATGGCTTACATGGCACGTGTTCCATACTCTAGTGCTGTTGGATCTTTGATGTATGCTATGATCTGCATGCGCCCTGATTTGGCTTATGCTGTTAGCATGGTTAGTAGATACATGGCGAACCCGGGGAAAGAACACTGGAAAGCAGTACAGTGGATTTTTCGTTATTTACGTGGTACGTCTTCTATGTGTTTACGTTTTGGTAAATCTAACACTGGGGTGTTCGGATATGTTGATTCAGATTATGGCAAAGATTTGGATAAACGAAGATCAATTACAGGGTATGTGTTTACTCTAAATGGTTGTGCTGTTAGTTGGAAAGCCCAGTTACAGTCTACAGTTGCCCTGTCTTCTACCGAGGCAGAGTACATGGCGATTACATAAGCAGTTAAGGAAGATATCTGGTTGAAGGGGTTATTTGGAGAACTCGATGATAGAATAAAGGTGACCACAGTTTTCTGTGACAACCAGAGTGCTGTCTTCTTGAGTAAAGATCAAATGTTTCATGACCGAACAAAGCATATTGATATTCGTTATCATTTTGTGCGGGATATCAGTGAAAAAGGTGATTGTGTTGTGGACAAGATTCATACAGATTATAATCCCGCTGATATGTTCACTAAAAGTCTTCCTATAACCAAGTTCAAATTATGTTTGGACATGGTGGGTGTTTCTGATCGCAGTTGAGCCTGAAGGCTCGTGGTGGAGGAAGTATTATTTATTTTTCGGAAACAATTTTTTCTCTATATAAAATTTGCAGGTTCTTATGGAAGTTTTAGAGTTTGGTGAGCTATAGGTTTTGACTAATCGTAAAGCATGACTTGCTTAATTTTGATGTCAAGGTGGAGATTGTGGAAAAGTTGCCTCCAAAATTAGCAAGTGGCAAATAGTTCATGGGTTATTTCAGTAACTTATCATTTACTATTCATAGTTTGACTATGAATAGTAATATATATGTTAATTGAAATGAAATTGGACGTCTATCTTTCACTATTCATAGCTTGACTATGAATAGTAGTATATATATATGTGAATTTGATTTGGACGGTGAATTTTTGGTAGGCGCCTACAATTGGAATTCGGACGGCACATTTTTTCTACAATTCATATTATATTGCTTTTGGCTATAAATAGCCTAAGCCATGAACCAGAGGAAAGAACACAACCAAAAAAATCATCCAAGTATATATAAAAAAAAGCATTACATATATATACTGATACACCACTGTGTATTTTAGCTCTCCCACTCTATTTTGTAATCTCTTTCATAATCCCTGTAAACACTGCAAATTATAGTGAATTGTTTCTCGGCTTCCTCCGCCCGTGGTTTTTTCCCGATTTGGGTTTCCACGTAAATTCCTGTGTCTCTATTCTATTTATTTTATTCATATTTCGTTGTGATTATTACGCTTTGATAATTTTTGATCCCATTCCGCATTGAACTAATATTATTTAAGTCAATTTGGATCTGTCGTATTTTACAACATAAATGCATATTAATATAGTGCTTTAATTGTAAGATACGATATTTTCAAGCTACTACTTGTGCCTAATCCACTAGATGTAGGGATTAAGACAATTAGTTACATCAATACATTGTGTGCCAAATATTATATCTTTGTGTGTTATTTAACCTTAATTTTGTCTATGTAATTAAGTTGCAATCTAGGGGAATACAAGTATCCTAGTTTTAATAATCTAAACAACCGAACAAAAGTGATATTGTTTGCTCTAATCATTTAAATCTCATTTTAGTATCCCTATAATGTTTTTTGCAAGTACAAAGATTTGAACTATTTCTTAAATTTAATTTACAATCGTTTAGTGACATATTTTAAACTTGTAATTTAGTTTTTTTTTTTGAATTTTTTAAACTCATAGTTTAACCATGAACTCTTTATGGATTCGGTCCGACTTACTCTACTATATAGGTTAAGTTGGTTTATTTTTATCGTATCAATGACAATTGATTATAAAGAAATTAAACATCAATGTATATATCTTGGCATTCTTATTAACGTGAATATGGTGAAAGAAAGTTGAAAAAATATAAGATATATGTGTAGTCATTGGTTTACTTTCCAAAAGAGCCCTTATGAAGAGAAGACGACTCCAACATATATATATATATATATATATATATATATATATATATATATATATAAACTTATAGGACAATGGCATATCAATGTGGGATACATTAATACCCCCTAAAAATGGAGGCTCGATGAGGATAGACAAGGGATGTGTCAAACCATGGGGTATATTCACTAACTCTGATACGATACCGTGCAAGATACATGTGGAATCTCATATTAACTCTCCCAAAAAGCCATTATGGAGAGAGGATAGACTCTAACATATATAAAGACATAATAGATCGTGTCGCCCCGATGTGAGATATTGCAACACTCCCTCTCATCAATAGAGGCTTTATGAGGTAGACAGTGATGTATTAAGGTATGAGGGAGGGGGTGCAAGATACCAAGTGTCTATATGTGTTGAAGTCCCCCTTTCTTCATAAGAGATATTTTTGGAGGGTAAACCAAGGATCGTGTTGCATCGATGTGAGATACACTAACATCCCTCCTTAAAGATGGAGGCTCGATGATGATAGACAAGGGATGTGTTAATCCACAAGAGTGTGGACACCATATTTGATACCATGTAAGATATATGTGGAGTCCCCGTATTAATTCTCAAAAAAGTCACTATGGAGAGAGGGGAGACTCCAACATATATATGAGAAGTTAAAGACAAAGTTAACAATCTAGAAGGTAACAAAATTATCATCTAGAAGTAGATCTATTTTTGGTAAATCAATGTTTGTAACACTCGCAGATTTGGGCTAGTCAATTTAGAGATAATAAGCGTTAAAAATGGCTTTTAATAGAAGATTATTTAGGATAAATAATCATAAACAAAGTGATATTATAAGTGACAAGGACTCTGTGCATATAAAGAACGCTAAAATCTGACTTCATATGAAGAAGTTATGTTTCTTCAAAGTTTCGCGATTAAACCGACATAATTTTACGTATTGTAAAACATGAATTTCTGATAAATTACTTTTATCCTAAGAGATCTAAACAAAATTCGTAGTAGTCGTTAAACCGAGAGCATGCATATAGAGAACGTCTAAATTTGACTTTGTGAGAGGAAGTTATGATTTTTCGAAGTTTCAGCGTAGCAGTGTAGGCATAAAAATCAAAATTCTAAACGGTTGATTGTTAGCCGAAACAATCTAAACGAAAATTAAAGATCACGTAAATATGAACCTGATGTGCACAAAAGTATCTACTAGTCTTAAATTTATAACCTAACAAACTCTTACTAACTATGCACCTATAGGCAGTGTACCTAGTCAGATTATAGTGTAGTTCGGGTAAGTCGGATGTCGATCACAGAGAACATAATTCAAATAAATAAATAATTACTAAAGTTAAACTAAGATATACAACTAAAGGTGGGGGATTTATCTGATTTCCAAGTTCAGATTAACTTAATTAAACTATTATCAACTCAAGCAAAGAAACACAAATTAACTTCAGGAATTAAAGAGTACTTCTGCTTAGATCCAATTTCACCTTCTCCTATGGTTGATTTCTAATGGATAGAATATATTGATTACCAACTTGTTATCTATCTATTATGATCAAATATCTAGACTTACCAGTTTATGTATTACCATGCAATGATCATGCACAAGTTTAACACTAAATTGATAGTGAGCACAAAATTGGACTATGAATGATAAAAGTTACTTTCCTATGATCAAGTTAAGCAACCAATCACAAACTAAGATTAATTATGCTCTTTAACACAGTTAAAGTTTCTAGCTTTAATTACCTAATCTAAGATATGATTAATCTTAGCTCTAATTAGTTAATAATCATAAACAATGAAGAAAACAAGTTCATGCAAATAGAATGATCATCTACTATACTAAACCATATCAAGACATTCAAAGACTAGAACTAAACATGCTAGGGTTTATCAAACATAAGTAAAATCAATATAAAACATCCAATATTCGAAATCAACACATATGATCAGGATTCATCTTCACCAAACAAGAGTATGGGGTGATTAGCCCATAACTAAATCAGAAACAAACAATAAATCTAAGTTAACTAGAAAAGACATTGTAAAATCTATCAAAAAGAACGATTTGATGATGTTCTTCCTTCAATTCTCTTCAACTATTTCAATCTAATCGATTCCTAGCCTTCTCTAGGTTTTCCAGAGGTTTTTAGTCGTAAATCAAAGCTTATTCCTCAAGCCATCCTCTCAAATTCGACCTAATATCCGCATATTTATAGTTGCCATGTATCTGACCACCACAACGTGGTTGACCACCACCACATCGCAGTCTTCTATGAAATCCTATATGTGGCTAGTCATCGAAGCTTCTAGATTAGAAAATGTGGTCACGTCGTGACCTTGAGATCGCCACATCATGGCATGCAAAACTGCACGACTTCTCTTCCAATTCCACATTGCTGCTAACTTTGGCCTCCAAGATTTCAGCTTTTGTCATCTTTGGCCCCTTTCCTTCAAGATTATCCTTTTTGGCTGCATATTGTAATTTAACTCAGTAAATACCAAATATCTTTACAATTAACCAAAATATAGCTTAAAATGTATTAAAATACTACCTAAATATATGTATAAATATGGCTATATCAGAACCCGTCGATAAAAAGACAGTCGAGAACGGAGTTCGTATGAAGGAGTTATGAATTTCACACGGACTTTAATAGTCTAAACTGATCTGAATATGAATTTTTGTTAGAGCAAGAATTAGATGTTGAGGCCTTAATGAAGGTTGTATATCTCGTCGATAGCTTTCCGAGGATATAAAGAACGTCAAAAACGGAGCTCGTATGCGAAATTATGGCCGTCCGAAGATCTGCGAAGATTGCACTATGTTGATGATGTGGCAGCACCGGAGTGCGCAATGTGGCTCAATCGGTAGCCGGCTCCCTCGCGAGATATGATGATGTGGCGTAACATATACGTGACACGTGACACCACAAGAATAAGCCACATGGTAACCTTCTAGAAGGAGTGAGGTGGACCACAGAGACGACGACATGTGGCGAGCATCCAAAGGAGCAGCGTCAGCAGCAGGGCACAATGTGTGCCCCTTACCCTATAAATACCCCTTCCGAAATTCATTCATTCCACACCAATTTCCAACTCTATTCTCTCTGGAATACTAGTTCTTCTTGAGTCCGATTTTTTTAGGTTCTTAGTGGTATTTAGTAAGGTTTTGAGGGGTCAAGGTGTCCGACAAACAGTAGCTTTCGGTTTCAGAGTTCTGTCCAAGCATTTTCTTGGTTTTCATTAAAAATATCTGTAAGTTAAGCTACACTCTAGTCTTTTCACTGTAACTTATAGTCATAAGTCGTTATTATGAACCTATAAATAAGATTTATCAGTAATTCCAAGTCATTATATTAATTGATCTACTTACGAGAGAGGTGTCTAGAATGGTCACGTTGGCTTCGTTGTTGGATTTTAGAAAAGCTTTATGCCGAAATGGTCCTACCTCCCAACTGTCCTGCCTGGCTGATTCCTATTTGATAGAAATATCAGTATTCATTGGGATCAGTGAGGAATTTAGACTACCATTATCATCAGGGAATAATTAGACTAAGACTTAGTAATGATTATATTTGGTCACGTCTGAAGAAAATATAAAACACCAAGGCGAAGCTCTGCCAAAATCGCCACTCATTCACCTAAGTCAGGTGAGTGCATAGTTACTTTCATCTAACATATAGATATGAAGTATTTAAATATTTGAATGTTATATGTGCTTATGTGCAAAGATGTTATGTGTTGGATAAAATATTATAAATATATATCTTATATGATATACACCGTATATGTATTTTGTAAATTTAATACATTGGGTAACGAAGGGTAGTGAAAGATGCCATAGTACAATGAAAGATAGGATGACACAGTATGATGAAAGATGTAGGCAAAGATAGGATGCCACGACTTTAGGAATGATACTAGTGTACCAACGATGTAGTCACTTAGCAAAGTATATGTGACAACTACCAGACTAATTGATGGCAGTCCCATAGAACACATGCAGCGATGGACTTCGTGCCTATTAGATAAACACTGACAGCGATGAACTTCGTGCTTATTAGATAAACATCGACAGTGATGGACTTCATGCCTATTAGATAGATACCAACAACGATGGACTTCGTGCCTATTAGATAAACACTAGCATCGGTGGACTTCGTGCCTATTCCTTAGGACAAACCCGTAGGAATGAAAATAGAAAACAACCTACTGACATGTATTGTAGAGAAATCTCTATAACAATACTGTCAGCAACGTTGACTGAGATTACCCTTAGGATAGATCCTCAGGGAAGAATAAATAGGAAAACGAAAATGGGTTATCGGGTTAATTGTTTGATAATTAAACATATTAACTATATTATTATGGGCTGAAACCCCTATGTTCTCACCAGGTTTCCCAACCCGACCCAATCAGTTTCTTGTATCACAGGTAGCGATACGAAGACACTGATAGATAATGTAATTATCTGCTGATAAATTTAACGAGTTCATAGGCTACTAAAATATTGATGTAAGAACTGTTTATGCTTATCTTCTTATATTAGTTATGACATTCAAAGTTTTAATAATCATTGAAAAACATTTCTATAGAAATAATTTTATGGGATCAAATTCCGCATTAATAAATAAACTCTGGTTTTTAATAAGCATAAATGAATGGTGGTGGGGGGTGGTGGGCGTGGTGGTTGGTGGTGGTGGCGGGTGGTGGTGGAGGTGGTGGTGGGTGGTACGTAGTGGTGATGGGTGGTGAGTAGTTTTGGTTAGTGGGGTTTTTAATTATTTGTAACAATTGATTGATTTTTATAAATATTATTTTATAGTTTTAATTAAAAAATTATGTGGTCAAAATTTGTTCTCAAATGTTCTCGCAATAAGAAATGTTTTCGATTGAACGCTCCTATATATATATATATATATATATATATATATATATATATATATATATATATATATATATATATATATATATATATATATATATATATATATATATATATATATATATATATATATATATATAGGCAACACATTGGTTTTGATTGGATGGCTACTGGGATGAATTTGGATAGATGGGGCATCGATTTGCAGATATTTTCTTTTTTGCCCGGTGGAAAATGAGATTCGGAATATGGTTGCGTTATGGTAGGAGGTACAAATTCCGATTAAAACAAATTTGAGGTCCCTGATTGCAATGACATAATTATAGTTTGGAAGTCAACAAAAAGAAGTGGCTTGATGTAATGGTTCTCATTACTCTATGGACGTTTGGATATCTCTTCTTTATCTCTGTCTTCTTCTCCTCTAATAAATGAAGATTTTTTTGTCATATGTCACACTCTCATTCAATTTGTCATTTTTTTGTCATATGTCACACTCTCATTCAATTTGTCAAATGTTATTTTGTGGTTATTTTAATTTTTTTTTCCACATGTCATTTTATGAGTTTTTCTATTTTATTAAATTCCACATAATATTTTAGTATAATAATAACAATAAATATAGTAATAAATAGATATCAATTTCATTAATGGACTTACCTTCTAATTTTAAAATTTTAAAATTAATGTTCATTAGTTTCTTTTGTTTATTTATTTAAATTATTTGCTTAAATTTAAAAGATAAAAAAACATTTCAATTTTAATAAATCATTATTTTTCTTATTTTCTTATAAATCCACAGTTCTCAAATATTTAGATTTTCATATATATATATATATATATATATATATATATATATATATATATTAAAATTAACCCTCGTAATACATGGATATCACACAACTAGTTCTTAATAAAATACTTCTAGACCAGCCACATGTCATCTTTT
Source organism: Lactuca virosa (assembly GCF_052849685.1). Classification (NCBI taxonomy): domain Eukaryota; kingdom Viridiplantae; phylum Streptophyta; class Magnoliopsida; order Asterales; family Asteraceae; genus Lactuca; species Lactuca virosa. The sequence continues at coordinate 401,427,081 of NC_136430.1, read as the reverse complement.
AAGCACTACCTTATGCTACACAACTAGTCTCTATTCTAATAAAAGAATAAGTTTATTCTCCTATTGACAAGTGTGATATTATTAGAACTTCTCATTAATATTATATGTCAGTTATCATGCCACTTGTCAACCTATTAATTATCGATTTCAAATTTCAAAATTTAAATTTCCCACTCTAATTACATCAAATTAATAATTGATTTTCCATTTTAAATTTCAAAATTTAAATTTTCTCACTCTAATTATATCAAATTAATAACATTAGATTAAAAAATAAAATAAAATAAATACAGATTATAAGGTGGTATAATTCACGTATTTATTTAAATCAACGATTATAATTTTATATAACTAAAAAAATATCTCTTAAATAATAATTTATTTAAAATAACTGATTAATATTTTTGCTTTTTTAATATGAAATTTTAATTAATTTTATAACTATGGTTCTCACGAGTTATAAACTAGTTCTTAATAAAATACTTCTAGACCAACCACATGTCATCTTTTAAGCACTGCCTTATGCCACATATCATCCCACCATCATTCTACTCTCTCATTTTCCTGCTTAGTGATTCCTATATCCACAGACATTCAATTCCTAAATATCAACATTTCTGTTGTATCATCTATTGACTCAATATTCAGAAATCATTATTTTCATTATCTAATATCCTAATTTAGTTGCACTCAATCCATTTGAATCCCTACAATAAAGAAACTCATATTTCTTAGTCCTGAGTGCAAGCTATTATTCATTTGTTTTGGATTTATTTTGGATGGCGACGTATCCCATAAAATCGATAATCAATCTTCCAAAATCCGAAAGTAAGTAGCAAGAAATCAGGAACCTAATCTTTTCCAACTTTGAATCTGATACCCTATGCATTATGTTGAAGTCATATATACCTCCAAACACACCTTATTTTTTATTACAAATTCATCTACAACGAAGGTAATCGACATCAATTTCTTGAGCTTTTCATTATATCAGAGTTAATTCTATCAAAACATTATATTTTTTAACTTGTGTCTACTTCATGTACAATACTCAAAGCATTAATTCAAGAGCAGCTTCAGAGAAGGTGTCGTGTTACCAAAAATCGCATGTAATTTTGTTTATAATGGTTTTTTCCTATCGATTGTTACTTAGTTAAGAAATTACTACTAATTTCTTCTTTTAGGTACTCAAGCTGCTCCTAGGAAGATCGATGTTGCTGGCTGCAGTAAAACTCAAAGGAATCACATCTAAATCAACTATATAGGTATCAATCAAGCAAATTTCCTTTAAGGCGATTAGCATAGGTGAGCATCGTTTGGAGCTGTTAATCATGTAGTTTGTTCTAAGGTTTTTTTTTAGGAAATATGTTATTCTGATTTATGGATGATGATGATGATGCATTTGTCAGTTTGTGATGTTAATCATATTTTCCTTGTATCGATCCTTTATACTCTTCCATATGATATACTTAGATTTTATGCTTTCATTTTAAAGTGTTTTAAATTGTGGGCAGGATTATGAAAGTGAACAACTGCAAGTATCTGACCACGGTAAAACCAGTCTCCAATTAGCCAGATTGAAAAAATTTACAAACTTCTTGCTCAATATCTCTTTGAATATCAACAACAAAGTTTGAAAATAGTCAGATACAATCTTTATTACTTGATATGAGGGCAAATGTGCCCTCAGAGACCTTTCGTAGGGACATGAGTAGAAAGATACACAATCTTTTCATTCACGATTATCTTTTCTAACTTTAAGTTTTTAACAAAATTATTTATGAAAAGAAGCCACTATTCGGTCATACTCTTAACCAGGGCACATTATAGGTCCTCCCCTAAAGGTAAAAATGAATATGGTACAAGATCATATCCTTCAAATCTTGATGGACCAAATTTCTCCAGATTTGGGAACTATTTTGGACCATTATATGTCATACATTAATGTTCCAAAGTATCTACAAAGTCCAAAGACCCTAAGTGTTAGTGTATTTACTTTCATCATTTGTGTATTATAACATCTTATATTCACTTCTTCTTGATTACCATATTTCACTCCATTAAATTGCATTTGACACCGTGCAGAACGTGGAAATAATAAACAATCACCTAAACTATATTGTTGTTTCTTGCAATCGACCGTTTGAAGAAACATATCTGAGCAGATTTTGTGCAGTGATTTTCTGTTAATGGTAATGTAGTTACATTTTCTATAAGTTTATTGTTTAGATGTAGGTGGTGAAAGTACGTTGTGCTCTTAGGAATTATGTTAATGATTCCATAAAAAATATGCATTTTCTTTATAGGAATTGCAATCTTTGACCATGAATAGTTGTGAAAACACATGTTTTGGTTTATTTATTATTTGAAAATTTAAAAATTCCTTTTCGATAAATTGAATTTGCAAATGAAATTTCCTTGATCCGAAAACCGGTCTTTGAAAAAACATGATTTTTAATTTCTTTTTAATATGGCAAATTTATTTTTCTATATTTAATATCGTTAAATTGATATTTTATTGTTTGTTAGATAGTATAATGGTCATTTACTTGTGTTCAAATAGTTTATTAGGTTAAAAAAAAACAAAGTTTATGTATGGAAGACTTAGGGTTGTTTTTTTTGGATGAATTAAGTCTTGTATGGATAAAACTACTCAACGACTAACGAATTATTCCTAGATAAAGTCACATATAGAAAATCATGTTTCTTTTTCTAACCAAATAAAAAGTCTTCAAAGAAGTAAAAGATTAGTTTACCCTCTCAACATACTTGATTATATAAGCAACCTGTAAAGATTCAAACAAGAAAACCTGCTAAAATTTATCAAACACCATAAATCAAATGAGAAAATCAACCAACAAAAATTGGAAACCAAACATCAACATATCTTGAAAGAACATTAAGACCAAAACTAATAATGGACTGAGAAAAAAGTAGAAAAACAATGACCACACAACAAAATTATCACCACAAGTAGAAGAAAAAAAGATAATATTAATCATCAAAATTCCAAAAAGAAAGAATTAAAAAGAAAGATCAAAAAATAAATTTATAAACATCTAATTAGATTTAAGACCCATATATACTCATTTGAATCAAATATTTTGTTATGATATTTAGTTTTTAATGTATAAGCCACAACATGCAAATATAACATACATGTGGAATCACATAAGAAAAAAGACTCAAACATATATAAAGTGACCACTTCGCACTATGTGATCCACTAACAATAATTGTTTCATTTTTTCGACCTGCTCTTTCTAGTCTCACTTAATAAAACTCAGTTGGTTATTCAACAAAAATAAAAATGCTCATTTCCACATAATCTCATATTTAGCCCTCAGTTTCTACATAACTACCTGATTTACTCTCTCATTCTCTCTAAATCCTTTGTACATATTTACAGCTTACGAATGCTAATAGTAGAAAACGTTGGAATTATCGAGTTCTTAAAACAAATTTGTTCCAACCTTAACCGGCAACCCAACATTTTGATAAACCTTGATCTCACCACCCACTCCCGCAGTCACAATCACCAACCCCCACGCTGTAGACTGTGCAGTACTGTTATTACCACCATCTAACCGCGACGACGTATCACCGGAATCGCTAACCCCGATACTTGACTCATTACGAGAAGGTTGTTCTGAGTTGTCTACATTGGAATTTGAACCTTTTTCTGTACTGTTTTTAGGAACTGGTGGCAACTGTGATGATTTCTTAGCTTGTACGTTATCCTCTGACTTTTGAGGATCTGGACCAGATCTTTTGGAGTGTCGGGTGGATTGTGGTTCATTGTCTAACCTTTGAAGTTTGCTGCTTCCAGACCATGGTACTACGACAGTAACTTCTGTACATGGGAAGTGTTCATAAGAAGTAGTGGTCACGTATTTGGATTTAGCACCACCACTACTTTTTGGTTTTTCATGCTTCCAAATGAATACTTGTGAGTCTTCACTAGCACAAATTATGTACTTCCCATCTGAACTATATTGAGCTAAAAACTGGCTACTAGTATTTCTGTAACCTGTAAATGAAACAATGCCTTTTTATCGATATCCAAAGGAGGGTTTTTGTGAAAAAAATGAAAAGGAGGGAAAGGGGTACCTATGAGTTTATTCACGACATGTGACCCTTCTAGAATTCTAATACGGGAGTCCGCAGAAGTGACCAATATTTCAGATGGGTTTGATGGAGAAAACTACATGTCACAAGATTAATTAATTAGATGGCTTAAGGCATGTATATAACAAGAAAATGTTTTACTTATGTTAAGAACAAAGTCATTATTGTCACCTGAAAACCGGTTATCTTCTTTGGGTCGGCTTTTGCTTTGGTATGCAACTCAATTTGATCCTTTTGCTCGAGTTTGCAATCTAAAACATAATATTAGGATAAACTCGTGTAGAACAAAAAATTGAAATTTTTTGGTATTTTATATGAAGAAATGAATGAATCATCCATACCAGCAGTACAATATGCCTTGCAATCCCCATTGTGTAATCCAACAACGGCGCCCTTTAATTGAAAATAACAAGATTCATTACATGTAAGTTAAAGATTTAACCATGACGAATTATGTATGAGATCTTAGGGATCAATATGAATACCATAACTATTTTGTAAACCAATTAGCATAGGTTGTACCTGCCCATCAGGATAATAGCATACAGCAGTTATCATGTCGTGAACATCACTCCAATCTACGACTTTTCGACTGGGTATGCTCCACATTCTAACCTTTGTATCTAATGAACCACTTATGAAGTAATTGTCATCTGTTGGATTGAAGTGTATGCAAGTCACTACAACAAAAAGCTCTCCCTCATGAGATTCAAGAGACACTTTCTTGAAAATGCAATCATAAACTAAAAATTTAGAATTTATTTGGGTACCATAATCGCTATGGGTAAATTGTTTCAGACACTTCTTGGTTGCCATATCCCAAAGTCTTACAGTTTTGTCCATGGAAGATGAAAGCAACAACTGCCAATTAATGATCACAGAAATCTTGATTTTATATTGACAATAATATACATAGCCATAAGAAAATTAACAGAAATGGAAAACTGATCATCACCTGAGATTTTGACCAAGATAGATCCAAGACATCATCTTTGTGGCCTTCTAACGTACAAATGGGTATATCTGATAGCCCAAACATAGTTTCGGGCACCTTTGCGTAATCAGGAACCCCTTTCTTTTTACTGTTCTTGGATTTCTTTTTCTTATCTGAGGGCATGGGTGAACTATCTGGTAATGGTGGCCTATTATCAGGAGTAATTGAACCCTTGTCGACGTCTTCTAATCGCATTGACATAACATCGCATTCTTGCACTTCCCAAATATTGATAACTTTATCTTCCCCAGCGGTGGCTAGATATTGACCATCAGAACTGAATCTCATCGTCCAAATCGATCCATCATGAGCCAGCTGGATTTCTTGACATAGATGCAATGCTGAGAATTCCTTCACGGGTTTACCATGAGCTCTAGCTTTCACCCATTCTGAATTGGAATTCTTGTCAGTTGACGCTTTCTGTTCTACACAAGTACACTTCTTCTGTCCTCCCCCGGTTTTCTGTTCTCCGTTAGGTTTCTGCTGTCCTCCGCCTGTTTTCTCATGTTCTACGGTGATTTTCTGCTGTTGATCTCCGGTTGTTTTCTGCAGCTCACGACTGGTTTTCTGTTGTTCTCCGCTGGTTTTTAGTTCTCCACTGGTTTTTGGCTGGCCACTGGTTTTTTGTTCTCCGCTTGTCTTAGAGGAAGATGAAGAAGTGTTATTTGTGGTGGTGGTTGTCTTAGTTGCTACGTTATCATCCTTTTCTTTCTCTACCTTCGATCCTTTCACTGAACTTTTTATGGTCTTCAATATTGCAGCCCCTTTCTTCTTGCTACTTCTAAAGCTCTTGCTAATTAAAGAATTGGTGGATGCCAATTTTCCGGTGGCGTTGCCATTTTTCTTGCGGCTTGTTCTCCGCATTAATTCCTTCACCATAGGTGAATGCCCGACGGTTTTCTCAAACTCGTCCATTGTGAGTTGCTTCCCCGTTTGAAGATCACTTACCTTATTCCAGCCCTCCTCATTCGTTTCTTTAACTACAAATTCTTTCCCTGTATCCAGATTCTTGATCAAGAAGAAAGAATCCAATTGTGTGTTAGTGGTAGCATTGTTAGTGTTGTCCTTGTTCTTGGCTTTAGCAACCGAAGACTTTTTTGTTTGTCCTGGTGTGAAAACTCTAACAACGTTGGCATACTGACATGGTAATCCAACAATTGGTGTGACCAATTCAGATGATGTTCGTGTAAGGCGTTGCTTAGAAATTGATCCAATCAGTTCCTCTTTCCGTTGTTTCGTGTTGAAGGAACTTGTATCTATGTCACCATCGGATCTAGAACGGATTAACAGTACAGGAAAAGATGAATCTTGAGCTTGGGCCTGAACATGAGCCTGAGGCGCCGCCCGAGGTTGTGGTGGTTGTGGTTCAGGTTGAGACTTGGGATGGTGCGCCTTTGAATGAAGTTTAGCAGGAGCTTGAGACTGAGGTGGAGGTTGAGGTTGAGTCTCAGCCGATGGGAGAGACTCATGCTGCTTTTGTTCAACATGCTTCAATTCCTCTAAAGGTGGTGAAGATTTTTTTACGTTTGAAACAACATTTGGTTTTTCGTCTGCTATTTTTGTGTCTAGCGAAGTGATAACAGGTTTTGTCGAAACCAATCTTTTCGTATATGCTTTGTTGAATTTGTTGGTGGTTAATCGAGTAAAATCTTTGTCGTTGTTCAACCCCATATCCTCAAGAAGCCGCCTTCGTCGGTCGGTGATTGACCCGGGTGCAACCATCCACATGTCATATTGAGAATTAACCATAAAGTTTTGATTTTCCTTGACTGATTTGATCGATGAAAGTTTGTTGGATAAAGAAACGTGACTACCATCAAAATCTTGGTCGTTTTCATCATAATCGAATTCTGATAAAGGCATGTCAAGGGGGACAACCGCCGAGAGACGATTCGTGCTTTCAAAGAATTCATCGTCTTCATCAATGAAGTCATCTAACTGATCCCACTTAATCGTCACCGTTCTCCTCTGCATTTTCACACATTTCTTGAAGAACAACACAACAGGGTTTCGTCTCGTACCGATTTGAATTTCCAAAGTTGTGTTTCTTTTGTTTTCAGGGAAAAAAAAATTATGTTTTGTTCTTGAAAAATGAGAGGTTACGAGAGAGGGGCGAAGAGAAGTGGAAGAGAGAAAAGTAAGGGTGAGGGTCCGAGGGGGTGACGATCGTGGTTGTATTTTAGTGGATAACATACCCATATTTGGGATTTATGGGGAAAACTAGTATATATGCGTATATAGGACAATATTCATGGTAAATTTTTTTAATTTTTCCCATATATCATGCAAAATGAAAACATAATAGCATTCATAATCAACCGAATATTATACTATTTAATAGATTGATACAAACACGTTTTTGACACACTTCATAGTGAGTGTGCGGCCGCACACCCACTTGGCCGCACGCTCTGGCCGCACACACACAAAACCCATGATTTTGTGGCCTTACACTCCAATATAGGGCCATACACCCCTTATGTGCAACCATATGTGTTGGTGACACTTAATTCTAAGTGTTTTTATGTCCTTAAGGCATGTCCCTATCACCATTAGTAGTAATATACATTGAATGTATTTATATATGTGTAATTATATGTTAAATAGGATTCGTTTGTGCTCAAGACTCCAATTGACACCCAACAATCCTATATCGATCTTTCATTCGAATTACTCACTACAGGTGAGTTCATACCCCCTTAATCAACCTTTGAAATGAATTTAAATGCTTTTATGGGGGAGAATACAAGTTGAAACATTCTAGTTATTGCATTAATCATATGTGATTAATAACTAGAACAAACAGAAATATTTTCTATTACATTCAAATTGTTGTCAAACTTATGGATTTCAAACACTTCAAAACATTTTAAACTCTTTTACATGCTAAATCCTTTATCAAACTCTTTTAAACTTATATTATAGCCAAACTCATGTCTATACAGATATATTTATATAAGTAAGATTTGAAGGACTTAGGACTGATAGCTCACTTTACTTCCTGTTCCTTGTTTGGTTGTGAACTTAGAGTATCCTGTTATTTGTCCGAATGTCGTTGAAAACTTAGTTATATATCATATATATGTGTTAGATATAAAAGTTTTTACTTCAGTTCAGTACCTTTGGGTAGCAAAGGCATACAAACAACATTACTAGTAAACTATAATATGTATAGTTTAAGAGATTACTACTCACTATTGCTAGTACAGCGAAGCATACGAGAGTCAGTACATTTACAAGCAATTACAAACGTACTATAACGAAATACAATACATACTATACACTATATAAGAGAGCATACTATACGCTAGTACAGAGAGAACATTACTACACTATGATATACTATACAAACATACGAATACGATAACTAGAATGTGACATACTATTTTCGGATACAACAAGACCGTGTTGTATCGTTTTTGTAACCAGAGTCTCCTGGAGGGAGAGCGGGCATTGTGTGTATAGATCTATACAGGACAGACACTCCCACACCCCGACTGCTAGCTACAGTCCCAGCCGATAAGGCCAAGGGGTGACAAAATGTCACCTCACTACATATGACACCGGAGGGTCATCAATTATTCAGTCGTCGATCAGCATGGTTACATACGAGTTCACATTCAAACCTTTAATTAACCGACTAGAGATTAAAGGCAAGCAGACTCCCCGAGGTGTATTGTACATTTAATACTACCTGGAGTCTGTATTTTATTACTTTATAGCCAACAGTGTTACTGCTGAGGTAAAACATTATTTTCCCTACTACATTTACTTTGTGATCTTCTCACATATTTATAAATGTTTAAACTATGTTTCGTTAATAATAGACATACTTGGGAAAATACACACTTTTACGCGGAATAAACATACAGAACATTGGTGCCTTGGTAGAAGGCCACTTTTAGTAGAAAATATAGGATTTTCTAGGAGATACTATTACTCACTACAAACATTTACATTGAGAACTTACAAACATTTTCTTCAAACTTACAAGCGTTTTCATACAAGCAATTACACTAAATACTTATGAACTCATCAGCATTTTATGCTGATACTCTCTTTCAAAATAACTTGTATTCTCAGGGAACCAGTAAGACATGTACACCCATGCAGCTTTTGAAGGACGGAGTGGATCCAAGACTCGTCTTATTTTGATTGTACATTTTTGGTGTCATTTGAACTTACAATAGAACACACATGTATTTAACTATTATATTAATGCAATGGATGTTGTTGCTTGTCTTTACTATTATGCATTGTTATGATACTGTACATGACGTCCTCCACCCTAGAACGTTTCTGCCGTTTCTGTTTTGGGGTCTGATTAAATAACTATTCAATTTTATTTTTAGCACGTTCAATCTATGAAATATCTATTCGATCATAATCATCATTTTATTTTTTCTACTAACCCTATAAGCTAAGGTGAATGGTGCTCACTCGGCTATAAGAGAGGGAGAAGAGAAGGGGTAGGCTGCCAGTTGAATGATCATTCAATGCTTTCACCCTTTAAATTTCACCGAGTAGTTAATTTTTTTGCAATTTTTTATATGACGATGGTACCTTTGAAACAAAAAATTAGGCTACCCCTAAAAAATTGAGTTTTTCCCAACTTATATATCCAAACACAAAATAGCCCAAAGTGTTTAGGTAGTCCAAATTTATTAACCCAAATTAGATACCTAATTAATTTAATGAAATAAAAAGCTAGAAGCCCATTCTATTTTGTTGCTCAAAATCGGAAACGAGATATTGTTTAGGAAAAAATTATCGGAGTTGATAGACTTGTAATTATGAAGTAAAGATTTATTGGAGTCGTCCACGTGATTGATACATCTTCTTTAACTCTTAAAGCCGCCATCCATTTTGTATTTACTGACAACAACTTGAGTGTGACTAAGGTGAGAAATCATAAACTCTTTATTTCTTTATTACGATATTGGATCTTTTTTATTTTTTTTATGTCTTAATCTTTTGTCAATTATTTGAAATAAATAGGTGAGGGGGCAAGGTTACGATGGAGTAGGGGTGACAATTGGTGACATGACAAGACAAAAATACACGACACGAAACAAAATTGTGATGAAACTGAAATTTGAATTTGTGTTTGTGTCGTGTTCGTGTCAAGTGTAAAAAACAAGATGTCGTGTTCACGTTTAAAATTCGACTCGATTTAACATTTATTTATTGTATTTTTCGTGTTTTTCAGGTTATGTATGGTTAAATATTAATTAAATAAACTAACTGTTATTTTATGTTATCTTTGGCGTGTCATGTCGTGTTTGTTGTTTTTTAATTGGTTCGTTTTCGTGTTAGTTAAAAAAACACGACATCCTGTCGTGTCGTGTCGTGTCGTGTCAGACTAAAACACAACACGATAGTATGATTTTCCACCCCTACGATGGAGCAAGTAATATGAGTGGTACATTTCCTCTAGGTATCTTTGGAAGACAGGGAGTGTGACAAAGTACACACTTCCCTTTACTCCATACCATAGGGCCTTTTCATCAGTTGTAGGGTTTGGTGGCCTAAAATTGGTTTGGTTTCGCCAAAAGGCCTCATCTCTAAAAGCCCGACTCACAAGTTGTCCTTTTCATAGTAGAGTTCCAAAGCTCGTTGGTTTGAAATCTTTGATATTAAGAGATAATAGTTTCGTACATTATGTACATTGTTTACTACACAACTTCAGTTAGTGGTTGTGACGCTAGCAAAGAATCATGATGGGTGCTCATGAATTCTTTAAGCAACTAGATTTGGTGGTTAATGTGGTTTATGGTTCTTGTAGGAGAAAATATATAATACGAGAGATGCAGAAAGAAAGTGTTGAAGCCAAAATTGGTATTAATGTGTAACACCTGTATCTGCAGGCTTAATTCTTAAAGTTTAATTTTTCCATTTATGCATTTTGGGTGTCATACGTTGGGCGTAGGTAAAAGATTCCATGCGTAGGTTTAATGCCCTACGCTGTGCGTAGAGAAATTTACGCTGATCGTAGGAGCATATCATCTAAACCCTAATTAAGGGGTTGTGAGCCCTATCTAAAGGCCCTAACTCCTTGCGGGCATTCCCATGCTCAACCTCCACCCTCATATTCAGTGACCTCGAAACCCTAGACATCTTGTGAGAGTTTTGAAGCCTTAGTGTGGCTTTGTGTGCATTTTTGAAGAAGGAGTCCATTGAAGAAGCATTTGTGAGCTACAAGCTTTGTAGATCCAGACTTTGCACTTCATCGTCCACCTATAGGAGGAATAAAGCTTGCATTTTGATGTTCTTTTATGATAGATCTAGTTAGCTCATGAGTTTTTGTGCTTTTTGTCCCATAACCTTGGTCTTAATGTGTTTGAGGTACCCAAACCTTATGAGTATCATTTCTAGACGTTTCTGAGCTTGGAGTGTAACGTCCCAAAAATAATGACACAAAATTATCGTTTTTAGATTAATAAATCGTTAATACATAACATCTCCATAAAACCAAGGTAATTAAGATTTAGCAAAATATTATTAAATCATAGTAATTCATAGAATGCGGAAACATGTGGTGTGTGCTCTGCAATTATCCCGAGCCCTTCCATTTTGAAAAGCAAAGTACCTGAAACATAAACTGAAAATCGTAAGCACAAAGCTTAGTGAGTTCCCAAGATACCATATACCAAACGTACATAAATCACATATTGGGCCCCCACCCTCCATTGGGCCTCGACCAATCTCGATTCCCACTCGCCCTCGGGCCCCGCCCGACATCGAGCCCCACTCGGATTACAGATCTATCATCCACCAAGCCTTGCCTGACATTGGGCCCCGCCCGATACACACATAATCATATAGCCATATAATCATATAAACATATAACCTACTAACACATGCAATAATCACAATGACTATAGCATTCCATACAGTCATCGAGCCCCGCTCGGCATCGGGCCTCGCCCAGTAATCATAAAACACGTACCGATAACTAACATACGATATCCTCATCAGGCCTCGCCTGGCATCGGACCTTGGTCGGTAAGCATACCATCATATAACACATGCAAGAGTCGAAAAAACATCTAGCATCCTAACATAAAACCATGAGCTGGCATTGTGCCTTCGACCCGCTAAACCCAATAAGGAGACTCACCTCGCACTACCGAAATACACGGACGATCCCTGGCTACTAGCTAAGAGATTCCCCAAACTGTCAATATCAAAACAACACCCAATTATCCATTGGGTTCCAAACCATAACCATAAATCCATACTCGGGGTAAAAAGACCATTTTACCCCTAACCAAGCTTGGTCCCAGACCAATGCCCAAACTCACAACTAGCAAGGCCCAAAAGCTAAATGACCAACCAAGGCCCAAATATGGCCCGGTTTTCCAAATTGGGCCCAAACCCCTTACACGGGCCTTACCCTAAAGCCCAAACAAAATTCCTAGTTCAAGACACTTATACTCCGATGGCTCATTAAGAACTCAAACACCCAAGCCCAAAAAGGAAGCCCAACACGAAGCCCAAAAGCCAAAAATCCTCCTTATTTAGTACGCGGGGCGTACTCAGCTGTACGCTAAGCGTACATGCAATTTGGATTGTACGATGCACGTACAGACTTGTACGCCCAACGTACTCATTCATTAAGCCAAAACCCTAATAAGTACTTAATTCTCAAGACCAGGATTCCAAACCACAAATCTACTTCTTAAAGAACGTCTAGAACGATAAAGTCACTGACTTGGTGACTTTACATGCCCCAAAAGAACCCAATCTCGAAATATAACATTCTACATCCATTATATGAACTCAAACTCAAGCATGGGGGATTCTAAGCCTTAAAGGTGCCAACTTTATGAATCTAAGACCAAAAAACATAAAGAGTGGCAACTCTAAGCTCCAGGACTGGTACCAAACCACTAGATCTCATTCTTGGGACCTAAATGAACCAAAAACTCATACAAACTAGATCTAAGCCAACAAATAACAAGATCAAAGCTTTTTACCTCAAAGAAGATGAAAATGAAGCACATAGTCCAGATCCATAAGTTCATCCTTGATTCACAACCTTGCATCAAAATCCATTTTCTTGGAAATGGCCCAAAAACACCAAAATGCACACCATGTGATCAAAATCACAACCATTGAGGCTTAGAGACAATTTCTAGGGTTTTGGGGACTTGGAGGCTGGTAAAGAGGCCAGCCCTAAGGACTAAATTTGTTTATATAGGGTCCAATACCAAAATTTAGGGTTTCTTAACTCCCTTCGTACGCCCTGCGTACTCCTCGTACGCCCAACGTGTGAGGCTTCACATTCTCGACCAGCCCTCGCACTACCCTCAGCGTAATCCACACTACGCCTCGTGCACCCTCCTCCGCAGCAGTACGCCCCGCGTACTCCCAAGGTACGCACCGCGTACTAGGGTTTCTCCTTAAACCCTAACACGTTCCAAAGGTCATAACTTCCCCGTTATAAATCCGATTCCGCAGATCCATGTATCCATGAAAAGGTAACGAGAAGCTCTACACTTTAATCGACTCATACTTGCCTTACAATTTCCCGAACAGACCTCCAATTTCCATAAACACCTGAACTGAAAAATTACCGAAATACCCTTTGGCTCCAAAACACAAACCGAATACACGGATCATCCAAATTACATCATCCACCCCCAAGTGAGTCCAAATCTCAATTCTTCAAGGGTCCCAAGCCCTCTAATACCCAATTCCCTGATCACGGTAAGACTGACTTGTCTTATACATACATATATATATATATATATATATATAAGTATTAAACTTTAATATTATAATAGTATAGGGTTGAATTTTAAACTTTTAAAATTCTAGGGTTTGAAATTAAAGTTCCATAAATGAAACTTTTCAAATTCCAAAACTTGAGGGAAGGTTTTGAAACTCTTCAAAACCTCTTGAGTTTTAGGATTTAAGTTACATAAATGAGACTTTCCGAGTTCCATAACTTGAGGACAAGTTATGAAACTCTTCAAGACCTTTGGAATTCTATAACTTAAAAAGTTAATGTTTCATGAATGAGACTTTTCATATTCCATAACTTGAGGAAAAGTTTTGAAACTCTTCAAGAAACATTTTAAATCAAATTTAACTAATACAATTATCATATAATTTATCATTTAACAATTTGACCTAATACTAGCAAGATAATTTCAAATTCTACAAATAATTAGTTTTTTCAAAAAATCAAGTAATTATCTTAAAATTTGACAAACATCATGTTATTGGATGGGGATAATCTTTACCATATTAGTAAAATCGAATTTTATGAACCAAAACAGTTTGTGGTAATGATCCTAATCCAAAACAGGCTAGAAACTCGGAAAAACCGCCATTTGATGATCCAACTCGTCGAGTCAGGCAATGGACTCGTCGAGTTCATCACCAGATTATCCAACTCGTCGAGTCCAATCATAGGACTCGTCGAGCCCAACAGTCAGTAGCCAGAAATGTCAATTTTTCAGCTTTGAAAATCAAACAATTGCATCAATATAATAGAAAACACCTTAGGCTCTGATACCACTGTTGGGTTTTATGTACTCTAACATCCCTATGGTGCACATACAACCCTAATGCTTTGGATCTAAGTTTTCTCTAATTATACATGCAATATTCATTTTCCAAAGCATGAAGCCTAACTAGCATGCAAAGGTGATATTTGAATCATAAAAACTAGTTAGAATATTACCTTTAAATGTAGCTTGTAGAACTTGGCCTTTCAAGAGATTAGCACCCCAAGTGTGATGCGCCAAATGGTTCACAAAACACCAAGAGCAAATGGAGGAACTTGAGAGAGGTTAGGAGCAAACAAAATCGGCTATACTCTTGTTGTATCACATGTGTGTCCGATTTTGGGGCCTAAGGGGTTACATATATAGTGTAGAATTCCAAGAGTCATATGTAAACCCTAATTCTTACACTTAGGCTTATGATCCATAACCACTTGATAACTCTTTGGAATAACTTAGTCCATCACCAATCAATCATGGATCATTAGCCCAAACTATATGTATTATTGATTTACATAATCAGCCCCTATAAATTTAATTAGTCTCTTTTAATCACTAAAATTAATTCCAAATTAATTCTTGATCAATACCAATTAAATAATATGATTCCTCAATTAATATACTATACTTATAATATATTAATAAATCACAAATAATCTCTTTCTCAAAATCCATCCTATCAAATTGCTTTGGAGAATGCAACCCATAATAGACCATGCTACTATCGGGTCAAGTACATACCAATTATAGTTATGGGCTTAGACACCTAATCCAACAATGTTTTGGTCATGGATTTGAAATATGGGCTTACGTGCTTAACTCATTAAGCACTAAATGGAGTTTGGAGGCTGCGAGGGTACGCCCTGCGTACATGGGAGTACGCCCCGTGTACTCGGTCAACCACCCCGATGGTGGTCTTCTGCGATGCTTCGTGTACGCTAAGCGTACCTCCGGAGTACGCCTCGCGTACTTGTTGGGTTTTGAGCATTCTAACACTCCTATGGTGTACATGCAACCCTATAAACCTTGGATCTATGTTTTTCCCTATTATACATGCAAATATTAACTATTCCAAGGTTTCATCCTAACTAGCATATTATGAAGCACCTATACTACAAAGTTCTAGTTAGATGACATACCTTTTGATGTAGCTTGATGTCTTCAAGCTTTAAGAGCTTAGCCCCAATAGTGTGGAAGCCTCAAATGGAATCACAAATCACCAAAACACCTTGGAAGAACTTGAGAGAATATGTATGCACACTAAAATCGGCCCACTCTTATTTTCACACACTTGTGTCAATTTTGTGAGCCAATGACCCCTTTATATATTATGGAGGATTAGGGTTACATCCATGTAAACCCTAATACCCATGACCTTTCATTTACATAGGATCCATGGATTAAAAGCTCCATGGACCATCCATGAAAGCTTAGCCCAACCTAAATGAACTTGGCCCATTCCATATATATAAGAGTCCATATTTAATTAGTTCTTTTTGATCACTTAATTAGTTCTAAACTAATTCTTGATCAATACTAATTAAATAATATGATTCCATATTAATATATTAGAACTTATAAGATATTAATATAAATCATAAATATACTATTCTCAAAAGACAATCCATATAAATTGTGTCGGTGAAGTGCAACCCAAATGGACCATGCCGGGTCGGGTCAAGTACATACCAAATATAGTTATGGACTTAGACATTAATCCAACAGTCTCCCACTTGGATAAGTCTAAAACTATTATTGAGTATGACTTCAAAACCTAACTGGCAATCGTAGCTCTTAAAGCCGCTGTCGAACTCTGACCTTGTCAATGACTTGTCCATTAGATAAGGGATCATATATTCCTCCATTCTAGATATCATATGGACTGAGACATGGATTATAATCATTCTCTCTGTCCATTTGTTGTTTCCCGATTTTCTATTTATGATGGCTGACTGATTGAACAAATCAAATCAGTCCTGGCTTGGCCAAGCACTCACATGTGTCATCGCTAAATCATCGAGGGGCCCAAATATATCGCTTTTATCCCGAAGGTAAAAGGAATGGATAAACTTCGACTCATATGGCTTGTTCTACTACTTGTTGAATCATTCACAAAGGCACGTTTTATAACATCGAGTTACCAATGCGTTTTCGTGCAATCAATGTATAACCAACTCATAGTAACAACTCATATCTCTAGGTTTTAAGAATATAAGATATTATTGTCTCATGATCACTCGTGATAAAATCCATGAAGTGATTCAAATGAGCGTGGGTTGAATCCAATACTCAGAACTTATGAGCACTCATGAATGTTGTAGCACCACTTTGTCCACCAACTTGGACCTCTACAAACTAACCCATGACAGTCTTGATTCATATCTACTTCCAACATATGACCGACTGTGGATGGTTTGAATAACTTAATCATTCAGGAAGAGCGACTTAGTTATTCTGGAAGTCAAAACATGCAAAATGAAACACAAGAATAAATGAATCAAATATGGTATCAAACCCTATGAATATAAATAAACACTTTTATTTATCACCATACTGATTACTCATTATTCATTGTTTCGGTTTTATCAACTTTATACTTGAATTAAAAACACTAGTTGTCCCATGCTCCAAGCATGTACACTATGTTTTTCTTAAACAATAGCTTTGCCATACACCAAGTATGCACTCTATGTTTGTCTATGATCCTTACTTTGTGAAATAAACCAATTGAACATAATTTCAATGATTCTAATTTCACACTCCCAAATCCTTATCGAAAAATGTGAGAATTTCAAATTCCTATCATTTATCGAAATCTGTTTAGATTTTAAACTTATATGTATTGACCCTCCTGTAATGAATATGTACAAAGTCACAAAGACTTGTCAACAGTCATTATAAGGTATTCCAATGGAGATCAACTCCATGGAAACTAAGTCTCATATTCAAAGTACATTGCTTTGGACATGCTTCTTGCATTAAGCTTTCTAATCTTACACAGATAACTTCCACCTATGGAGACAACTCCATATTCTCATTTTGACTATCACTTCTGAATAAGAGATGCCTCTTTTCAGAATATGCCAATATGGTCCTTCCAAAATTAGCACTATACTTCCAACTGTCCCTGAGCAACCAATCTTTGGTAAACCTCAGATTGTCCTCGACAATTACTTAATCATTTTAGTCATATCCAATTCTAGACCTTTTCCCTTCTTAATGCCTCTGGGCATTTGGAAAAATTTAGAAATGACAAATATTATAGCACATGTAATCGATCCTGTACCCAAAGCAAATGGTACACGATTCATGATGTCTCACATAAATACATGATTCTAGACCAGTCTTTTGCTACAATATTTTTATTTGCCATGTTTTCAAAATTTGACTATGAAGAGAGATGCCGTAATCATAATCGAATTTTGAGAACGCAATATATAGAATTTCCTTAAGTTGAACCAATCCAACATGAAATTCATATATATATATATATATATATTCTTGACTAAAGATGATTAATGTCTCAATCTAAGCCTTTAGAACTGAAATGAAGTATATCCTCTCCCTTAATTATAGCAAAACAACTTTTTCAATCCCTGCAGCCTCACGAATTGAAACTTTTGTTTTCTATAATTAACATTGCTAACTTGCAACACTAACAATAATTATCATGCTCCCACTAACATGATGATTATTAGCATAACACTTATGCTCCCACTAGCTTTGACATGTACTCAGAAATCAGCTGGACTTCTAGAAATCAATACTTTATTGACATTCTTACCAAAGTTCAGATTTCTGATACGAGATGCTTTGATAAAACTTTATCAAAATCATACACCTTTCCTTAGATAGCATGCATGTGTGTCTAAACAATTTCAGAACTATGAAAAGGGATGCCGTAATCATAGTCTCAATTGTTTAGACCTTTTGCCATCTGCTTCAAATCTACTTGGTGGAAGTGTTTCCTCACCATCATTTTCATGAATCGGAGAGAAACCTTATGACCCTTATATTTTATGGTGTATGTGTTCTTATCCATGTGAATCGTCAAAACCATAGTCACAAGACAAGGATAATGACAAATCCAAACTCATATGGACTGAACTTATGCAATCTTAACTTCTTGCCACCTGGCAGTACAGGGCCTGCCATTGCTTCCAAGTTGTTATGCAACCAATTGAGAACTTTCAGAACTCCTATGCAAAGCCAACTTTAACTGGAATGGGCACAGAATATGTCAACACGATAGGTTATAAACCTCAAGTCGTGTGCTAGTGAAGAACCTCAGGTTTTATTCTTGATTAGTTCTTGAAATTCTTTTTAGGATCTTTAAGACTCCCACTATCCTCTTGACATATAAGACTATCTTTCCAAATATTCAAGAGATAGTGCGGATTCTTTATCAAGACAAACACTTCACACAATTGGCCTTAGTTGGTCTTTGTTTTATCCAAAACATCACAACTTACCAATTTCAAATGTACAAGAGTAGGACACTTTTACTCTTACATTTGACAAGTGTTTTAAACCTTTCTTTAAGATATGTCACTCAAGTTACAATCTTGGAGTATGACTCTAAGAATTGTTTTGGAACGAAGTATGACTCATCTTCCTGATCTAACCATTTCAACAGTTCATGACTCCTCTTCTTAGTCATAAGAATGCACTAAGATGACCTTTAGAGGACTAATTGTGATATGATTTCTAAATCATTAATATGATCACAAACATGATACTAAAGTACTCTCCCATCTTTTCAGATTTGAGAAACTTTTATCTTTCTGCCTAATTTGATTCTTCCCATTCGTTCTGTCATACATTGAGACTTTTCCAATGTTTCAAAATTATACTTAAACTTGTAAGTATAACCATATTTACTAAACTTTAGTAAATCAAATAGTCTTAATGAGCTTTGTGGTGGACATGACCAATGCACAAGAATGTGTACTCGATCCCTTTAGTCCTTCACTTGACTCACACATCCATGTGAAAAAGTAATTAGTCTTGATTTTCCAATGCTTGAAAGTTCTCATTCATCATACTATTCAACTTGCATGATTCCAAGTTTCGGTCCAATTGAAACTTGGGCGATGAGGAACTTTCCTGATTTGGTAAATTTAGACACTACCACAAATGAAAGAATCAAATCCATTTTCCAATATTCCTGTCAGTGGAATCATATAAGCAACAATTTTCCACAAATGCCATTGTAAGGATACTTCAAATAAATAAAGTTAAACAATTTTCTTTTATTTTAAAACTTTACGGAAAAACTTATCCTTACAATCCACATGGAAAATTGTTGTTATCTATTCCTTAGCAATATATCATAACTTCTTAAGCAACTGCTCAAAATTCTGATGCGATCGAAATCCACCTTCGCGATCAGAATCAGCATATACTTCCTTTAAGATTTCTCTCTATTCTTTGATTCTTAAAACATCAACATGTGACCCAGTCACATCATGTAATGAGGATCTCAGAATTCAACTTAACATAGTTAGATAATGGGCTCTACCTGATGTAGAGTCAAACTTATTGACTTTAACATCCTTAGGTAAATTTGGCAGCTTTGCAATCAACGCCCCTTCCTTTGGCAAAATAAACATATGGACCCTTTGGTAATGGGACTATCTCAGACTTAGCCTTTCTCTTTACCATTTGGTCAACCGGGTTGACTATGGCCAATCCCTTTCCATTGGGAAGAGAATGCTTTTTCTGGATTTCCAGTGTCACCATTGTCACTGTCCATAAAGTTTTTTTTTGGGAAGTTGATCTTCTAATCAAATTTGCTTTACTATCGTTCCAAATCATTACTGATTCAGCAGCACCAAGCAAATAGATATGATCATTAAGGTTCATGTCATAGTCTGTTTCATAGTAGTCCCAAAGGAACTCACTATGTGACTTAGAAAGTGATTGAACATCCAACTTTCTCAAGACTTTGACACCCAACTCTCCCGGCTTGTCAATATGTGACTTCATCTCTAAGATGTGATCACACATAGACCTTGCTTGCCATTAGGGCTTGAGTGACCTTGAACTTGTGGGTTAGGGAGAATAATTGGAGGAGGTGGAGGAAGAGAAGTATGACTTCCATGAGCCAAACTCGGGAAGTCATATTCATTAGGAAAGCTTGGTTTGGGAAGATCATTGTTGTCTAAACCAGACATCAACAATGGGAGAAATTCACGTAAAGTTGATTTAAGTCCTTAATATAACACCCATTATGATATATTAAGGCTAGGACCCAACAAACTATTTTATAACTTGGAAGAGGGATGCCGTAATCCAAGCTATAAAATATTTGAAGGTAGGTGAATGACGATTCACCAATTTCCACCAAGATAAACGAAATGTATTATTAGGTTTTAATTGGTTTTGAAACTCCTAGATTCTTTTGAGATTCATTGAACTTTTCAATGGCATGTTTCAATCTCGAGTGTGCCCTTCAGGTTTTGTGACTGGGATGCCGAGGATCACAAAACAAGATGTGAAGTAACCATGCAAATATACTTGGTACCCTTAATATTTACCCCTCAATCGATCTGCCGGCTAACCACACACGCTCCAATGATACTATAATAAACATTAAGTTACCCTTTGCCTACCTTGTTAAGTCCAGGTTAGTGTGTCGGTTAACCACACACGCTCCACTAACAGCTTAAACAAAGTGCAAAGTGTAATTTCTTGGATTAGCACCTTATTCACATTTTCCTAAGTAACTAAGATTGGGAATTTATAAAAGGTTTAGTTACTTAGTATTTATCATTAATACTTTTAATGAAGGGAGAATTATAGTCCTTGTCCTACCTGTTCGGCTAACGACCCTCCACCGGTCAAGGAAGTGGTGGGTGAGAGTGGACACCCATTAAACTGTCATTTTATAGGCAGTAACCTTATACCCCCCTTATAGACCGGCTTCGTGAATGAGGCCTAGTAATGGTAAGGCGACTTGCTCTTATACATATAATATATTAAACTTTTAATATTATAATAGTATAAGGGTGTATTTTAGACATTTAAAATACTTGGTGGTTTAATCTATTAATTAAACTATACTCTTAATTTAATTAAATTTAAACCATGTCATTATGGAATTATTAATTCTCTTTTAATTGAACACTTTAATTATCTATTAATAAAGTCCATAAGAGTTAATTGAATTATTCAATAAAAACATCATAATTCCAATTATTAAATTCAAAATTAAAACCATTTAATTAATTGTTTAAGTTATGAACCCACGAGTTTTAGAATTCAATTCTTTTTTTTATGATAAAAAAACTTTTTCCAAATTCCAAAACTTGAGGGCAAGTTTTGTAACTCTTGAAAACTTTTGGATTCCATAACTTATGGAGTTAAATACTTGTTTTATGATGAAACTTTTCATGTTCCATAACTTAAGAACAAGTTATGGAATTCTTTAAAACATTAAGACCAAGTTTTGTAACTCCATAAAAAACTTTGAATCAATTTTTTTAAAAACCTTTTCATATCCATAACTTATGGAGGTTTCAAAAAACTCTTTAGATCAAACTTTTAAAACTAATAAAATAATCATATCATTTTATATTTTACTAAATTTGACCTAATTCAACTCATATAGCAAATGATTCAAATTTTACAAATAATTAATTTTTCACAAAAACAAGTAATTATCTTAAAATTTGACAAACGTCATGTTTTTTTTCCTTTTTTTTTCAACTTGAAAATAAAACATTTGCATCAATATAACAGAAAACAACCCATGGCTCTGATACCACTGTTGGGTTTTGAGCATTCTAACACTCCTATGGTGTACATGCAACCCTATAAACCTTGGATCTATGTTTTTCCCTATTATACATGCAAATATTAACTATTCCAAGGTTTCATCCTAACTAGCATATTATGAAGCACCTATACTACAAAGTTCTAGTTAGATGACATACCTTTTGATGTAGCTTGATGTCTTCAAGCTTTAAGAGCTTAGCCCCAATAGTGTGGAAGCCTCAAATGGAATCACAAATCACCAAAACACCTTGGAAGAACTTGAGAGAATATGTATGCACACTAAAATCGGTCCACTCTTATTTTCACACACTTGTGTCAATTTTGTGAGCTAAGGACCCCTTTATATATTATGGAGGATTATGGTTACATCCATGTAAACCCTAATACCCATGACCTTTCATTTACATAGGATCCATGGGTTAAAAGCTCCATTGACCATCCATGAAAGCTTAGCCCAACCTAAATGAACTTGGCCCATTCCATATATATAAGAGTCCATATTTAATTAGTTCTTTTTGATCACTTAATTAGTTCTAAACTAATTCTTGATCAATACTAATTAAATAATATGATTCCATATTAATATATTAGAACTTATAAGATATTAATATAAATCATAAATATACTATTCTCAAAAGACTATCCATATAAATTGTGTCGGTGAAGTGCAACCCAAATGGACCATGCCGGGTCGGGTCAAGTACATACCAAATATAGTTATGGACTTAGACATTAATCCAACAGTCTCCCACTTGGATAAGTCTAAAACTATTATTGAGTATGACTTCAAAACCTAACTGGCAATCGTAGCTCTTAAAGCCGCTGTCGAACTCTGACCTTGTCAATGACTTGTCCATTAGATAAGGGATCATATATTCCTCCATTCTAGATATCATATGGACTGAGACATGGATTATAATCATTCTCTCTGTCCATTTGTTGTTTCCCGATTTTCTATTTATGATGGCTGACTGATTGAACAAATCAAATCAGTCCTGGCTTGGCCAAGCACTCACATGTGTCATCGCTAAATCATCGAGGGGCCCAAATATATCGCTTTTATCCCGAAGGTAAAAGGAATGGATAAACTTCGACTCATATGGCTTGTTCTACTACTTGTTGAATCATTCACAAAGGCACGTTTTATAACATCGAGTTACCAATGCGTTTTCGTGCAATCAATGTATAACCAACTCATAGTAACAACTCATATCTCTAGGTTTTAAGAATATAAGATATTATTGTCTCATGATCACTCGTGATAAAATCCATGAAGTGATTCAAATGAGCGTGGGTTGAATCCAATACTCAGAACTTATGAGCACTCATGAATGTTGTAGCACCACTTTGTCCACCAACTTGGACCTCTACAAACTAACCCATGACAGTCTTGATTCATATCTACTTCCAACATATGACCGACTGTGGATGGTTTGAATAACTTAATCATTCAGGAAGAGCGACTTAGTTATTCTGGAAGTCAAAACATGCAAAATGAAACACAAGAATAAATGAATCAAATATGGTATCAAACCCTATGAATATAAATAAACACTTTTATTTATCACCATACTGATTACTCATTATTCATTGTTTCGGTTTTATCAACTTTATACTTGAATTAAAAACACTAGTTGTCCCATGCTCCAAGCATGTACACTATGTTTTTCTTAAACAATAGCTTTGCCATACACCAAGTATGCACTCTATGTTTGTCTATGATCCTTACTTTGTGAAATAAACCAATTGAACATAATTTCAATGATTCTAATTTCACACTCCCAAATCCTTATCGAAAAATGTGAGAATTTCAAATTCCTATCATTTATCGAAATCTGTTTAGATTTTAAACTTATATGTATTGACCCTCCTGTAATGAATATGTACAAAGTCACAAAGACTTGTCAACAGTCATTATAAGGTATTCCAATGGAGATCAACTCCATGGAAACTAAGTCTCATATTCAAAGTACATTGCTTTGGACATGCTTCTTGCATTAAGCTTTCTAATCTTACACAGATAACTTCCACCTATGGAGACAACTCCATATTCTCATTTTGACTATCACTTCTGAATAAGAGATGCCTCTTTTCAGAATATGCCAATATGGTCCTTCCAAAATTAGCACTATACTTCCAACTGTCCCTAAGCAACCAATCTTTGGTAAACCTCAGATTGTCCTCGACAATTACTTAATCATTTTAGTCATATCCAATTCTAGACCTTTTCCCTTCTTAATGCCTCTGGGCATTTGGAAAAATTTAGAAATGACAAATATTATAGCACATGCAATCGATCCTGTACCCAAAGCAAATGGTACACGATTCATGATGTCTCACATAAATACATGATTCTAGACCAGTCTTTTGCTACAATATTTTTATTTGCCATGTTTTCAAAATTTGACTATGAAGAGGGATGCCGTAATCATAATCGAATTTTGAGAACGCAATATATAGAATTTCCTTAAGTTGAACCAATCCAACATGAAATTCATATATATATATTCTTGACTAAAGATGATTAAGGTCTCAATCTAAGCCTTTAGAACTGAAATGAAGTATATCCTCTCCCTTAATTATAGCAAAACAACTTTTTCAATCCCTACAGCCTCACGAATTGAAACTTTTGTTTTCTATAATTAACATTGCTAACTTGCAACACTAACAATAATTATCATGCTCCCACTAACATGATGATTATTAGCATAACACTTATGCTCCCACTAGCTTTGATATGTACTCAGAAATCAGCTGGACTTCTAGAAATCAATACTTTATTGACATTCTTACCAAAGTTCAGATTTCTGATACGAGATGCTTTGATAAAACTTTATCAAAATCATACACCTTTCCTTAGATAGCATGCATGTGTGTCTAAACAATTTCAGAACTATGAAAAGGGATGCCGTAATCATAGTCTCAATTGTTTAGACCTTTTGCCATCTGCTTCAAATCTACTTGGTGGAAGTGTTTCCTCACCATCATTTTCATGAATCGGAGAGAAACCTTATGACCCTTATATTTTATGGTGTATGTGTTCTTATCCATGTGAATCGTCAAAACCATAGTCACAAGACAAGGATAATGACAAATCCAAACTCATATGGACTGAACTTATGCAATCTTAACTTCTTGCCACCTGGCAGTACAGGGCCTGCCATTGCTTCCAAGTTGTTATGCAACCAATTGAGAACTTTCAGAACTCCTATGCAAAGCCAACTTTAACTGGAATGGGCACAGAATATGTCAACACGATAGGTTATAAACCTCAAGTCGTGTGCTAGTGAAGAACCTCAGGTTTTATTCTTGATTAGTTCTTGAAATTCTTTTTAGGATCTTTAAGACTCCCACTATCCTCTTGACATATAAGACTATCTTTCCAAATATTCAAGAGATAGTGCGGATTCTTTATCAAGACAAACACTTCACACAATTGGCCTTAGTTGGTCTTTGTTTTATCCAAAACATCACAACTTACCAATTTCAAATGTACAAGAGTAGGACACTTTTACTCTTACATTTGACAAGTGTTTTAAACCTTTCTTTAAGATATGTCACTCAAGTTACAATCTTGGAGTATGACTCTAAGAATTGTTTTGGAACGAAGTATGACTCATCTTCCTGATCTAACCATTTCAACAGTTCATGACTCCTCTTCTTAGTCATAAGAATGCACTAAGATGACCTTTAGAGGACTAATTGTGATATGATTTCTAAATCATTAATATGATCACAAACATGATACTAAAGTACTCTCCCATCTTTTCAGATTTGAGAAACTTTTATCTTTCTGCCTAATTTGATTCTTCCCATTCGTTCTGTCATACATTGAGACTTTTCCAATGTTTCAGAATTATACTTAAACTTGTAAGTATAACCATATTTACTAAACTTTAGTAAATCAAATAGTCTTAATGAGCTTTGTGGTGGACATGACCAATGCACAAGAATGTGTACTCGATCCCTTTAGTCCTTCACTTGACTCACACATCCATGTGAACAAGTAATTAGTCTTGATTTTCCAATGCTTGAAAGTTCTCATTCATCATACTATTCAACTTGCATGATTCCAAGTTTCGGTCCAATTGAAACTTGGGCGATGAGGAACTTTCCTGATTTGGTAAATTTAGACACTACCACAAATGAAAGAATCAAATCCATTTTCCAATATTGCTGTCAGTGGAATCATATAAGCAACAATTTTCCACAAATGCCATTGTAAGGATACTTCAAATAAATAAAGTTAAACAATTTTCTTTTATTTTAAAACTTTACGGAAAAACTTATCCTTACAATCCACATGGAAAATTGTTGTTATCTATTCCTTAGCAATATATCATAACTTCTTAAGCAACTGCTCAAAATTCTGATGCGATCGAAATCCACCTTCGCGATCAGAATCAGCATATACTTCCTTTAAGATTTCTATCTATTCTTTGATTCTTAAAACATCAACATGTGACCCAGTCAAATCATGTAATGAGGATCTCAGAATTCAACTTAACAGAGTTAGATAATGGGCTCTACCTGATGTAGAGTCAAACTTATTGACTTTAACATCCTTAGGTAAATTTGGCAGCTTTGCAATCAACGCCCCTTCCTTTGGCAAAATAAACATATGGACCCTTTGGTAATGGGACTATCTCAGACTTAGCCTTTCTCTTTACCATTTGGTCAACCGGGTTGACTATGGCCAATCCCTTTCCTTTGGGAAGAGAATGCTTTTTCTGGATTTCCAGAGTCACCATTGTCACTGTCCATAAAGTTTTTTTTTGGGAAGTTGATCTTCTAATCAAATTTGCTTTACTATCGTTCCAAATCATTACTGATTCAGCAGCACCAAGCAAATAGATATGATCATTAAGGTTCATGTCATAGTCTGTTTCATAGTAGTCCCAAAGGAACTCACTATGTGACTTAGAAAGTGATTGAACATCCAACTTTCTCAAGACTTTGACACCCAACTCTCCCGGCTTGTCAATATGTGACTTCATCTCTAAGATGTGATCACACATAGACCTTGCTTGCCATTAGGGCTTGAGTGACCTTGAACTTGTGGGTTAGGGAGAATAATTGGAGGAGGTGGAGGAAGAGAAGTATGACTTCCATGAGCCAAACTCGGGAAGTCATATTCATTAGGAAAGCTTGGTTTGGGAAGATCATTGTTGTCTAAACCAGACATCAACAATGGGAGAAATTCACGTAAAGTTGATTTAAGTCCTTAATATAACACCCATTATGATATATTAAGGGTAGGACCCAACAAACTATTTTATAACTTGGAAGAGGGATGCCGTAATCCAAGCTATAAAATATTTGAAGGTAGGTGAATGACGATTCACCAATTTCCACCAAGATAAACGAAATGTATTATTAGGTTTTAATTGGTTTTGAAACTCCTAGATTCTTTTGAGATTCATTGAACTTTTCAATGGCATGTTTCAATCTCGAGTGTGCCCTTCAGGTTTTGTGACTGGGATGCCGAGGATCACAAAACAAGATGTGAAGTAACCTTGCAAATATACTTGGTACCCTTAATATTTACCCCTCAATCGATCTGCCGGCTAACCACACACGCTCCAATGATACTATAATAAACATTAAGTTACCCTTTGCCTACCTTGTTAAGTCCAGGTTAGTGTGTCGGTTAACCACACACGCTCCACTAACAGCTTAAACAAAGTGCAAAGTGTAATTTCTTGGATTAGCACCTTATTCACATTTTCCTAAGTAACTAAGATTGGGAATTTATAAAAGGTTTAGTTACTTAGTATTTATCATTAATACTTTTAATGAAGGGAGAATTATAGTCCTTGTCCTACCTGTTCGGCTAACGACCCTCCACCGGTCAAGGAAGTGGTGGGTGAGAGTGGACACCCATTAAACTGTCATTTTATAGGCAGTAACCTTATACCCCCCTTATAGACCGGCTTCGTGAATGAGGCCTAGTAATGGTAAGGCGACTTGCTCTTATACATATAATATATTAAACTTTTAATATTATAATAGTATAAGGGTGTATTTTAGACATTTAAAATACTTGGTGGTTTAATCTATTAATTAAACTATACTCTTAATTTAATTAAATTTAAACCATGTCATTATGGAATTATTAATTCTCTTTTAATTGAACACTTTAATTATCTATTAATAAAGTCCATAAGAGTTAATTGAATTATTCAATAAAAACATCATAATTCCAATTATTAAATTCAAAATTAAAACCATTTAATTAATTGTTTAAGTTATGAACCCACGAGTTTTAGAATTCAATTCTTTTTTTTATGATAAAAAAACTTTTTCCAAATTCCAAAACTTGAGGGCAAGTTTTGTAACTCTTGAAAACTTTTGGATTCCATAACTTATGGAGTTAAATACTTGTTTTATGATGAAACTTTTCATGTTCCATAACTTAAGAACAAGTTATGGAATTCTTTAAAACATTAAGACCAAGTTTTGTAACTCCATAAAAAACTTTGAATCAATTTTTTTAAAAACCTTTTCATATCCATAACTTATGGAGGTTTCAAAAAACTCTTTAGATCAAACTTTTAAAACTAATAAAATAATCATATCATTTTATATTTTACTAAATTTGACCTAATTCAACTCATATAGCAAATGATTCAAATTTTACAAATAATTAATTTTTCACAAAAACAAGTAATTATCTTAAAATTTGACAAACGTCATGTTTTTTTTCCTTTTTTTTTCAACTTGAAAATAAAACATTTGCATCAATATAACAGAAAACAACCCATGGCTCTGATACCACTGTTGGGTTTTGAGCATTCTAACACTCCTATGGTGTACATGCAACCCTATAAACCTTGGATCTATGTTTTTCCCTATTATACATGCAAATATTAACTATTCCAAGGTTTCATCCTAACTAGCATATTATGAAGCACCTATACTACAAAGTTCTAGTTAGATGACATACCTTTTGATGTAGCTTGATGTCTTCAAGCTTTAAGAGCTTAGCCCCAATAGTGTGGAAGCCTCAAATGGAATCACAAATCACCAAAACACCTTGGAAGAACTTGAGAGAATATGTATGCACACTAAAATCGGTCCACTCTTATTTTCACACACTTGTGTCAATTTTGTGAGCCAAGGACCCCTTTATATATTATGGAGGATTATGGTTACATCCATGTAAACCCTAATACCCATGACCTTTCATTTACATAGGATCCATGGGTTAAAAGCTCCATTGACCATCCATGAAAGCTTAGCCCAACCTAAATGAACTTGGCCCATTCCATATATATAAGAGTCCATATTTAATTAGTTCTTTTTGATCACTTAATTAGTTCTAAACTAATTCTTGATCAATACTAATTAAATAATATGATTCCATATTAATATATTAGAACTTATAAGATATTAATATAAATCATAAATATACTATTCTCAAAAGACTATCCATATAAATTGTGTCGGTGAAGTGCAACCCAAATGGACCATGCCGGGTCGGGTCAAGTACATACCAAATATAGTTATGGACTTAGACATTAATCCAACAGTCTCCCACTTGGATAAGTCTAAAACTATTATTGAGTATGACTTCAAAACCTAACTGTCAATCGTAGCTATTAAAGCCGCTGTCGAACTCTGACCTTGTCAATGACTTGTCCATTAGATAAGGGATCATATATTCCTCCATTCTAGATATCATATGGACTGAGACATGGATTATAATCATTCTCTCTGTCCATTTGTTGTTTCCCGATTTTCTATTTATGATGGCTGACTGATTGAACAAATCAAATCAGTCCTGGCTTGGCCAAGCACTCACATGTGTCATCGCTAAATCATCGAGGGGCCCACATATATCGCTTTTATCCCGAAGGTAAAAGGAATGGATAAACTTCGACTCATATGGCTTGTTCTACTACTTGTTGAATCATTCACAAAGGCACGTTTTATAACATCGAGTTACCAATGCGTTTTCGTGCAATCAATGTATAACCAACTCATAGTAACAACTCATATCTCTAGGTTTTAAGAATATAAGATATTATTGTCTCATGATCACTCGTGATAAAATCCATGAAGTGATTCAAATGAGCGTGGGTTGAATCCAATACTCAGAACTTATGAGCACTCATGAATGTTGTAGCACCACTTTGTCCACCAACTTGGACCTCTACAAACTAACCCATGACAGTCTTGATTCATATCTACTTCCAACATATGACCGACTGTGGATGGTTTGAATAACTTAATCATTCAGGAAGAGCGACTTAGTTATTCTGGAAGTCAAAACATGCAAAATGAAACACA
This sequence comes from Lactuca virosa, assembly GCF_052849685.1. Classification (NCBI taxonomy): domain Eukaryota; kingdom Viridiplantae; phylum Streptophyta; class Magnoliopsida; order Asterales; family Asteraceae; genus Lactuca; species Lactuca virosa. The sequence goes on along the minus strand of NC_136430.1, from coordinate 401,396,373 downwards.
AGAATAAATGAATCAAATATGGTATCAAACCCTATGAATATAAATAAACACTTTTATTTATCACCATACTGATTACTCATTATTCATTGTTTCGGTTTTATCAACTTTATACTTGAATTAAAAACACTAGTTGTCCCATGCTCCAAGCATGTACACTATGTTTTTCTTAAACAATAGCTTTGCCATACACCAAGTATGCACTCTATGTTTGTCTATGATCCTTACTTTGTGAAATAAACCAATTGAACATAATTTCAATGATTCTAATTTCACACTCCCAAATCCTTATCGAAAAATGTGAGAATTTCAAATTCCTATCATTTATCGAAATCTGTTTAGATTTTAAACTTATATGTATTGACCCTCCTGTAATGAATATGTACAAAGTCACAAAGACTTGTCAACAGTCATTATAAGGTATTCCAATGGAGATCAACTCCATGGAAACTAAGTCTCATATTCAAAGTACATTGCTTTGGACATGCTTCTTGCATTAAGCTTTCTAATCTTACACAGATAACTTCCACCTATGGAGACAACTCCATATTCTCATTTTGACTATCACTTCTGAATAAGAGATGCCTCTTTTCAGAATATGCCAATATGGTCCTTCCAAAATTAGCACTATACTTCCAACTGTCCCTAAGCAACCAATCTTTGGTAAACCTCAGATTGTCCTCGACAATTACTTAATCATTTTAGTCATATCCAATTCTAGACCTTTTCCCTTCTTAATGCCTCTGGGCATTTGGAAAAATTTAGAAATGACAAATATTATAGCACATGCAATCGATCCTGTACCCAAAGCAAATGGTACACGATTCATGATGTCTCACATAAATACATGATTCTAGACCAGTCTTTTGCTACAATATTTTTATTTGCCATGTTTTCAAAATTTGACTATGAAGAGGGATGCCGTAATCATAATCGAATTTTAAGAACGCAATATATAGAATTTCCTTAAGTTGAACCAATCCAACATGAAATTCATATATATATATATTCTTAACTAAAGATGATTAAGGTCTCAATCTAAGCCTTTAGAACTGAAATGAAGTATATCCTCTCCCTTAATTATAGCAAAACAACTTTTTCAATCCCTGCAGCCTCACGAATTGAAACTTTTGTTTTCTATAATTAACATTGCTAACTTGCAACACTAACAATAATTATCATGCTCCCACTAACATGATGATTATTAGCATAACACTTATGCTCCCACTAGCTTTGACATGTACTCAGAAATCAGCTGGACTTCTAGAAATCAATACTTTATTGACATTCTTACCAAAGTTCAGATTTCTGATACGAGATGCTTTGATAAAACTTTATCAAAATCATACACCTTTCCTTAGATAGCATGCATGTGTGTCTAAACAATTTCAGAACTATGAAAAGGGATGCCGTAATCATAGTCTCAATTGTTTAGACCTTTTGCCATCTGCTTCAAATCTACTTGGTGGAAATGTTTCCTCACCATCATTTTCATGAATCGGAGAGAAACCTTATGACCCTTATATTTTATGGTGTATGTGTTCTTATCCATGTGAATCGTCAAAACCATAGTCACAAGACAAGGATAATGACAAATCCAAACTCATATGGACTGAACTTATGCAATCTTAACTTCTTGCCACCTGGCAGTACAGGGCCTGCCATTGCTTCCAAGTTGTTATGCAACCAATTGAGAACTTTCAGAACTCCTATGCAAAGCCAACTTTAACTGGAATGGGCACAAAATATGTCAACGCGATAGGTTATAAACCTCAAGTCGTGTGCTAGTGAAGAACCTCAGGTTTTATTCTTGATTAGTTCTTGAAATTCTTTTTAGGATCTTTAAGACTCCCACTATCCTCTTGACATATAAGACTATCTTTCCAAATATTCAAGAGATAGTGCGGATTCTTTATCAAGACAAACACTTCACACAATTGGCCTTAGTTGGTCTTTGTTTTATCCAAAACATCACAACTTACCAATTTCAAATGTACAAGAGTAGGACACTTTTACTCTTACATTTGACAAGTGTTTTAAACCTTTCTTTAAGATATGTCACTCAAGTTACAATCTTGGAGTATGACTCTAAAAATTATTTTGGAACGAAGTATGACTCATCTTCCTGATGTAACCATTTCAACAGTTCATGACTCCTCTTCTTAGTCATAAGAATGCACTAAGATGACCTTTAGAGGACTAATTGTGATATGATTTCTAAATCATTAATATGATCACAAACATGATACTAAAGTACTCTCCCATCTTTTCAGATTTGAGAAACTTTTATCTTTCTGCCTAATTTGATTCTTCCCATTCGTTCTGTCATACATTGAGACTTTTCCAATGTTTCAGAATTATACTTAAACTTGTAAGTATAACCATATTTACTAAACTTTAGTAAATCAAATAGTCTTAATGAGCTTTGTGGTGGACATGACCAGTGCACAAGAATGTGTACTCGATCCCTTTAGTCCTTCACTTGACTCACACATCCATGTGAACAAGTAATTAGTCTTGATTTTCCAATGCTTGAAAGTTCTCATTCATCATACTATTCAACTTGCATGATTCCAAGTTTCGGTCCAATTGAAACTTGGGCGATGAGGAACTTTCCTGATTTGGTAAATTTAGACACTACCACAAATGAAAGAATCAAATCCATTTTCCAATATTGCTGTCAGTGGAATCATATAAGCAACAATTTTCCACAAATGCCATTGTAAGGATACTTCAAATAAATAAAGTTAAACAATTTTCTTTTATTTTAAAACTTTGCGGAAAAACTTATCCTTACAATCCACATGGAAAATTGTTGTTATCTATTCCTTAGCAATATATCATAACTTCTTAAGCAACTGCTCAAAATTCTGATGCGATCGAAATCCACCTTATAGACCGGCTTCGTGAATGAGGCCTACTAATGGTAAGACGACTTGCTCTTATACATATAATATATTAAACTTTTAATATTATAATAGTATAAGGGTGTATTTTAGACATTTAAAATACTTGGTGGTTTAATCTATTAATTAAACTATACTCTTAATTTAATTAAATTTAAACAATGTCATTATGGAATTATTAATTCTCTTTTAATTTAACACTTTAATTATCTATTAATAAAGTCAATAAGAGTTAATTGAATTATTCAATAAAAACATCATAATTCCAATTATTAAATTCAAAATTAAAACCATTTAATTAATTGCTTAAGTTATGAACCCACGAGTTTTAGAATTCAATTCTTTTTTTTATGATAAAAAAACTTTTTCCAAATTCCAAAACTTGAGGGCAAGTTTTGTAACTCTTGAAAACTTTTGGATTCCATAACTTATGGAGTTAAATACTTGTTTTATGATGAAACTTTTCATGTTCCATAACTTAAGAACAAGTTATGGAATTCTTTAAAACATTAAGACCAAGTTTTGTAACTCCATAAAAAACTTTGAATCAATTTTTTTAAAAACCTTTTCATATCCATAACTTATGGAGGTTTCAAAAAACTCTTTAGATCAAACTTTTAAAACTAATAAAATAATCATATCATTTTATATTTTACTAAATTTGACCTAATTCAACTCATATAGCAAATGATTCAAATTTTACAAATAATTAATTTTTCACAAAAACAAGTAATTATCTTAAAATTTGACAAACGTCATGTTTTTTTTCCTTTTTTTTTCAACTTGAAAATAAAACATTTGCATCAATATAACAGAAAACAACCCATGGCTCTGATACCACTGTTGGGTTTTGAGCATTCTAACACTCCTATGGTGTACATGCAACCCTATAAACCTTGGATCTATGTTTTTCCCTATTATACATGCAAATATTAACTATTCCAAGGTTTCATCCTAACTAGCATATTATGAAGCACCTATACTACAAAGTTCTAGTTAGATGACATACCTTTTGATGTAGCTTGATGTCTTCAAGCTTTAAGAGCTTAGCCCCAATAGTGTGGAAGCCTCAAATGGAATCACAAATCACCAAAACACCTTGGAAGAACTTGAGAGAATATGTATGCACACTAAAATCGGTCCACTCTTATTTTCACACACTTGTGTCAATTTTGTGAGCCAAGGACCCCTTTATATATTATGGAGGATTATGGTTACATCCATGTAAACCCTAATACCCATGACCTTTCATTTACATAGGATCCATGGGTTAAAAGCTCCATTGACCATCCATGAAAGCTTAGCCCAACCTAAATGAACTTGGCCCATTCCATATATATAAGAGTCCATATTTAATTAGTTCTTTTTGATCACTTAATTAGTTCTAAACTAATTCTTGATCAATACTAATTAAATAATATGATTCCATATTAATATATTAGAACTTATAATATATTAATATAAATCATAAATATACTATTCTCAAAAGACTATCCATATAAATTGTGCCGGTGAAGTGCAACCCAAATGGACCATGCCGGGTCGGGTCAAGTACATACCAAATATAGTTATGGACTTAGACATTAATCCAACAGTACTCGCACTGGATCAGCTCGGTTAGGTTGACTCGGTTGGGTCGACCTGGCTGACTTAGTGGGTTTGACCAGTTGACTTTGACTTTGAATTTGACCAAGTTTGACCTTGAGGTCATTTTGGGATTTTGATGGAATTGGTCATTTGGTGGAAATAGGTATCGATTAGAGAGTTGAGATTCAGAGTCAGACCTCATCAGTTCTGTTCAGTTGCGAGGTGAGTTTTCCTCACTGTACTTGCGGGTCGAAGGCACCAATGCCGGCCCATTGGATTGATATCCTGTTATGCATGCTATTGCACTGTAGTGATCGTTTTGATCGGTATCCTGGTGTATAGGATGATGCTATGCTTAGTGATCTGTAGATCTGTCTGAATGGATGTAGACTGTTATACAATTATTTGTTATATGTGCATATGTTTGGTCGGTGGCTGAGGCTTCACTGCTTTGTGCGTAAGCCAACAGGCCGGGACATACCAACCCGATGGTTGAATGGGCTCGAGGGTATTCCATCCCGAGGATGATTGGCCCCATAGTATGTTGGCATTCCAACCCGATGGTTGAGGGGTCTGGGGCATTCCAACCCGATGGTTGATTGGACCCATAGTATGTTGTTATTGTATATGTGTTATTTGTCTGTGTTGGTACTTTAAGGAACTCACTAAGCTTTGGGCTTACAGTTTTGGGTTATGTTTTAGGTGCCTCAGATGATCGCGGAAAGGTGAAGGCGTGATCGTACACCTCCTCGTGTTTTGATTTATGATTTTGGGAAAACTATGATATTAAACATGTTTTGAAAACTAAATTATAAATAATGATGATTTGTGGATTGGTTTTAAAAGTTTGAATTTTTCATGAAATTTATGGATGTTACACCATGTGTCGTTCGCCTACTGGTCCACGTCGGTATGTCGGATGGCGCATCCGACCATGCTACCTGTCATCATTTTGTGGCACCATGTGTCACACTCTAAGTGGGCCACATCGCCGTATCGGTTGAAGAGTCCGGTTACGGTCTTGCTATGTAGCGCGCTCACCACGTCATCAAGTCAGGTATTTTCCTGAAATCTTCGAACTACCTTAACTTTTGCATACGAGCTTTGTTTTCGACGTTCTTTATATCCCCAAAATACTCTCGACGAGCTCTACCACTTTCCATTAGACCTCAACAACTAATTCTTACTCTATTTTAAATTTATAATATTATAGACATTAGATTGTTAAAGTCTGTGCGAAAATCATAGTTATTTCATACGAACTCCGTTCTCGATTGTCGTTATATCGATGGATTCATATTCACGAGATCTTCAACTCTCATTTGCATTGTTTTGGCTAACAATCACAATTTTAATTTTGATTTCTGTGTCGCACACTACTATACTGAAACTTTGAAAAATCACAACTTCCTCATACGAAGTCAGATTAGGCGTTCTTTATATGCACGATGCAGCTCTTACGATTCCTATGATTTTCATTTAGATTACTTAGGCTAATAATCAATAGATCTATAACTTACGTTTTACAACACCCTTTGCCGTATAGGGCTGAACGCGAAACTTCAAAGGATCATAACTTTTTCATACAAAGTCATATTTAAGTGCTCCTTATACCCACGAGATCGTCATCATGACTACTATATCCTTGGTTAATATTATTTATCCTAAATAACCTTCTATTTAAAAGGTTATTTTGTAACACCCGGAATCCAGGAGGCCAAGTTGGGGAAGGATAAACCCTAAGTCAATGAGTCAACTCGTCGAGTTCAAGGAAGAACTCGACGAGTCGGAGCGAGTTTCGTGTCGCAGATTAAGTGGCCGACTCGGGGAGTCGGGGGACTGACTCGGCGAGTCTGGTCTGGGTTGGGAAACCTTAATTTCGGGACTTGGTGCCCTATTTAACCATCATATTCTCATTCCCTCAGCCTCATCTTCAGCTCCCAGACCCCAAACCCTCACCCACGAAACCCTAGTGCATCTTGTGAGTGTTTGAGACACCTTGGTGTGATTTGTGTGCTCTTGAAGAGGAAGAGGAAGAAGAAGGAAATTGAAGGTTCAAGAAGGAGGAAGTAGATCCATAAGACACACTCCATTTGCTACATTTCTTGGTAATCAAGTCTTCATCTTGGCTTTTGGTTTATTAGATCTCCTTATAGTCCCTTTTTGGAAGGTTTTTCGTCCAAGAATGGTTGTCTTTGGGTTTTGGACGTCCCCCAAGCATGATCCTTTCAGATCTGGAAGTAATTGGGGTGGTTAAGGCATAAAGGTGCAAGATTTATGCCATTAGGGAGTCCCATGCAAGCTTAAAGAGATTATTATGGCCTTTTGGAGCCCTAAAGGCCATGCAAGGAAGTAAAGCACAGGAGTTTACGTGGTTATTGGATGTCTAGAGTCTAGATCTTGTTTTCCCTGCCTTGGTTTGGTGTAATAAGGGTTTTGGACCATGGAGTTATGTCTTAATGAGCTAGGGTTTTGTCTAAACCCATTAAGAAGGAGTTGGGATGGGTAAAGCTGGAAACTTTACCCTTAATAAGTCATTTCCAGAGTGTTTTTGAAGTTTGGAGTTCAGATATGAAGTGTAGGGGCTTAAACTATTAAGATGGCCCAACCAGACTGAGGGACTCGGCGAGTCCAAGGAGGGACTCGACGAGTCGAAGTGTATTGTACCTTTTTTGTTCAAGCTAGAACTCGGCGAGTCTGCGAGTTGACTCAACGAGTTGATTTGATGAACCGCGAGTCTGTTTAGCCAGGGAACTCGGCGAGTCAGGGGCTGACTCGGCGAGTGGGTTCAGGATTTCAGTGTTCTCGGTTTTTGTACTCGACGAGTTGAATGGGCCACTCGGCGAGTTGAGTTAACTTGGGGTGTTGACTTTTACCATTGACCGTTGACTTTGACTTTAACCAAGTTTGACCAGATTTGACTTTCGAGGGTGTTGTGGTCTAAGTGTTATTTTGGGGTATTGATAGTTCGGGGAGTCGAAGGATCAGTAATCTGGGGGATTGCCAGCTAGCAGCCAGAAGAGTATCAGCAGGTCTTCAGCAGTGAAAGGTGAGTCTCCTCACTGTGTGCATGGGTCTACGTCCACAATGCCGACCCATTATGTTTATGTTTATGTATAGTAGGAAGACCCGGGGGTTAGCCCTAGGCACTTATTGTGATATGTTTCGGATTTAGATCCGTTACCGGGGTTAGCCCGATGCAGTTTATATGTTCCGGATTTTGGTCCGATGTCGGGTGGTACCCGAGGCAATAGTGTATGTGTAGTTATACTTGTTGTCTTTGTGATACTTGTATGTGCCTGGTAGGGAGATGAGTTCGGGCGAGGTCCCGTATCTCATCACTAGCCGAGTATGGACGGGGTTCCGTATCTCATTAGTAGTAGAGTAGGGGCGAGGCCCGAGTTAGGAGGGAGGTGAGTGTGGGCGGGGGCCCGTATCTCATTATCAGCAGGAGTGTGGACGGGGTTCCATGACTCGTCAGTAGCAGGACAGGGGCGGGGCCCAAGATAGGCGAGGCCTTAGATCAGGAGTATAGTAGAGTATATTTAGCTTACTTGTGTTATGTTATATGTCTGCTCAGTGGGCGGGGCCCAGAGACAGGCGGGGCCTAAGAGAAGAGATCTGTATACCGAGCGGGGCTCGATGCCAGGCGGGGCCTGATGCCGGGCGGGGCCCGATGCCGGGCAAGTCCTGATGCAGCGGGCGTGGGCCCAGTATGTGGTTATGTATGTGATATGTGGTAGATTGGGGAACTCACTAAGCTTCGTGCTTATAGTTTTCAGTTTTGGTTTCAGGTACTTCCGGTAGCGGAGGGAGGAGCTCGGGGTGATCGCATGGCACACACCATAGTTTGATTAGCCTGGGATGTTTAACTCTGATAAAAAGAATATGTTTTGAGATTCTACTCTGATTGATATAACAGTTTTGTTTATGAATGAAATGGTGAATAATTATGGCTTTCACTAATGACTTAAAAATGAAATTTTCGGACCGTATTTTTGGGATGTTACAAGTTGGTATCAGAGCCTTGGTTTGAGGGATTCAGATGCACTCTCGGGTGTGTCTGAACTCAAACTGAGGACTTGGTATGAAAGTTTTCAAAGGGAAATAATTTTTATAAAAGAGCTTTGAGAAAAAGAAAAAAGATTTTGAATGAGAAAAGAACTTTGAAAAAGAGAAAAAGGGTGTGGTGCATGCAATCAGCCGAGCTCAAGTAAGTTCTCCCAAATTACCTATACAAGTTTATGTTATGATATGTGTATTAGAACTGCATGCTAGTTTAGGACTTAGGATCTAGGAGGATTCCTTATGTGCCTGTTATATGTGTATGAGCTTTATGAGTTGTATGCTAGTACAGATTCCTGAGTAGGGGATAGAACAATTTGATTGGATTATGTGGTTAGTTTTTCCCATTGTCTGAATGCTGCTTGCTTTGTGCTTGTGGGAATTTTAGTAATGCGAGCTAGCTATTAAGTGAATATGCTAAGTCACATGTGGCACAGACTGGATAATCTCAGAGTGACAAGATTTGACCCTATTGCGCAACTCTTGTTTGAGTCCAACCGTTCTAGGGATGAGTCTTTTACTCGAAGGATTATCTGATCTCTGTTGTATGTGGCTATATTCATAAGGTAGCTAGTTGACATTACTGAGAAGTCCTTCAGCAGCTGAGGACGGAATAAGATAGAGGATACCCTAGGGCAAGCCGAGGATGAGAATAGTGCTGGGAGCAGTGTTAGTAGCAGCGAAAGGGACTTGGTGTAGTCAAGGCAACTCTTGAGGAAAGTACGGATAGATGTGGAAGGTAGTAGGGGCCCATACTACTGAAAACAGAGGATCTGTACTCGATTCAAGAAGGGCTGAGATAAAATCAGGGAACTTGTAGTGTGTGTGTGATCCCTCGGTAGTGATGTGTATTCTGATGGTTGTTATGGCATGTTTTCAGCATGGTGACGTTGCGTGAGAGACCAGTGGGCGGATCAGGCGCCGGAGAGGGATCAGGCTCAGATTCAGGAGCCGAGCAACTCGAGGAGCGGATGAGGGAGTTTATTTCAGCTGAGGTTACGCGCAGTATTCTAGACCAGACTCCTGTTATCTTTGGTTTGGTCAAAGAGGGTATTTTGGAGCTTCTGAATGAGAAGCTGGGAGGTTTTCGTACTGAGATAATGGCCATGATGGGGGCGTGATCGCTGACATTCCAGGAGTTCAGAGCTTGTGGAGCTCCAGATTATCATGGGGCTAGGGACCCCATTGCTAGTGGCAGGTGGTTGGCTGATGTCGCCAACGCTTTCCGTACGAGCCGGTGCCCTGAGGGGGACAAGGTCCGACTTTCCTCCTGTGTTCTAAAGGACAGAGCATGGGATTGGTGGGAGGAGGTTGGTCATGCCATTGGGATAATGTCGCGTTGGACGCGATGACATGGAGTGATTTCTCGACCAGGTTCAGGGCCGAGTTTGCACCAGTGATTGAGGTGCAACAGTTAGCACGAGAGTTCCAGGATTTGCGGCAGACTACAGAGACAATGGCGGAAATCACCGCCAAGTTCAGGGAAAGGGCTCTTCTTGTTCCGCAGTATGTCGCGGACGAGGAAATGAAGAAGGCCCGATATCACGAGATGCCGAGGAGTGACATCAGGGAGTTTGTGAGCAGGTCCAGCTGCAAGACGCTGGAGGATATGATTGCTCGGGCCAGGGAGATGGAGATCGATCTGGAGCACCTCAGGAAGAGGAAGCCGGAGGAGGTTCAGGTAGCTGCAGGTTAAGGCAAGAGACCCAAGGGGTCGGATGTGAGATCGAGAGGTCATCAGGACCGTAGCCGCTGTGGGAAGTGCGGCAAGACACACGAAGGTGCATGTAGGAGTGGAAGTGGTGGCGATTCTGGCTGCTTTAGATGCGGCCAGGTCGGTCATTATAGCAGGGATTGTACTGCTGCCACCACCCAGGGATCAGACCTGATCTGTTTCCATTGCAGTCAGCGGGGCCACAAGAAGGCCCAGTGTTCGAGTCTGGTTACTGCGGGACAGGTGATAGCACCTGCCCCTGCGACTTTGAGGATCACCGACGGATGGCAGGGCCGGGCGGAGGCGCCTACGACACGGAGCAGAGCGTACCCGTTGGTTTCAGATGATATGCGAGCAACCCCTGATGTGGCAGGTGCGTATCCTTTATCTTATTACCAGTTTAATTTATGATTTATTTGCTATGGTACTGCATCGGTATTAGTGATTGTACCTTGGGATTCTGTTTCCTGCTTATGATTGAGTTATATGCCATCTGCATACCATGGATTTTAGAGTAGTAGCCCGTAGTTGTACCCTTGTAGAGCGGGTTACTTAGGATGCGGTCGTTGTAGCAAGCGTGAATTGGGACTCTAGAAGTATTTTGACAGCTTTTAAGGACGGTAGCGTCTTGGTATGGGTTGGTTTTGGAACATTAGCAGTAGTAAGTGTCGGTTGTCAGTAAATCGACCATTGGAAGGAGAGAAGGATTGGAAATCCTTTCCAAGCAAGTGAACTGTAAGGAGCTGGTTGAATCGAAGTGGGGGAGAACCCTCCAAGTATGCAGGAGCAGAAATAATGCGAAACTAGGAGGAGTTCGCGACCTTTGAGAAGGGAGGAAAGCAGCCCAAGGGGCTATGAGAGTAGAAGTGTACATGTGTGGGGAGTTTGGGAAACTTCCCAACGTTGAGTTCGTGCATCGCGAAAACTGATGGCTGGTTTGGGAAACCAGATTGGGGAGCCTCTAACAGGACTCGAGTGAGTCAGGACATTAGACTGTGTGAATTTTTGACATGAAATGTTTCGGGTTGAGAGGTAGTGGTCGAGACCAGCATGGAGAGTGTTGTAAGACTGTGGGTTAGCCGCAACATTTATTAGTAGCCAGTTAGAGGAGTGTGGGCGAGGACCCGTATCTCCTAGTTAGCGGAGGGTGGGCGAGGCCCGTATCTCCTAGTTAGTATGATCATGATCAGGTAAGGGATAGTTCGTTGATATTCAATGTGGAGTCAGGCCTGCATAGCCCTACATAGGTGAGACCTGAGGGAGAGGCCACTCCAAGATATAGTGGGTGAGACCCGTGGGCGAGGCCCGTGTATTTATAGAAGCTCAGGTGGGACCTGGTAGAGACCGTAGGGTCAAAGTAGGGGATCGAGGATCCCAGGGTTTAGGGAGCCAGAGTGGCAAGGTAGACAACGCAGTTTTAGATAGCTGAAGTTTACTTCGAAAGCCGCTGGGAGCGACTAAGAGATGAAGTTTAAGTCCAGTAACCGGTAGGAGTCCGGTAGTCAAGATGATGACAGATTAGTTGGGACCAGGGTGGTCTCGGTTCATTCGGTGAGCGGATAAGAGACAACATAATCTTCGGACAGGGACAACGATAAGAGGATTTGTGCGTGGAAGTAGTTAGTTGACTGGGAGGTGCTAAGCCACTAACATCAGGATTAAATAATCTCAGAGTGAGTGATTTGACCTTGTTGCGCAACTCTTGTCTGAGTCTAACCGTTGCACGGATGAATCTTTTACTCGAAGGATTATCTGATCCATTCGCTGGGAGGAGTTTTCAGCATCGCGATATGGAAAGGGAAAGCATTCAGTAGTAATCAGGGAAGTGGCCAGCACTGGGAGTGGCTGGAGATGTAGATACGACAAAGGATATGGCCTTCACAGAAAGAGGGAAGGTTGTTGTTTTTTGGGAAGTTGCCTTGGGAAGGCCAGTGAACGTGCAGGAGAAAGGGGTGAACCGCTAAGATGTCCATCATAAGTACTCGGGGAGTACCGAAAGGATCGTCAGCCAGGTAAGAGTAGTGTTCCCAGAATTGTCAGTGATTAGAAGAGCTCACGAGGTTTTTACCTCCAAGGAATTGCTTATGCGGAAGATTGGACGGAAGACCAACGGAAGCGGCCCTCCGAGGATTGGACGAGCAGGGAAAGTATGTATTATATATAGGTATGCTGTGAGAGATTGTAGAGTAGTAGACGTGGCGGACTTCGAGGACGAAGTCTAGTTTAAGTGTGGGAGAGTTGTAACACCCGGAATCCAGGAGGCTAAGTTGGGGAAGGATAAACCCTAACTCAATGAGTCAACTCGTCGAGTTCAAGGAAGAACTCGACGAGTCGGAGCGAGTTCCGTGTCGCGGATTAAGTGGCCGACTCGGCGAGTCAAGGGACTGACTCGGCGAGTCTGGTCTGGGTTGAGAAACCCTAATTTCGGGACTTGGTGCCCTATTTAAGCATCATATTCTCATTCCCTCAGCCTCATCTTCAGCCCCCTCATCCCAAACCCTCACCCACGAAACCCTAGTGCATCTTGTGAGTGTTTGAGCCACCTTGGTGTGATTTGTGTGCTCTTGAAGAGGAAGAGGAAGAAGAAGGAAGTTGGAGGTTCAAGAAGGAGGAAGTAGATCCAAAAGACACACTTCATTTGCTGCATTTCTTGGTAATCAAGTCTTCATCTTGGCTTTTGGTTTATTAGATCTCCTTATAGTCCCTTTTTGGAAGGTTTTTGGATCAATAATGGTTGTCTTTGGGTTTTGGACGTCCCCCAAGCATGATCCTTTCAGATCTGGAAGTAATTAGGGTGGTTAAGGCATAAAGGTGCAAGGTTTATGCCATTAGGAAGTCCCATGCAAGCTTAAAGAGATTATTATGGCCTTTTGGAGCCCTAAAGGCCATGCAAGGAAGTAAAGCCCAGGACTTTACGTGGTTATTGGATGTCTAGAGTCTAGATCTTGTTTTCCCTGCCTTGGTTTGGTGTAATAAGGGTTTTGGACCATGGAGTTATGTCTTAATGAGCTAGGGTTTTGTCTAAACCCATTAAGAAGGACTTGGGATGGGTAAAGGTGGAAACTTTACCCTTAATAACTCATTTCCAGAGTGTTTATGAAGTTTGGAGTTCAGATCTGAAGTGTAGGGGCTTAAACTGTTAAGATGGCCCAACCAGACTGAGGGACTCGACGAGTCCAAGGAGGGACTCGACGAGTCGAAGTGTATTGTCCCGTTTCTGTTCAATCTAGAACTCGCCGAGTCTGCGAGTTGACTCGACGAGTTGATTTGATGAACCGCGAGTCTGTTTAGCCAGGGAACTCGGCGAGTCAGGGGCTGACTCGGCGAGTGGGTTCAAGATTTCAGTGTTCTGGTTTTTTGTACTCGATGAGTTGAATGAGCCACTCGGCGAGTTGATTCAACTTGGGGTGTTGACTTTGACCATTGACCGTTGACTTTGACTTTGACCAAGTTTGACCTGATTTGACTTTCGAGGATGTTGTGGTCTAAGTGTTATGTTGGGGTATTGATAGTTCGGGGAGTCGAAGGATCAGCAATCCGGGGGATTGCCAGCTAGCAGCCAGAAGAGTATCAGCAGGTCTTCAGCAGTGCAATGTGAGTCTCCTCACTGTGTGCATGGGTCTACGGCCACAATGCCGACCCATTATGTTTATGTTTATGTATAGTAGTGAGACCCGGGGGTTAGCCCTAGGCACTTATTGTGATATGTTTCAGATTTAGATCCGTTACCGGGGTTAGCCCGATGCAGTTTATATGTTTCGGATTTTGGTGCGATGCCGGGTGGTACCCGAGGCAGTAGTGTATGTGTAGTTATACTTGTTGTCTTTGTGATACTTGTATGTGCCTGGTAGGGAGATGAGTCCGGGCGAGGTCCCGTATCTCATCACTAGTCGAGTATGGACGGGGTTCCGTATCTCATTAGTAGTAGAGTAGGGGCGAGGCCCGAGTTAGGAGGGAGGTGAGTGTGGGCGGGTTCCCGTATCTCACTATCAGTAGGAGTGTAGATGGGGTTCCATGACTCATCAGTAGCAGGACAGGGGTGGGGCCCAAGATAGGCGAGGCCTTAGATCATGAGTATAGTAGAGTATGTTTAGCTTACTTGTGTTATGTTATATGTATGCTCAGCGGGCGGGGTCCAGAGACAGGCGGGGACTAAGAGAACAGATATGTATACCGAGCGGGGCTCGATGCTAGGCGGGGCCTGATGCCGGGAGGGGCCCGATGCCGGAGTTAGTCTGATGCCGGGCAAGTCCCGATGCAGCGGGCGGGGGCCCAGTATGTGGTTATGTATGTGGTATGTGGTAGGTTAGGGAACTCACTAAGCTTCGTGCTTACGATTTTTAGTTTTGGTTTCAGGTACTTCCGGTAGCGGAGGGAGGAGCTCGGGGTGATCGCATGGCACACACCATAGTTTGATTAGCCTGGGATGTTTTACTCTGATAAAAAGAATATGTTTTGAGATTGTACTCTGATTGATATAACAGTTTTGTTTATGAATGAAATGGTGGATAGTTATGGCTTTCATTAATGACTTAAAAATGGAATTTCCGGACCGTATTTTTGGGATGTTACATATTTATTACTCATAAAGCATATAACGAATGATTACCCTATTCTAGGATTTCAATTATAAATAATTATATTTTAATGTCTAGACTGAACTTACGGGCGTTACAATTAACCCCCCCTCCCCTTATGATGATTACGTCCCAGAATCGTACAGAACAAAATAGCTATGAGTAGGGATTCCTTAAGTCTCTTTTTATTCCCTAAGTATATGTTTATTTCATTACTTGTTTTTACACAGAGCTATCCCTATCAACTTGATCCTCAGAAAAACATACTTTTATCACTTAGTCAACTATAACTCATGACACATCATGGTTCTAGGCCAACATGGGATGAATATATCTAAGATCGTTCCCTTTTACCTATCGGTATAGGAAAAGGTTTCAAGTTCCCTCACGATATTTAATGTTGTTTTATTATTTTCCAAAAAAAGAAACCCTTCTACCATTTTCATATCCATAATTGAAGATAATAACTTTCTCTTAGCTCTTGGTACTATGACTCTCCTGGATTTTGACATCGAATCCGAAGTCGGGTTGCGTTTTGTACTTTCTCCTTAATGGTTGGTTATCTATCACTTGGGTTCGAACCTCCACTTTCTGTTGTTACTTACAATCGATTGAGGCCCATTATGGCTCATGCTTATGTGATTTTTTAGCCTTATTTATTCTTGGAAGACACTACTAGTTCCTATATTAATGACTTTATCATCGTTAGTGTAGTATCACTGCTTGCACTTGCAACGAGTATTCCTCTCATATCACAATCATGGTCTGATCAAGATTTCATCAAGTACGAAATTATATACCAATGTACATGCGTATAAAATGGTATAAGAGGGTAATACTAGCAACATCAATGGTTTCTAAACACAGATACACAACAAACATCCTTGTGCGTTCTTTCATCCTCTTTACAACAACCGCAACTCTAATGCCTTGCCAAACAAGTGTAAAACTCCTTGGATTTTTAGCCGTTGGTGGTGTTCAAACTTGGACCCGCTCTTCATCCTCTGTTAGATCTTCAATCCTACACTTCGATTTACTAACTTGATTTTGGAGACTCCTGCTCCTACTCATGTTGGGTCATAAGCATAATCATAAGATAATGTCTTTACCTTGGTTATAGTAATAGGATGAATGGTCACATTCTAATGACCTTCCTATTTGTACAGTGCAATGAACTAGACTCTTGTCTCTATGAGTTAAACATTACCGTAGAAGACACATTCCTTCATGTTATAATACAATACAATCCAATCATAGCAGGTAGCAATTCTAGTTACTGGCTTCTTAATCCTAATGACGACTGAAATTCTTTTATTAATCACTTTGATCACCTCTTTCTCCAATCCTTGACTAAAGTCGGTCTCTACATCGGACATGGTCCTTTAAACCAATCAACTCATTTATACAAATTTAATTTAGTCATACTCGATCCTTCATGACCACTAGGTTCTGAACAAAATCACTTTCCTGGTTATCACCTAAGACAGGTAATGAAAGAAAACAGACAAAACAGACTCAACTACTAGTTCCTTAGTAACCTTGAGACTCTTCCTGATTTAGGTATGGATCATGTGCTTCCAGTAGTACATATCTATACCACCTTTCACACCTATGCATACTCATCCCATGAATTTCCTCATAGTTCCAGAGACACTTCTGTACATATTAGCCATAAAACAATTTAACACATACGAATGTGTCCAAATAAGCACATGTCCGAATAAACTCTACTAGGAATTCGCATCTGTACTAGGCGCCCTATTTTTTATTATGCATTCTACTATGTACATACATATTTTCTTATATTCCCCTTCCAGGATCATTCTCACACATATGCTCGACCAATCATATCCAACTATGTGCTTCTTTATCTCTGCATCAATAATCTACACAAATTTTCAACATTAAAGAGATCTTTAGGAATTCCTCTACTAGAATGTTATCTTCATAATAACGGGTTTTGCTCCTCCATCTTTGATTGTTTAGGAATACGTAACTTCAATTATAATTATACTTCCAAACTCTCCGTACAAATTCTTGGACACTTACACAGCTCCAGAAGAGTGTTACATTGAAGGATGAGGGCTTACTTGCTTGATCCTTCCTTCCTTCTCCCAACTTCTTCCTTCTTTGGCTTAAAAAACACCAAACTAGCTCACAAATGAGAGGGAAAGATGATTAGGGTTTTCAAAGGTCGATTTGGAGAATTTGAGGCTGATAGAAGGCCAACACTTGGGACTTAAGGGGATTATATAGGGTGCAAAACCCTAAAATTAGGTTTTTTCTCAACCAGCGGCTCCACGTCGTGTTGGTCCATGAAAATGTGCGGCCCAAAAGTTCTTAACATGTCGTGGTGAGGCTTCACCACGCCGTGTTCCAAGGGAAAAGACATGCATGAATGGAATTAATTTCATACCTGAAAAATCGAGATGTTACAACGTATATATGTTATATAGATACCCATATTATACACCAGGGTTAGTTGTTCGTTAGTGTTGAAACACAAGAGAGACACAAAAAAACTAGACAGGTGAACAATTGCAAATTTTTTGGCACTACAAAGATGTCGGAGGATGATGATTCCCATGATCGGTGTTGTGCATATATGTATGATTTCTCTAAGTCCATGCTTCTCCGAAGTGAACATTGGTTAAAAAGAGAAACGAGTGTGACATTATGTCACTGGAACTCCTAAATATGGATGTAGAGAATAGGAGTTGCGTTTAATTATCTAGGACCACTAAGGGATGAATGGTCAGGAACACTTAGCATCATGTGGATGAGTTGATGCCGATTTATAGCCAAAGTAAAGAGGATAAGCATATGTGTTGGATCACTTGAATGACTTGCATCGTAATTTATAAATTCTGTCACATCCCCATTTTCATGGCTATTTTAAAACTTTTTATTTATGCTTATTTAAAACAGATTTTATTTATAAATACGGAATTGGTACCATAAAAGTATTTCTAAAGAAATTTTTTTCATTGATTATTAAAAACTTTGGGATGTCAACACGGATACAAAACATAAGCATAAACATGCCTTATAATATCTTTAGACTACCAGTCTATATCTCTTTGAATCTCTCATCTTGCATGTACCTTTGTACCACTACATATGATACAAAGAAGTTGAGTGGGTCAGGTTGGGAAACCTGGTGACTACATAGGGCTTTCAACCCACAATAATATAGTTAATATGTTTAACTATCAAACACATAATTAACCGAATTATTCATCCCTGTTTTCTTTTATATTAATTTCTAAGAACATATCCTAAGGATCATCACCTACATCCCATTTCATCGCTAAGGACTTCTCCTAATATTCATCGTCTATTCATCAAATTTTATATTTTCATCGATAAGGGCTTCTCCTAATGTTCATCGCATAATCATCGCATTCTATATTTTCATCACTAAGGGCTTCTCCTAATGTCCATCGCCTAATCATGTCATCAAATACATGGTTCTTACATCGCCTAAACTTGTAATTCATCGGTATAGTACATCGCATGAATACACAGTTCTTACATCGCCTGAACTCATAATTCATCACATACGGGCTGCAATCCTGCCGGTGTTCCACTGGACTGTTTAGACTAGTTTGTGGTCGTCATCTATACTCTGGTAGATGATTACATCGCAATCATCACAATTAAGGGTTAGAGCATCTCCTAATCATTTTTCATCTCTCATCTCCCATCTCTCATCACCCATCACTACCTAATACATTCAGATATTTTTATTTTATATGAAAATACGTATATAGTTAAATTGATTAAAATCATGTCATATAGGTTCATCCTATACATATTGCAGATAATAGGCACATATAGCATTTAATTATCTAAACTTTATATCTATGTGCAAGATGACAGTAACTATGCACTCACTTGAAAAGAGTGGATGCCTCAGAATTTAGGCAGAACTTCTCTTTGGTACTTTATATTTGCCTCCAACGTGACCTAGGTACGAATACCACTAAGTCTTAGTATTATATTCCTAGCGGCTAATGATAGTCTATATTCCTCACTAATCCCAACGTCTACATCAAGATCTATCAAGTAAGGAACAACTAGGTATGATCATATTAGAGGTAGGGTACGTTGGTATACAGAGCATACAATTTGGAAATCCCACTTTAAACACCTCACTAATTCAAGCCTAGACATCATCCCCGTAAGTAGATCAATCAGTATAATGACTTGGAGTCACTGATAAATCTTATTTATGGGTTCATAATAATGACTATGAACATAAATATTAGTTACACGAAAATAATATTTAATGTAGCTTAACTTACAGAGATTTTCCTGACGAAAGTCCAAAAATTGTACTAGCGGAATTCCGGCCTGCTTGATACTAGATGTTGGGCTCTCAGGGACCTTAGGGCTTCACCAGATACTTAAAACTAAGAAAATTCATACCAAAAGTAGGAAATCAAGAGAGAAGTTTGGAGAGGTGTGGAGAAAGAATGAGCCATAAGCGAGTATTTATAGCCTGATTTTTCAGACGTGCTCGCCGCGCAAGACAGGGTACGTGTCGCGCCTTATCACTGTAAGACCTCCTAGAAGCTGACTCGTGTTTGATTCTACATGGTGCGACGTATCACTTCTAGAAACATGCGCATCGTGCCTCTATTGCGCGAGGTGCACTCGGGAAACTTCAAAATTTTGTAATTTCTTCATACGAACTCCGTTTTTGACATTCTTTATATCCATGTGTAGCCATCGACGAGATCTACAACTTTCATTTTAAATTCGTTGGCTAGTTCTCAGTTTATTTTTAAAGCTATATTTTTAATGGGCTTAGACTGTTAAAGTCAATCTAAAAATCATAACTCTCTTATACAATATCCATTCTCGGTTGTATTTATATTGAAGTCAATCTAAAAATCATAACTCTCTTATACAATATCCATTCTCGGTTGTATTTATATTGATGGATAGGTATTGACGACATCTTCGATTCTCATTTAGAATGTTTTTCCTAACAATCAATCGATTTGAATTTCGGTTTTTGTGTTAACACAGCTACGCTGAATACTTTGAAAAAATCATAACTTCCTCTTATGAAGTCAAATTTGGAGGTTCTCTATATTCACGCTCTCAGTTTAACGACTACTATGACTTTCGTTTAGATTATTTTTCCTAAATAACCTTCTATAAAAATATCTACTTATTGTTGTGATGAATAATTATCCTATTATCCTTTAATCATCTAGCTCTGTCTTGTGGGCGTTACAATTATCTCCCCTTAGGATGATTACATCTCGGAATCATCAGCAAAACTAGGCTTGTGTAATGAGCATGCATGTTACCTTTCCATCCTAGGTAATGGCCTTAGCTCTTATGTCCTTGAAAATGAGTTTCTAACTCTTGGATTTCTTTACTGTTGGTGGTGGTTAATCTTGTGCTTGTTCCTCATTCTAATTTTTTTCTTCATCAGAGACTCCTTCTCCTTCTAGAATAGACTTAACCTAAGGTATTTACTTTGACTATAGATCTATGGGTCATGCTCTAATGACATTCGATCTAGACTCATGTCTCTTTGAGTCAGACTCAAGCATGGAAGACAATTTCCTTCGTGTTCTAATGTGATATAATCACATTATAGCATGTAGAACTTCTAGCTACAGGTTGCTAAATCTTAATGACGTCTGTGATATTTCTATAGGTCTCTTCAATTATCTTTTCCTTCAAACTAAAGTAACACTCTACATCGAACTTACTTCGTAAATTAGTCAGACTCAATCTACTAAGGTCAGAATAATATTTAATTTCGTAGTCATTACCAAAAAAGGTAATGATGGAAATGAAGAATATAGCTCAATTACTTAGAGACTTAGTAACCTTGTAACTTTCCTTGATCTAACTGTGAGTCCTGTGCTTCTGGTAGTATAGGCCTCTACTACCTTTCACACCTATTCATACTCGTCCCAAGAATTGCCTCGCAGTCCCCAAGTTACCATCCAAGAAAATTAACATAGCGAATCAACACATATAACATAATTAGAGATTTTTATAACTTCTGAGAATGATTACATCCATATCCAAAGCCTATCATACTCTATGCCTCTTATATTAGGCTACACGACTTATTACAATCTATATAAAACATTTTCTTCGTATCTTGTACTTCTGAGAAGCAATTTCTGCTCCATCAAGGATCATATGGAATGTTCTTACCTTTGGCTTTGACAACGTATTCTGGCCCTGCTAGTTTGAATTTCTTTGGGAAATCCTTCGAAATATGCCCCTTATCTCCACATCCGTAACACATTCTATTTTTGAATGTATAGTCTTTGGAATAGTGACCAGCCCTTCCGCACTTATAGTAGGTCACTTCCCCTTTGCATCTCCCAATGTGCTCCTTCCTGCACTTATCACACCATTTTGCTTCATTGCTACCCCCAAGTTTCTTGTCGTTGGGGCTAGGTTTCGAAAACCTCCTCTTTTTGTTGGATTTTGAGAATCCTTCATTAATCCTCTTTTTTTCGAATTCAACCTGGGTGGTGGTTCTTCCTTTGATCATGTCTTCAAGAGATTTGGCAACTCGAATGGCTATTTCAAAAGTAGTTGCTAATTTCACCATTGGACCAAAATTCCTTGGTGGTCCATTAGCAAAACTTTCTATCTTTGATGATTTAGTAGAAACCATGTGAGAAACTAACTTCATTTTCTCGGTATAGACTGCAGCGTACTCATCCATGCTCATGCCTCCTTTCTTCAAATTCTGGAATTCCTTGCTTATTTATGAAATGTATATTTTTGAGCAGTATTCCCTTTCTAACTTTACATGGAAGTCTTCCCATGATATCTTCCATGCTTCTCTCTTCAGGATAGTGAGGACCACTCGTTTCCACCAGCTTAAAACACCAGTCTATAGTTGTCTGGCTGCGAAGATTGTCTTCCGTCTGTCTCCACAGTCGCAACTCTCAAATTTCATATCCATTTTTTAAATGCAATCCATTATTTCCACTAGCGTTGGCCTTCCGGAAAGTCTTGGTGGTCAGGATGCCATGAAGTCTCCATACTTGCATCTATCTCCACCAACCTCTTCTTTAGTATTGTCTTTTCTACTCCTTCATGGTTCAGCCTGCCTAATGACTCTACTACACTTTCCTTTTTCCAGTTGTTCCTTATTCAAATCAGATTGCACAATTGGTGTAGTAAGTTTATCCTTATTCTCATGAAGTAGTTGTCTTGTCTCCTCCATTTGTTCGTCTAACATGGGTCACATCATTGCCTGAACTTCTGCCATTGTGATGGGTTCGGGTGCATGTGCAACGACCGATGCATGAACCATCACATGCTTAGGCTCAAGTTGTCGACTTTTGTTGGTATTTCGTATTCCACTACGAGTCTTCACCATGACGATCTATACACCGAAGCAGGCGTTTAGTGTACAGAGACGAGAATATAGATAGGGAAGGGTTAGACACATAATTTTCCTTATCACTCTGAAAAGCTATATGTCAGTTCTAATACCATAATTAAACATTTAGAAACCTGAAAACATAAAATTTCCTAATCATGGTTGGCAACAGACCTTAGATCTAATCAAATAATATCAATTTAGACAGGCAACCTAAGGCATGCTATAATTTAAACCATTTAGCACATAAAGCAAATTAGGCATCTTATCCTAAAGTAAGCTAGTTCTTGTGTCGTTTCAGGTGTATTACCTAAAATATAATAGACACACATCTCACAATTATCGCTTAGCATTCTAAGTTTAAGTATAGAAATCCTTTAAATTCCTAGTTCGATTAAACTAATGCTCTGATACTAACTGTGGCATCCTTATTTTCATGACCATTTTAAAACTTTTTATTTATGCTTATTTAAAACAAAGTTTCTTTATAAATGTAGAATTGGTCCTATAAAAGTATTTCCAATAAAAAAAATTTCATTAATTATTAAGAATTTTGGGATGTCATAACTGATACAAAACATAAGCATAAACAGGCCTTAGAATATCTTTAGACTATCAGTCTACATCTCCTTGAATCTCTCATCATGAATGCACTTTTGTACCACTAACTGTGATACAAAGAAGATTGGTGGGTCAGGTTGGAAAACCTGGTGAGTACATAGGGTTTCTAACCCACAATAATATAGTTAATATTTTTAATTATCAAAAAAACAATTAACACAATTATCCATCCACATTTTCTTCTATATTTATTTCTGAGAACATATCCTAAGGATCATCACCTACATCGCATTTCATTGCTAAGGACTTTTCCTAATATTCCTCGCATAATCATCGCATTTTATATTTTCATCGCTAAGGGTTTCTCCTAATGTTTATCGCCTAATCATCGCATTGTATATTTTCATCTCTAAGGGCTTCTCCTAATGTTCATCGCCTAATCATCACATTAAATACATGGTTCTTACATCGCCTGAGCTCATAATTCATCACCTACGGGTTGCAATTCTATCGGTGTTCCACTGGATTGTTTATACTAGTCTGTGGTCGTCATCTATACTCTGATAGATGACTACATCACAATCATCGCAAGTAAGGGTTAGGGCATCTCCTAATCATTTTTCATCTCTCTTCTCCCATTTGTCATCACCCATCATTACCTGATGCATTCATATATTTTTATTTTATATGAAAATACTTATATAATTAAATCGAGTAAAATCTTGTCATATAGGTTCATCCGACACATATTGCCGATAATTGGCACATATAGCATTTAATTATCTAAATACTTCATATTTATGTGTAAGATGAAAGTAACTATGCACACACTTGATAAGAGTTGATGCCTCAAAATTTGGGCATAACTTCACCTTGGTACTTTATCTTTTCCTTTGACGTGACCTAGGTACGAATATCACTAAGTCTTAGTCTTATATTCCTAGAAACTAATGATAGTCTATATTCCTCACTAATCCAAATGTCTACATCAAGATCTACCAAGTAAGGAACAACCAGGTAGGATCATATCGGAGGTAGGGTCCGTTTGGTATACAGAGTATACTGTTTGGAAATTTCACTTGAAACATCTCACTAAATCTAGCCTAAACATCATCCCCATAAGTAGATCAATTTGGTATAATGACTTGGAATCACTGATAAATCTTATTTATAGGTTCAAAATAACGACTAAGAACATAAATATAAGTTACAGTAAAATAATATTTTGTGTAGCTTAACTTACATATATTTTCCTGACAGAAGTCCAATAATTATACTGGCAGAACTCCGACCTGCTATATAGTAGATGTCGAGTTCTCAGGGATCTCAGGGCTTCAAAAAATACTTAAAACTAAGAAAATTCGGACCAAAGTAGTAGAAAATCGAGAGAGAAGTTTGGAGAGGTGTGGAGAAAGAATGAGTCATAAGGAGGTATTTGATTTTCAGATTTGTGCACCGTGCAAGGAAGGGTGTACGTTGCGCCCGGTCGTTGTTGGCCTTCCCAGACACTGACATGTGTTCGATTAGCATGGTGCGACGTAGCCCTTCTAGAAACAGGCGCCCCAGGCCTCTATTACGCGAGGTGCACTTGGAAAACTTCAAAACTTCATAATTTCTTCATACAAACTTTGTTTTTGATGCTCTTTATATCCACATGTAACTATCGACATGATCTACAACTTTCATTTTGACTCCGTCGGTCATTTCTCAATTTATTTTTAAATATATATTTTTAACGGACTTAGATTGTTAAAGTTCGTATAAAAATAATAACTATCTTATACTATATTCGTTCTCGACTGTCTTTATACCGACGGATAGGTATTGAATAGATCTTCGACTCTCGTTTAGATTGTTTTTCCTAACAATCGACTGATTTGATTTTCGGTTTATGTGCTAACACAGATGCGTTGAATACTTTGAAAAATCATAACTTCATCTTATGAAGTCAGATTTGGAGGTTCTTTATATGCACGCTCTCGGTTTGACAACTACTACGAGTTTCGTTTAGATTATTTTTAATAAATAACCTTCTATCAAAAATATCTATTTATTGTCGTGATGAATAATTTTCCTATTATCCTTTAATCATCTAGCCCTATCTTGTGGGCGTTACAAATTATTAGTTAGGTCATCCACATCAAAGAAATGTCATTTCTCTTTCAAACATATCATATCAACGTTTATAATTACTTCTATATTAATACAATACCGCTCATCTTTTGAAAGTAGTCCCCACTACCACATCGAAACTTACTTTATCTATTTTAACATATATATTAAACATTAAATACTAATATGTACTAAAAAATAAATAGACATAAAATTAATTATTTATAATTAAAATAATATTTTTAAATATAATGTAACATAATAATATTAATAAATATTAAATTTATTTTACTTTATTAAATATTTAAATATTAAGACGTTACAAAAACATGAATCACAAAACAAATATTACAATATTAATCCTTTTTTTCTTCGCCTCCAAATCAGTTGTATGAAATGTAACCCGATATGTTAGTAAACGGAAAATGATGGTAGTTTTATGTATTTTATCGATTATGTTTAAATAATTATATTTTTTTAACTTTATATGTCTATAATCATATATATTTTAAATAAATTATAGCTATTAATATTTGTTAAGCAAATAATAATTAAAGTTAAAATTAAAGTTGAGATATTTAACATAAACCAAAAGAACGCAAGAAAATTTAATAAATTTTCTATTATATAATATATATTTAGATTAGGTGGCATGGAATGTTTAGCAAAAGTCCGATGTGGGTGGTTTTATGTGGTGGTCTTATGTGTTTTTCTATGATAGTATTTAGATACAAACCGATCAAGTAAGTGAATGAAAGAGAATGTATACTGGTGTGAACTAATATGACGGTGTATGATCTCCGGTGATTATGTTATATATAATCCTGAAACAACGAATTTAACAAAAGACGTTCTGAAAAAACAACAACGATATTTTTTGAACATTTTGGAAACTTCAATAATATTTTTTGTACTAAATGTGTACTTCGTTGATATTCTGTGTACAAATAGTATACTTCAATGATATTTTTGTACTAAAAAACACAATCATATTTTTTGAACATTTTGGAAATTTCGTTACCCTTTTAAGTCATTTTACCATTACTTGAGATAACCGTTTACCAAAAGATTTATATATATACTAGAAAGGATTTCCCGGCGTTGCCAGGGACTGAGGGTATTGCTTTGTAAAGTAAAGTAGCATGTTGAATTGAATTGAGATAATCCAGTAAAGGAAGATAAACAATGTCATCTAATTACATAAGTAAAGAAATCTAAATAATTATTTCTTACAATAAATGAGGAAAATAAAGAAATGATGTCACAAATTGAACTTTATTGCCATGTATGGCAGCGGCCTGAAAACCAATCCGGAAAATATAGACCGTTGCTTTTTGTCCGTTAATGTGAGGGTAATTTGGTCTTTTCAGGTAGTAGAGACTGAATTTGTGACCACGGGTAAACCATATGGACCATTTATGTAATTTTGGTGGTGGTGGTGATGGAAGATGGTGGGTGGCTTTATGGTATTGGGTGAGCATTTTCTAATAAATAAAACATTAATTTAAAACGAAAAAGAGAAATATAAATTAATAAAAAAATCGGATTAGGAGTAAAAGAGTAATTTCGGTTTCCATCGTTGTCCTCAATGTGTTAAATCTGGTAAACCACAGGGACCAAAAAAGACAAAAAGGAAGCAACTTTAAAATGACCCAAATATAGTTGAGGGACCATTTCTGCCAAAAAAACACCATGTTTACTGTTAAAATTTTTCACATCTTTAATATATATACTGTTAAAATTTTTCACATCTTTAATATATATATATATAATAATTATTCAAATAATTGGCAATATTGATCATGGCC
The DNA here is from genome assembly GCF_052849685.1 of Lactuca virosa. Lineage (NCBI taxonomy): Eukaryota > Viridiplantae > Streptophyta > Magnoliopsida > Asterales > Asteraceae > Lactuca > Lactuca virosa. The sequence continues at coordinate 401,369,665 of NC_136430.1, read as the reverse complement.
CAAAAGTCAAGGTTTAATTTGTAAGACACATTTTAACGAAATTGATAAAAGTTTGAGGGCATAAGTTGTTAATGTGGAAACTATATATATTATATAATATGACTAAATACTAATAATATGTAATAAAATGCGAGGTTTATGAAAAATTCAAACCAAAATGAAAGGGTTGTTTGTGAACAAAAGCATAAAGGTGAAGGGTCAATGTTGTAAGTAGAAATACTAATAATATATAATAAAAGATCGAGAGTTATGAAAAATTCAAACCAAAGTTAAAGGGTTGTTTGTGAACAAAAACATAAAGACGAATGGTCAATGTTGTAAGTAGTGGAGGACAAAAAAGACCAAACTTTAGTGTTAAAATTTTTCACAATCTTAATATATATATATATATATATATATATATATATATATATATATATATATATATATATATAAAAGTGAATATGTGGCTGTTAGGAATATAATATTAGACGTACGAAACCACATAAAAAACTATAATTTTTAACTTATTGCTGATTTTACTTTCTTAAAAAATTACATAAACTAAATTGAATTGTACATTATAATACATATCAAATTTTGTTTTCTAGAAAGGAAAAAAAAAAACGTTGAACAAAGTTTTCAAGATAAGTGAAAACTCCTATTTTTTTCTTAAAAAATGACTAGACTTCAATTCAATTCAAAACTAATGAAGCTACAAAACCATTTTATTTATGGTGGAACAAAGCATCAGGTACAACATGAACTAGGTTTTTTTTTTTTTTTTTTTTTTTTTTACTTCAATTCAATCTGTTTTTCTTACATACTAAAAACAATAGCTAGCAAGTGTTTGTAATTGTTTTTATTATATTTTATCTTTGCATTCACATATTTTTTTTTTTCGTGACTTAAGGAAGAAGATTAACAAACTTGTGAAGATAGATTATGTTTTTTAAGCTTAAAACTATATAATTTTGAGAGTTTTATGTCTAACCTTAAGGATATGACAACCACATATATTTCATTGGTATTTGGTATACAAATAATATATTTTAATGAAATTTTTATAGTAAAAAAAACAAGAACGATAGTTTTTCAAACATTTTAAAAACTTCGGTTATTCTTCGGTAACATTTCCTTTATATGGGTGTTCGCCTATACTATTATCGAAGAGCTCCCTGACGTGACAATCCATATTGCTTACAACAATCTCTTCCACAAAGAGACAAAACATATTGTTATTTTGGTCATCTGATCCACCAACGCGTTGTAGACTTCCCAACAAATATCTTCACCAAAGTTCATTGTCGGTATGCGTTCACACTTATTTTTTCAAACTCACTTTTATAGTTTACGTATATATGGATAATCACAAATAGGCCCGGTTTGATAGTTGCTGACTGGAAAATGTCTGTCTGGGTAAGAAATCATGACTAAATAAGAAATCCTGTTGTTTGATTGTACATCTGACTGAATGTGCTGAGTGATGAAAAATGACCATTTTACTCTGCTGTTATATATAGTGATGGATTAATTAGTTGCTGAATAATTATAAAAAGAACAAATTACTGAAATCGTCCCTGTGGTTTAGTTAAAATTGCGTGTTTGGTCCTAACTTTTATTTTGCACTCGGACCGTCCTTACTGTTTGATTTTGTTGCATTGTTGGTCCCTCGTAAACATAAAAAGACTATAATACCCTTTATATATATATATATATTTTTTTTGTTATTAGTTATTAATTAAAAGATGTATTAATATAATAGGTCCCACCATTAATACCACGTGTCAATGCCAGAATCACCCACTACCATTTGAAACCCACCAGCCATCGGAAAACCACCACCGGTGACCGCCAGCCACCACTTACCTATCCTTCACTCAACACCTCCGGTAACCACCATTCCCTGACATTGCTTATAGATATATGGACCCACTCCCATCACTACAACCAGGAAGCCACCAATCACCACCGCCAGCACCCACCGATTCCGACACCACCACCACCCACCTATTCCGGCAACACCACCACTTGCGTATTCGGTCCGCCCACGTCATCGATTTCATCAGGTGACACCCACCCCCATTTACCTCCAACAACCACCATGTTCACCGTCAACAATAACCATCATTTACACTCTGCAACCACAATCGATCACCACCTGGACCAAATCAAAATCTAACCAAAACCAAGATCAAATCCCAGAAATTAAAATCAAACCAAGATCAAATATCGAAATCAAAACCTAACCAAAGTCAAAATTTCGATGATGAAATCCAGAACCTAAACTGAAATCAAAACCAAATCTGGAAATCAAAACCTAAAACATAAAACCTAACCTTAAATCGATGATGAAATCCCAAAAAACAAATACAAAAACAAATGGGGTTAAATTTTGTTGTATTTGAAATCGATGAGGTCGCCGGATTAACCACAACGGGATTAACCCCAAAATGCAACACCTCACCTGATATCCCATAAATCAAAGACCATTTTTCTAAATGATGAAATCATTTGAAGATGATTTTCCATATGAAATCGATGATGTCGGCAGAATAGGTAGAAATGAGGTTAGATGGGAACGTGCGAAGATGGAGAAGAGTAACAGAGTTGTAGGTTTCCGACGGCTTTACAGTTGCAGGTTTCCGGAGGCGTTAGGGTTGCAGTCTTCTAAGGTGTTTCTCACAGATGATGGCGGCCGCCACGACTTTAGAATTGCAGGTTTCCTGAGGAGTCGGCTCCGACGAGGAGTTAAGGTGAAGATCAATGCTCTAGGGTTGAGTTCAGAGGGAGAAGAAATGTATGGATTGAATACGATCGACTGCTTCTAGTTGTAGAAGGGAAGGGCTCAACTGGGGGTTTGGAGGTGGAGGTGGTGGGATGTGTTATGTGTGGGACCCAACTTTTTTAATAATATATAAAATACTTTATGAAATAATCTTTAATACTTTTTAAAATATAATTAAAATCTGGTAAGGGTATTATAGTCTTTTTATGTTTACGAGGGACCAATAATGCTACAAAATCAAACAGTAAGGATGGTCCGAGTGCAAAATAAAAGTTAGGGACCAAACACGCAATTTTAACTAAACCACAGGGACGATTTCAGTAATTTGTTCTTATAAAAACATACATATTGTCATACAAAATGTAAATTACACACAAATAAAAAATGTCATACAAAATGTAAATTAAACATAAATAATTTAATATCCTAATAAAACATAATGAAATTTAAAATAACATAGTTCATGGATACATGCATCAAGAAATGTTTTATCCTCACTCTCCTTCCAAACCAACATCCTAAAACATAAATAACAAGCTAACATAAATATCTAAACATAAAACAATTTTCTACCAATGAGAACAACATAATCCTAAATAATAATAGCTCAATCAAAGTCAACAACTTTCTACCAATTTCATAGCTTATCCATAGAAAAAAAATTCTGATTTCATAACTTATACATATAAAATTTGAGATTTCATAACATTAGAACATAAGATTATACACAAAAAAAAAAAAAAAAATCTGATTTCATAACATTTGAGCATAGATTATATACAAAAGAAATTCTGATTTCATAACAATAGAGCATAGATTATATACAAAAAAGAATTCTTATTTCATAACATTAGAGCATAGATTATATACAAAAAGGAATTCTTATTTCATAACATTAGAGCATAGATTATACACCCAAAAAAATCAAATTTCATAGCTTATACAAAGAAAAATAAAATTCTGATTTCATAATCTATTACATACATAAATTGGGAATTCTTAACATGAGAGAATTAGAAGGAACAACATATTTGATTTCATAATCTATTACATACACAATTTTTTTTTTCTGATTTCATAAGTGATTTCATACATTATACACAATTTCAGATTTCAGAGATTATTCATACACAATTTCAGTTTTCATAACATTACAACAAAAAGGATTCTGATTTTAGATACACAATTTCAATTTTCATAACATTTTCTGATTTTCTAAACTTTTTTTTAGAACAGCGTGTAAGTTGTAACCAACATTACAATAAAAATTGCAAATTTGGCAAACCATATAGGGACGATTTGTGATAAGAGGGGGCTGTTGAATTCTGAAGAAAATCATCGGCCATAAAGATGGAGTTTTGACTAAATAAAGTCAAAATCGAACTTCAATTTGAACAGAGGAGGGCAACAACGTACCTGTGTTGAGGGAAGAAGACGAAAGGAGGGCAAATGTCCGGCTGAGGGAAGAAGACGGCGACTGAAGGAATGGCGATCTTGCGGTGATTGGGAGCTGTCGAAGTGAACCTGTAGGATGTGAGGCTGCCATTTTTCTTTTAGGTCACGAAGGGAAGAATAGATCGGGGGGTAGGGACGTCTTTTTTCCCAGTGGCCTTGCAAGCTGACCAATTCAGTCAATTTAGCCAGACATGCTGACCATATCAGCCCACGTCAAACAACTTTCGGTCTGACCGAGTCAGCTGAAATCGTTGACTCAGACTGGTCAGACGAGTTTCAAACAGCCCCATAGTTTCTTTTTCGTAATTATATATATATATATATATATATATATATATATATATATATATATATATATATATATATATAGGTTCAGGTGTTCAAAGTAATTATTGTGTGATTGTATGCATAAATGTGGCCCAATCAAAATTAAATAAATAATTAAATAATTAAATAAATAAATAAGGGTAATTTAGTAATATGATTAATAACTTCCAAAAATAATCCCTATAATCATGGTATTGACTTTTAACCTAATTTCTCCAGGTTTATATCTAGAGTCGTTCCCCTCTTTATCTAATTGACTTTTTCTAACCCTAAATTTATCCCCTTCATAAATCGGCCTCACACCCTTACCATCGGCCGACCATAGCAACTCCATATCTTCAATTCGACATCAACCCAACTTCACTTTCTTCGTTTCCATTCACGATTTGCTTCTCCTTTTTTGTATTTGAATGGTCGCAACCACAACCATTCACATAGCGATTGATCGACTTGCTGGAATATTGGATCTCTCTCATAATCTCTGAATTTAGCAATCGCAGTACGTATTCGATCAGATTTCCTTAATTTGATTTTGTTACGATTGTACATAATTAAACATCTTTAAAAGGTTTGAATCAACAAAAAGAGAAGGAAGAAAATGTCAGGCGTGAGAAGAATTAAGCTCGGATCACAAGGGATAGAGGTCATGTCACCTGCGGCCATCCCTTTCCTTGTAGTTACTGGAAATCGGAAATTCAATGAAAGGAACTCGATCTAGGGCTAATTGAGATTGGATCCTTCATTAAAGGTACCTTAATTTCGATATTCCTTTGATTTCTTCCTTCTTTCTAATCAAAAACCGCAACCACCACTACCGTAACGGTGGTGACAGCCACCTCCGGCCACCGCTTCCATGATGACAGTGGGTGATGATGTTTCCAGCTTCAATTTCGAGTTTCCAGGGGCCCAGATCTAGTGGAAAAACTAGCCTTATTCAGTATCTTGTTGCGATCACTAGGCATGAGTTTGTTCGAATTAACAACCATGAACACACTGATTTACATGAGTATTTGGGTTCTTATATAACTGATGCAAGTGGGAAACTTGTTTTCCAAGAAGGGGTGTTGGTTAAAGCAGTTAGAAATGGTCATTGGATAGTTCTTGATGAACTTAATCTCGCCCCTTCTGATGTTCTAGAAGCATTAAATCGGTTTGTGTATTTTATACAATTCCAATTCTATCGGAATGGAATCACGAATTCAAATTCTATCGGAATGGAAACACGAATTCTAATTCTGTTGGAATGGAATATGGATATTTTCTCATTGATTATACATATTATAGAATTTTTGGTTATTGGTTTTGGTGCAGTTAACAAGTCCGCATATTTTTCCAAAGGAATATAGGTTTTTATTTATCATTTGCTAATGCATTATTGGATTCTAAACTACAATTGGATTTGTTTTCACAGAAGTTGATGCTTGAAGAACGGACAACAAAATTGAAAGTGTTTCTTAGCAACATTATTCTTTTAGAATGAATTAGTGTATTTGTTAGATTTTGATGTTTTTTTTCCCGATTTGAAAGTTTTTTAGTTTTATTCTTTAACAATAAATGTAATTCTTAGCAATTGTTACATGTATTCTATAAGAATTAATGTAATTTTTGTTTTAATTCTTCAATTGATGGTTCGAGAATTTTGTTATTCTACAAGAATTTTTTAAAGTCATGATCAAGAAATATGTTCAAGACTATTTTTTCTTATTTTATGGTTCAAGAATATTTTTATTTTTGAACATACTTAAACATATTCTGTCAGAATGTCCGAATTAAAAACCTTATAATTCGTAAAATCGGATTTTTAAATTAATAGAATCTATGATCCCTTAAAATATGCAATTTTCCTTTATTAAATCTATATTTATTGACTAAAATACCCTTCTAGTTAAATTAGATGGTATTTTTCAATTATATTTAATTCAATAATATGTATTAATCACTTTCTTAAAATAAGTAAAATGATTGGCCCACATTTATGCATACAATCACACAATAATTAGTTAGAATATAATAACCTAAGCCTATATATATATATATATATATATATATATATATATATATATATATATATATATATATATATATATATATAGGTGACCCCACTGATTATTTAAAATCGTCGTAATATAACACAAGTAGAGGGTTCATTTAAGAATTTTTTATATTATATATAGTGACAATTCAAGACACGACATTATAAAAATACACTACATACAAAGGAACCTTATCTGATCGTTCAATTGCTTCATCTTTATCTTGTTTTAGTGGCTTCATCTTTATCTTATTCCTTTGTTTAAGTATTTATGTTATTCTAGTTGTAATCTAAGATTATTTAGAGCTCAAGGATATATCTTGTATATATTACCTTCGTTGAATGAAGGGAAGAACAAGTTTTGGAACAATTAAATTCTTTATGGTATCAGAATGGGTTTTCATAGCCCGGATTGAACACCACCGGATATGACCGGAGAGAAACCAGAATCGTCGAAGGGAGATGGAGGAGGCATCGACTCCAATTCTCCCTATTACATCCACGCCTCAGAATACCCCCGACAGATGCAAGTGAATGACACACTAACAGACAACAACTACAACAACTGAACTCAAGAGATGGAGAACTTTCTTTTTGCCAAAAACAAGATTGGGTTCATCGATGGAACTATCGATAAACCAGAAGAAAAATCACAAAATTATATGATGTGGATGCGTTACGATGCCATGATAAAAGGATGGCTGACCACCGTCATGAAGAAGGTCATTAGATTAAGTGTGAAGCATGCAAACACAACCAAGGAAATATGGACAGATCTTGATGAAAGGTTTGGGAAGGAAAGCACACCAAGAGCCTGCGAGCTGAAGCAGTCCCTCACTATCACACGACAAGACAGAGCATCTGTGTCGGCCTACTACACCAAACTACGAGGTATTTGGGACGAGATCCAATCCGTCTTCCCTATTCCACGTTGCACATGTTCCAACTACACATGTGATATAGGCAAGATATTAAACGAAGCTAAAGAAAATTAGAGACTCTACAAGTTCCTCATGGGATTAGATGAATACTCCACAATAAAGATACAAATCCTCGCAATGAATCCACCACCCTCATTGGGAACGACCTACCATCTAGTCGCTGAAGATGAGCAACAAGGGCTGTATCAGCACAAAAAAGACCAACTGTAGAGGCAGACGCTTTCCAGACCTTCACTTTGGAACGATAAGAAACATTTACAGACTCGAATCTGCAAAGGAAGAAGGTCACGCCAAAGGAGACAAAATGAGCAAGTGGAGAAGAAACAGAGCATTGCAGTTAGTCATTGTGGAAGGAGTGACAACAATCGGGAAGGATGTTTCAAACGAATTGGGTATCCCGATTGGTGGCCAGGTAAAGAAAAACAAGAGAATAACAAGACAAAGGTGGTCTATGTTGATTCTACATTGAGTCCCATACCAGGCTTATCTAATGATCAATATCATAAACTTGTTAAACACTTTGCAAAGGATGGGGTCAAACGACAATGCTACCCCAACAATCAACATGGTAGGTAAGGTAGAACTCGATGATGCTTCGGTTGTTGACTCAGGTGCCACCGAGCATATAACACATAAACAAGAATTGCTTCATAATACAACAAGCAACTCTTAGGAGACTCATGTCACAATACCCAACATAGACATTATTCATGTTAAAGGAAAAGGAAGTTGCATATTACAGAACATAATTAAGATCGACAAAGTTCTCCACATTCCAAAGTTCAATTGCAATTTGCTATCAGTTGGTCGATTAAGCAAGGACTTAGAGTGTGCTATAATGTTTCTACCTGCCTTCTGTTTCATGCAGTACTTACGCTCGGGGAATTTGATTGGCATAGGTGAGTGGAAGCATGGTCTTTACCGAATGGGCTTGGAGGCAACGCAAAGGAAAGTGATGATGTCGAAGGCATGGCATAAGAGGTTGTGTTACGCTTTCGGTTCAAAACTAAGTCAAGTAGAAGTTTTTAGAAAGTTTTTCTTGCAAATTAAAAGACAAAGTATGTGATTCTTGTGTAAAGGCTAAACATACTAGATTTTCGTTTCCTCATAGTTCAATAAAAACAAATGGTTGCTTTGAATTATTGCATGTTGATGTTTGGGGCAAGTATCGCACACCTTCCCTTTAGGGTGGTAGTTTTTTCCTTACTATTGTCGATGATTTCAGTAGAGCCGTTTGGGTTTATTTACTCAAGCACAAAAATGAAGCAGGTGAATATTTAATCAATTTTCACAACATTGTGAAAACACAATTCGAAAATCAAAAGAATAAGGGCAGACAATGGAGGTGAATTCATATTAGGTTCTATGAGAGACTTTTATGAAAAGGAAGGAATCTTATTAGAAACCACATGTTTACACACTCCACAACAAAACGGGGTTGTGGAATGGAAACATAGACATATTCTCGAAATAGTAAGAGCTTTAAAGTTTTAGGCTAGTCTACAAGTGAATTTTTAAGAGAATGTGTCCTCACTACAACATATATTATAAACAGGCTGCCATCAAAGGTCATTGACCAAAAAACTCCATAAGAGATACTCTTTGGACAAAAACCAAATTATGAACACATGAAAGTTTTTGGGTGTTTGGTTTATGCTTGAAACAACCAAAGGGGACAAGTTCGAAGTCATGGGGAGACCGGACATATCCATTGGATACCCTCAAGGAAAAAAGGGATATCCAATATTTGATATAAAAGATAGAAAAATCATTTCATCTAGGGACGTAAAGTTTGTTGAAAGTATCTTCCCTTTTTCCAATCCAGAATCACAAGCTGATAAATCTGGAATAAATGAGCTTGACTTCTTGAATGAAATAGTTCAAGACGAAAATGATGACGTTTAATAAAACATCGATCAAAGGTTGTCTGAAATTCACGATCAAGACAATGCTATAAATGGTGTAAATATGGGATCCGTTGAGTCTTCTCATGAAATGATGGACCAATAAACCAATATTAACTCGCATCAAATCGATAACCATAGGGAGAAGAGAAACATATCACGGCCTAAACACCTTGATGATTACATCGTCAATTTGCCCCCTCCGGTGGACCACGCATCACCATCAGCTGATCAAGAGTCCTCGACGGTACACTCTTTGGCTAACTTTATCTCTTATGAGAAGTTTTTTGATTCACATAAAGCTTTTTTGGCAGCCATTAGATCAAATGATGAGCCAAAATATTTTAACCAAGCTATGTAGGATCTTAAATGGAGGGAGGGAATGCAAAGAGACATAAAGTCCCTTGAGAAGAATTGAGCATGGACTCTAGAGAAGTTACCAAGTAGAAAGCGTGAAATAGACTCGAAATGGGTCTATAAAATTAAGTACAAGCCAAATAGAGAGATCGAAAGGTACAAAGCATGTATTGTTACAAAGGGTTTCACGCAATTGGAATGTGTGGATTTTCACGACACCTTTGCACCGGTGGCCAAACTCGTTACTGATTGAACCTTGCTCGTCGTTGCTGTAAAAAGAGATTGGATCATCCATCAACTTGACGTGAACAATACATTCTTGCATGGGGGAGTTAAACGAATAGGTGTACATGAAAATTCCACAAGGTTTTGCTAAAAAAGGCGACATGAGAGTTTGCAGACTAAGAAAGTCTTTTTATAGGCTTCGCCAGGCCTCTCGCAATTGGTATCAGAAGTTCACAACAACCTTGTTGCAAATTAATTTTAGAAAATCTCATGTTGATCATTCATTATTCATTTATAAACAGAGAGATAGCCATGTTGTGGCCTTGATTTACGTTGATGATGTCTTGATCGTTGGAAATAACACTTCCAAATACAACACTTATATGAGCACTTTAGCATCAAAGACTTGGGCCCATTGAAGTATTTCATCGGCATCGAGGTGGCTCATACCTCTGATGGTCTAGTTCTAAGTCAACGAAAGTACATTCTAGATATCCTAGAAGATAGTGGAATGCAAGGATGTCAGCCCAACAAGTTCCGAATGGAACAAAATCTGAAAGTCGATCAAAGTAAGGATAGTCCACAAGTGGATGTGAATCAATACCGACGGCTCATCAGAATACGTATTCATTTTAAAGCCACCATACTTGATTTGGTGTATTCTATAAACATATTAAGCCAATTCATTTATGATCCTAGACAAACACATTTGGATGCAGCAAATCGAATTATACGCTACTTAAAGGCCACTCCAGGGAAAAGGGTTTTCTTTCCAAAAGAAGGAGAGATGGATCTTGTGACTTATTGTGATGTTGACTAGATAGTTTGCTCTTGCACTAGGCGTTCCAGGAATAGGTACCTACTTATTGTAGGAGAAGCGCCAATCTCTTGGAAGACTAAAAAGCAGTCTGTCGTTTCACGATCTTCATGTAACAACCCGAAAACTAGATAAAAATTTTCATTTTTCACAATAGAAATACAATCATAATTTGTTCCAAAAAATCCATTACATCATATAGTATCAAATATCAGAGTATCAAAATAGATAAATGTGGAAAGTGTTGGAGAGAGTGAATGTTGCACCATCAAGCCGACCCTTTTCCTTAGTACCAGAAATACCTGAAAACACCCAAATAAACCATAAGCGAGAGTTTAGTGAGTTCCAAAAATATCACATACAACCGCAGAATACCATGCAATGCACATAAATTTTCCATGGGTTACCCCCATGGTCTTTACCTGGAATGCCATGGGCTACCCCCACGGTCTGATATCCAAGTGTCATGGGCTACCCCCATGGTCTTTACCTAAAATGTCATGGGCTACCCCCATGGTCTGATATCCAAGTACCATGGGCTACCCCATGGTCTCCTCACAAGTGTCACGGGCTACCCCCGGGGTATTCATACAATTAACGCATAACACTACCAATACACATGTGACATCTTTATTTTCACGGCCAGAAAAGATCAATTTTGTTTATGCTTTATAATAAAATCAGAGTAACTTTTTAAAGAAAGTGTTGCCGAATTTGTTTCCAAAAAAAGTATTAATAAGAATTTATCAAAGCATTTTCGAAGAAATGTAGTTTCATTACATTACAAAACTCGGGATGTCATCGTCAATACAGATCAAAAGCATAAACCAAAAACAACATAGGCCTTACAACATTTCTATTTATTTCTACTGGCCTATAATCTATAATCTCTCATCAGATCATCGCACCTATGCTCTTGTGTCACTGCCTGTAATACAAGAAACTGAGTGGGTCAGGCCGGGGAGCCTGGTGAGCACATAGGATTTCAACCCACAATAAATAAGTTTATTATTATTTTCATCAAATCATTCAACCCGATTACCCGTTCCCGTTATCCTCACTTTACGTCCCTATGGCATCTATTATAAGGGACCTAGCCTATGGATTTTCATCAGGGCGACAACACTGCTTAGGGGATACCTTAGTAATTTATGTCAAATAAGGCAACCACGAGGGGGATGGAGTACTGTTGGCGAACAATGAGTTCAAATAAACACCTACAGGTTGCGAGTTTGCTAGTGTTCCACTGGACTGTCTAGAATAGTCTTTGGTCGTCATCCATACTCCGCTAGATGACTGGATCATCGTCAATACCGAGGCCTCTAATCATTTTATTTCATCATACATCAACTATTTCATCTACCCATGTTTTACCCAACATATTTGTAGATATAAAATACATATATAGTCTAGATCTAAAAAACAAAGTTTAAATCTTTCATCTAGCATAGATCTCAAAGTAAAAAATATATATATACAGTTTAGATCTAAAAAAAAGTTTAGATCTAAAAAGAAAAAAGTTTAGATCTGAAAAGAAAGAAGTTTAGATCTTTCATCCCGTGTAGATCTATAAAACACATATACAATTCAGATCTGAAAAACAAGGAAGTTTAAATCTGTCATCCAACACATATCTCAAGTAAACAGATAATATGCACACATAGCACGTAATTTATATAAAATACTTCACATCTATGTATAAGATGAAAGTGACTATGAACTCACTTGATAAGGTGGTGATTCCAACTTGAACCGCGCTTCGCTTTTTAAAAATATGATTTCCTTTGACGAAACCGGGAGATTTTCTTGAAAACCAGGCTCTGCGGAGGCAGAGTTTCCGAACCGAAAAACTCTTTTTCTCGGAGCCTTTAGGCGCTCCGAGGCTTTCTTCTAGTGTTAGGGAGGTTTCCTAAGCTTGGGGGTGTTTGGGAGGTTTAGAGAGAGAGTAGAGAAAGAAAGAGACGGCAAAAGGTGTGAAAAACGGTGACAACCCGTAATTTCTTTTTAACAAAACTCTAAACTACAAGTGAGTTTATTTAACCTATATACAAATACATGTGGAAAATCATGGTGAAGTAAGGTACTAAAGGCTAAACACTTAACATAAAATCACACTTGATTAAGTCAAACTTACACTAGTTCAAAGTTAAGGGGGCTACTTGAGTTAATTCAAAGTTAATTCATCAAAACAACTCCTAAATGGAGTTTACGACCAATAATACACTCCCAAGGAGTGTTTACGGCCAAAATACACTCCAAATTGGAGTTCACGGCCCAACCTTGTGCAATCAAGAGGGTTTACGGCCAAAGATAAATGAAGACAAGGCGTTCACGGCCAAGCTTGACCGTGACCCCCCCCCCCTTTAATGGGCTGAAAACCATTTCAAGTCCAATTGTGGACCGTAAAACCAAGCCATGGCCCAAATTTCAATCCGTAAACCACCCATATATATAAGTGTTTTGGCGAAAACACTTTCATTTCTCACACTTTCAACCGTAAACACCCCCAAAATTCTCTCAATCTTCAACTGTGAACAGTTCCTTTTTCTCTCAATCTTCAAGTGTTTACGCCCCTATTCCTTCAAATCTTCATATTTCCTATCAAGAACATTCAACCCTCATTCAAATCTTCAAATCTTCATAATCTTCAAGATCCAACCGTGAACACCAACCCTCCAACCGTAAACCCTTATTTTCATCCGTAAACCCCATTTTCCAACACTTCCCATTTATTCCAATTAATTCTTGTAAGTATTCTTTACTTAATTAATTAATTAACACTTTATTTAAATTAATCTATTATTAATTTAAATACGACGTCGAATATAATTATTTTAGGATAACGTTATTCGCGCTTACGCTTACCCTACCCGAGGATCGTCTCTACCGCTTCGCTATCCCAAACTCAAACGCACATACAAGGTGAGTTCATACCCTTACATTTTTAGCGTTCTTACTATTTTTAGGGGGGGGGGGGATACAAGTAAAACACAAGGACTATTGTGTTTATACAAATATCTTTTAAATATTTTAAAAACATTTGCGATTGTTTCATATCGAGTATTCGCTACAATTTCTAAAAATATTTTATATATTTTAACCCTTTTGTAATATGTTGAGCATAAGGGTATTTTACATTCGTACAATTAAATTGCAAACGTTTTCACTACTCTACAGAACATTACGAACAAACTATATGTAACATCCCAAATTTCGAGTCCAAAAATTTCATTTTAATTAACTGATTATAAAAGCATTCACAAGAAAACCACATAAAATATATCATTCTGTAAATCAATATATCATGTCTGAAAACCCAAGTCATAAAATAGCATCATGTCAGAGTACAATCCCAAAATATCTCAAGTGCGGAAAATCAATGTGAGTATGTATGATGTGCTGCTACCACGCCAGCTCCTTCCGCTTCGCTGAAGAGGTACCTGAAACCAAAACTATAAACTGTAAGCACGAAGCTTAGTGAGTTCCCCCATCGTACCACATACCATACAATCATATAACATACATACTGCCGGGCAATTCTGGGGTGCCCGACCTACCCGGTACGGCCATTCTGGGGTGCCGACATACCCGTGTCAAGCCATTCTGGGGTGCTGACTTACCCGTGTCGAGCCATTCTGGGGTGCTGACCTACCCTTCGGTCCTCACAACCTAACCTCGGGGACTATTCCACCCTACTGCTACTATCACATATATCATACATAAACATACTATCAGACATATCTGGGGTGTCCGAACTACCCTTCGGTCCTAACAGCCGAACTTGGGGACTATCCCCCTACTACCGCTATCACATATATCATATCTTGCCAGCATATAAACATATCATCACATACTGTTAGACATATCTGGGGTGCCTGACCTACCCTTCGGTCCTAACATCCGAACTCTACTACTATCACATATAACATATCATGCTAGCATATAACATATCAGGTAGTAGCAAATCTGGATGATATCACAAAGACAATCATCCAACATTCAACCCCGACTGGTGGGCCGACATTGTGGCCGTAGACCCACCACTACTGGAAGGTAACTCACCTTGTACGAGTAGCTGCTGATAACCTGCGCGGGAAATCTCTGTCTGCGGTTGCTCCGGAAATCCTCCGGCTATAATCCCCACAAAACACTCAGTCAGAACCTGATATCTACTCTTAGGGTAAAATGACTATTTTACCCCTGACCAAGTCCAAGTCAAAGTCATAGTCAAAGTCAACTTCCAGTTGACCTGACTCGCTAAGTTGGGCCGCCAACTCGTCGAGTCCCTAACCTTTTAACTGTCCTCATCCACGTCTCTACTCGTCGAGTTTAGAAATGACTCGACGAGTTCTCCTTCTATACGAGCATCGAATGAACCTTCATCCGACTCGTCGAGTTGTATGAACAACTCGTCGAGTTTATCCTCATCCTAAGAACCAGTCCTGTCCTCAACTCGCCGAGTTGTATGAACAACTCATCGAGTTCATCTTCAAGAGTTGGGAGATTGCCTTGGACTCGCCGAGTCTGTTCATGCACTCGCCGAGTCCTATGAACTCCAGGACTATGGCTTATCCCAAAACGTTAGGTTACTCCTCCGGACCCTCTAACACCTTTCCAGCACTCCACTGGGTCTCCTTGACCCATAATAGGAAAAGGGAGTCTACCCTCGGACTCGCCGAGTCCCAAGAACGACCCGCCGAGTCGATACAGTCCAAGTCTTATTTCTTCGATTTCTGGCGTACAACTCTTGTCCAAAAGGTAGATCTAGGTCCCTAAACTCGATCTAGCACGTAAAGTTACGAACTTTACGTGCATGCATGGAACTTTGAGCCTAAAAGGCTCTAAAAGGGACTCTTGAGTTGCATGGGGGCTTCCATGGGTGCAAAAGCAACCCTTTTCTGCCTTGTAACTCCTTCATGGACCCAGATCCGAAGCCTCAACCCCCAACCATGCTTGCAATCATGGTTGGTTACCAAAAATGGCTTATAAAAGCCCTAAATCTCCCCAAAGAGGGATCTAACAAATGAACAAGCAAGGTATCGACTTTATACCTTCTGGGAACTGCAAATGATGCA
Organism: Lactuca virosa; assembly: GCF_052849685.1. NCBI lineage: Eukaryota > Viridiplantae > Streptophyta > Magnoliopsida > Asterales > Asteraceae > Lactuca > Lactuca virosa. Next base: position 401,353,765 of record NC_136430.1, on the reverse strand, counting down.
CAAACTTGAACCCCCTTGGTCTTCTCTTGATTCCTCTAGGCCCTTCCTTCTTCCTTGTGATCAAGACTACCAAGAATCACCACAAATGCCTTTAGATCTTCACACACACAGTTAGGGTTTGCTATAGGGGTTTCTGGAAGCAATAGGGACGAAGGGTGGCTGAATGAGATGTTTAAGGGTGCAAACCCTTAGATTAGGGTTTTGTCCAGTCAGAGTCTACTCGTCGAGTCTGGAAGCCGACTCGACGAGTCCGTCATTTAAATCCCGGATCAAATGCGCTTCTACTCGACGAGTTGGGCCTTCAACTCGCCGAGTCCCAGGCCAAAAACGCAAAATACTTGAATAAAATATATACCAGGAACCAGGTGCTACAAATCTCCCCCACTTATTTTAGACTTCGTCCTCGAAGTCTGCTGTTCGCTCCTGGAAAAGATCCGGGTAATGCTCCATCATCTCATCCACCGGCTCCCAAGTCCATTCCGAGCCCTTCCGGTGCTGCCATTGCACATTCACTAGCTCGACCCTCTTGTTCCTCAGATCCTTCGACTTCCGGTCGAGGATTGCTACAGGCCGCTCAATGTAATTCAGGCTGTCATCGACCTGAATATCCTCTAAGGGTACCACTGCTGAGTCGTCCACCAAACACTTCCGCAGCTGGGAGACGTGGAAAATGATGTGGATCTGACTGAGTTCGGCTGGCAGGTCCAGCCTATACGCCACTTTGCCCACCCGGGCTATAACCCTGAAGGGTCCAATATACCTGGGGCCCAACTTGCCCTGCTTCCTGAATCGGATGACGCCCTTCCATGGCGACACCTTTAGGAGAACCATATCCCCGACCTGAAACTCCAGGTCTGATCGGCGCTTGTTGGCATAAACTTTCTGCCGACTCTGAGCAGTCTGAAGCCTGCTGAATCCTCTCTGTCGTCTTGAGCACCACTTCGGTGCTCCCCATGACTCTCTGGCCAACCTCACCCCAACATATCGGGGTCCTGCACTTCCTCCCGTATAACATCTCGAATGGAGGACGGTCAATACTGGCGTGGTAGCTGTTGTTGTACGAGAACTCAGCCAATGGGAGGTAAGTATCCCAACTACCACCGAAATCCAACACACATGCCCGCAGCATATCCTCCAGAGTCTGGATGGTTCGCTCACTCTGACCATCTGTCTGCGGATGAAATGCAGTGCTAAAGTGCAGACGAGTACCCAGCTCGTCGTGGAATTTCTTCCAAAATCTGGAAGTAAATCGCACATCCCTGTCAGAAATCATGGAGACTGGCACGCCATGCCGAGCCACCACCTCCCGAATGTAGATGTCGTCCAGCTTCTCGGCCGATATACTCTCCTGGATCGGTATGAAATGAGCACTCTTGGTCAATCGATCCACGATGACCCATATAGAATCCACTCCCCGCGCGGTCCTGGGAAGTTTGGTGATGAAGTCCATGGTAATATGTTCCCACTTCCACATGGGAATATCCAACGGCTGCATCTTGCCGTGTGGTCTCTGATGCTCGGCCTTGACCTTCCTGCAGGTCAAGCACCGCTCCACGTACCATGCCACATCCCGCTTCATGCAGGGCCACCAATAGTCGAGACGAAGATCCCTATACATCTTAGTCGCCCCGAGATGGATAGAAAACCTGGACTTGTGCGCCTCCTCCATCAACGTCTGACGCACGCCTCCATGATAGGGGACCCACACCCTATGGTGAAGGGTCAACAATCCTCGGCTATCATAGTCGAAGGAGGAAACCTGACCCACAATACGCTCACTCTTCCGATGTTCCTCCTTCGTAGCCTCCTGATGTGCCTCTCGGATCTGCTCCAGCAGCGGAGTCACCACGGTCATTCGCATGCAGATATCCCTGATCAGCGCTGCCTTGCGGCTAAGCGCGTCTGCCACCACATTGGCCTTCCCCCGGTGGTAAAGGATCTCGCAATCATAATCCTTCACCACGTCCAACCACCGACGTTGCCTCATGTTCAGATTCGGCTGATCTATGAGGTACCTCAAACTCTTGTGATCCGTGTAAATGGTACAAGGGCCCCATATAGGTAATGACACCAAATCTTGAGGGCGAACACAACAGCCCCCAACTCCAAATCATGCGTCGGATAGTTCGCCTCGTGAGGCTTCAGCTGCCTCAAAGCGTAGGCGATGACATGCCCCCTCTACATCAATACCGCGCCCAAACCCGAAATAGACGCGTCGCAGTACACAACAAAATCCTCTACGCCCTCTGGCAGGGCTAAGATCGGTGCCTCGCACAATCTCTGCCTCAGTGTCTCAAACGCTTCCTGCTGCTCAGGCCCCCAACGAAAGACTACGGCCTTCTTCGTCAGCCGCGTCAAGGGTACGACTATCTTGGAAAAATCATGGATTAATCTCCGATAGTAGCCGGCTAATCCCAGGAAACTCCGAATCTCAGATGGAGACTCTACCCGAGGATCGTCTCTACCGCTTCGCTATCCCAAACTCAAACGAACATACAAGGTGAGTTCATACCCCTACATTTTTAACGTTCTTACTATTTTTAGGGGGGATACAAGTAAAACACAAGGACTATTGTGTTTATACAAATATGTTTTAAATATTTTAAAAACATTTTGCGATTGTTTCATTTCGAGTATTCGCTACATTTTCTAAAAATATTTTGTATATTTTAACCCTTTTGTAATATGTTGATCATAAGGGTATTTTACATTCGTACAATTAAATTGCAAACGTTTTCACTACTCTACAATACATTACGAACAAACTATAATAGGTATAGTTTGGGATTCACTACGTTACTTTGCTAAGAATAATACACATAAACAAAACATTTATTCAAACTATAATAGATATAGTTTGGGGAAACCACTACTCTATTTCACCACTACAAGAATACACTACTAAAATAATTATTTAAGTATAATTATTTTACACTAGAAGGTAGTACATACAGTTTCAATTACAAGAGAACACTATAACACTACACGTAAACTAGTTAATACAAGGTTGTGAGACACTACTTAGGGTACCCATCAGGGTACATGTTCAAGTCCTATAAATTATAACCAGAGTCTCCCGGATGGAGAGCATGAGGTTTGTGTATAGATCTATACGGGACTGACAATCCCACACCCAAACTGCTAGCTACAGTTAGGCATGCATGCCTGGGGGTGACAAATATCATGTTGCTGACGCCTGAAGAACGTCGTAGAGGCCACTAGGTCATATTAGCATGGTTATATGAAACTCACAACAGTATAACTAAAACATTTGTTTACGGGATTAACACTACTTCATTGGTTTTATTTTCATTAATAAAACTATGATACACTACTATACATGGTTTTCATGCAAACACTACTATGGTACACTACTTTACTCTACAACTGGTGATTTCAGGCATTAATACTAAGGTTTTATTCAAACGCCAATACAGTACACTAATTTCGCTATAACTTGCGGTATCCAGATATACATACAAAGATTTTCATACAACTACAGATACAATACGCTGTTTTCTAACATAGGGTACACTAATACAGTATACAAATACAAGGGACATACATGATTACACCACATTCACTATAGAAAATATTGGATTTTCTTGAGAAACACACTAGTATTTTCAAAGTACAAAGACAAGTTTTCCAGCACTAAAACATACTTATGAACTCACTAACTTAAATGTTGATACAATTTCAAAATCACTTGTATTCTCAGGAAACCGATAAGACAGGTACACCCGCATGATTTTGAGAAGACGGATCATTCTCTAGTCACGTCTTTTATACTTTTGTTATATATTTTGATGTCATACAAATTATGTATTGAACAAATGTAAATACTCTACCTTATCAATGTAATGGTTATGTTTGCTTTGATTCCTATTATACAATTGTTGTGATACTATACATGACGTCCTTCTCCCCCGAACGTTTCCGCCGTTCCGGTTTGGGGGTGTGACAAAAACTCGGCTGGGCTCTCATCTTATTTATAGGTTGAGGTTGTTGTCTACGATGCGCGTACCTTCAGTGGTACGCTGGGCGTTCCTCGGAACGATGCAGGTACGAGGGTACGCAGCGTGTTCGTTCCGTTTGCATGTCAACCATCAGATGGTGCATCATGGCTCACTTCGGACCTAGTGTTGCGAGAACGCGGGGCGTTCCTCCTCTACGCGGGGCGTTCCTCGGACAGTTCGCAAATTCTATTCCCGACTTCTAAAATTCATAAGTTTTGCATACGAGCTCCATTTTTCGACGTTCTTTATATCCAAACGTAGGTTGAGACGTACTCTACAATTTCCGTTTAGACTCCGTCGGCTAATTTTGACTTTATTTTTAAAGTTATATTTTTAACAAGCCGGAACAGGAAAAGTCCGTTAGAAATTCATAACTTCGTCATCCGACGTCCGTTTTCGTCTGTCTTTTTATCGTTGAGCTTCTATTAACGAGATCTTCGATTCTCGTTTAAGTTGTGTCGGCTAAAAATCGCTCGATCTAAAATTCGAACTCCGGGCTGGATACTGCTAAGCCGAAACTTGGAAAAATCATAACTTCTTCATACGAAGTCAGATTTCGGCGTTCTTTTTATGCACACTCTTGGTTTAACGTATGCTACAACTTTCGGTTGGATCTCTAAGGATAAAAAGTACTATATCATAAACTCACTTTTTACGTCACACAGCGTCGTGCCGGTTTTGTCGCGAAACTTCGACATGTTATAACTTCGTTATAACTCGGATTTTGGCGTTCTTTTTATCTCCGGAATCCTTGTCACGACCACTACAAATTTCTTCAAAGATATCGGGTTTATCTAACATTTTATTTTTGATGCTTATTTTCATTCTTAATTTATTATATAACTATAAATAAGTATAAAGCACATAAATTCACATAATACTCAAATAATTCCTTTTTTTACTTTAAAATGAGTTACAGTTGTTGACACTAACTATGACATCATCGAATCAATGCTTAGCCTCGAAACATGGGCGTTGCACCACATATCAGATAACGGGCCGACATTGGTGCCTTCGACCCATTGATATAATGAGAAGACTCACCTCAGATTGCTGATAAAAATATTGCTCGGCTACCGGTCCAGAAATCTCACACTGAATATACACAAGCTAACCTAATTCGAATTAAGTCACAAACTCAAGGTATAGGCCAAAACCCTAAGTCCAAACTACTCCATTAAGGCCCAAAAGTATTTCTTCATTAAATAGGCCTAACATCTAAGGTCCAAGAACAATAATGGGTCACAAGGCCCAATAGGCCCAACCATGCCACCTATGTTCCAATAACAAGTTCGAAGGCCCAAATACTCTAATAGATCCTGGCCCAAGGCGAAGTAGAGCCCAAATGGCTCAAAAGCCCATCGAAAGTCCAAAACCCACTGGAAGTGTACGCCCAGCGTACAACATCATTACACTTAGCGTATTGGGTTCCTTGGTGGTACGCACAACATACAAACGAGTACGCCCAGCGTACAAGCTGTTTTGCACAAATAGCCATTAAGTGCTTAATTCACGAAGCCGCTTCGTCCAATTCCAGATCTTGGTCATTTTTAAGGTCCTAGGGCATAGTTGGCAACTTTATGCCTTTGCATGCCTTATAGGAACCCAAAACCTTATTTTATCCATTAAAACAACTTTTAAGATCTTAAACTCATGCATGGTGCCATAACAACCCTCAATTTAGCATTTTTATGCTTTTAACATGCTAAAGGAACTCAGATCTAACATTTATAACCGATGGAGTTGCTCAAACTCACAAGAGAGGATCTATGTGTTGGGTTTTGGTATACTACAACATCCTATGGTGCACATACAACCCTAAATGCCTTGGATCTATGTTTTCTCTAATTATACATGTAATAGTGTTTCCAAAGCATTAAGCTTATAACTAGCATGCAATTGACATGAACACTATAAAATACTAGTTAAGATGACATACCTTTTGTTATAGCTTGAACCTTGTTGTGTTTGGCCTTAAGAGCTTAGCACCAATAGTATGAAATGCCTCAAATGGAATCACAACACACCTAGGACAAAGGATGACATTTGAGAGAGAATCTTCATACCACAAAACCATCCATATGAACTCCAAGAACATAAGTGGTGATTTTGGCTTGGAGTAACATATTTATATGTGGGATTTCAAAGGTCATGGGTTAACCCTAACCCATACCCATGGATTTATGATCCATGGTTCATGTGGCCCAACTCTTTATGTATCCATACATAAAATTAGTCCAACATGGATCAATAGCCCAACATATAAATATAACTAATTTACACAATTAGTCCCCATTGATTTAATTAGTCTCTTTTGATCACTAAATTAATTCCAAACTAATTCTTGATCAATACTAATTAAATCATATGATTTCATATTAATATATTAGAACTTATAATATATTAATAAACCATAAATAATCTCTTCTCAAAAGTCCATCCTAACAAATTGTCCTGATGATATGCAACCCAAATGGACCATTCTACTCTCGGGTCAAGTACATACCAATTATAGTTATGGGCTTAGACACCTAATCCAACAGTCTCCCACTTGGATAAGTCTAATAACTATTATTGCAAGTACGACTCCAAAATCCCGACTAGCAATCGTAGCTCTTAAAAGCCGCTATTGAACTCTGATCTAGTCAATGACATGTCCATTAGATGAGGGATCATATATTCCTCCATTATAGATATCATATGGACTGAGACATGGATTATAATCATTCTCTCTGTTCATCTGTTGTTTCCCGATTTCTGATTTATGACAACCGACTAATTGAACAAATCAAATCAGTCCAGGCCCGACCGAGCACTTAGGGTTGTCATCACTAAATCATCGAGGGGCCCACAGATATCGCTTTTAACCACATGGGGGAAAAGGAACGGATAAACTTCGACTCATATGCTTGCTCTATCTACTCATCAAATCACACACAACAATGCGTTTTATAACACCAAGTTACTAGTGCGTTTTCACATTATCAATGTGCAACCGACTTGTAGACTGCAACTCATATCTCTCCGTTTGAAGAATATAAGATATTATCGTCTCATGATCACTCGTGATAAATTCCATGAAGTGATTCAAATGAGCGTGAGTTTAATCCAATACTCGAATCTTATTCCAGGAGCACTCATTAATACTGCAGCTATGTCTAAAATACCTAGACAAACTACAGACCCATTCATGACAGTCTTGCCTCAATACCTACTTCCAAAGTATGATCGACTGTGGATGGTTTTGAATAACCTAGTTATTCGGGAAGTCAAAACATGCAAAGTGAAACACAAGAATAATACTAATCCTATATGGCCCCAAAACGTTTGAGTCATATTGATTACTCATTATTCATTGTATAATGTTTCAAATAATCAACTTAATACTTGAATTAAAACAATAGTTGTCTCATGCTACAAGCATGCACACTATGTTTACTTATGGTCCTTTCTTTGTGGAACAGATCAATTGAAAACATTTCAATGATGCTCCTTTCACAATTCCAAATCCTTATGACAAATGTAAGAATACAAGATTCTTTGCCAATATGTTAGATTCTAAACTTATATGCAATGATGCTCTTGTAATGACTATGCACAAAAGTCACAAAGACTTTGCAACAGACATTACAAAGTATTCCAGTGGAGAGTAATTCCATGGAAACGAAGTCTCACATTCAAAGTACATTCCTTTGAACATCCTTATTGCATTAAGTTTTCTAATCTTACACAGATTTAAAGAATAACTTCCACTTATGGAAATATTTCCATATTCCCATTTTGACTATGACTTCTGAACAAGAGTTGCCTCTTTTAAGAATATGTCAATATGGTCCTTCCAAAATTAACACTATACTTCCAACTGTCCATGAGCAACCAATCTTTGGTAAGCCTCAGAATTGTCCTCGACAATTGCTTAATCATTTTAGTCATATCCAGTTCTCCTCTTAATGCCCTAGGCATTTGGAAAATTTAGAACACATAGAAATATTATAACATATGCAATCGATCCTATACCCGAAGCATATGGGATACGATTCATAATGTCTCACATAAAGACATGATACTAGACCAGTTTTTTGCTATAATTTTTTTCTATTAGCCATGTTCTCAAAATTCGGACTATGAAGAGGGATGCCGTAATCATAATCGAATATTGAGAACACAATTAATATTTCCATATATAGAATTTCCTTATGTTGAACCATTCCAACTTAACATTCATATATATACCTGACTAAATTTGATTAAAATCTCAATCTAAGCTTTTAGAATTGAAATGAAGTATAAATTTCCTCTCCCTTAATTATAGCAAAACAACTTTTCAAACCCTTCAACTTTGCGAATTGAAACCTTTGTTTTCTATTATTAACATTGCTAACTTGCAACATTCCCCATAATTGATTATGCTCCCACTAACATAATAATTACATCCTTATTAGCATAACACTTATGCTCCCACTAGCTTTGACATGTACTCAGAAATCAGCTGGACTTCTAGAAATCAACACTTTGTTGACTTTCTTACCAAAGTTCAGATTTCTGATTCGAGATGCTTTGATAAGACTTTATCTAAGCGTCACAAACTTATACACATTTCCTTAGACAGCTCATACGTGTGTCTAAACAATTTTAGAACTATGAAAAGGGATGTCGTAATCATAGTCTCAAATGTTTAGACCTTTTCCATTGCTCACAATTCGAATTATGAAAAGGGATGCCGTAATCATAATTGAATTTGAGAATACAAATATCACATTTATATCTACTTAGTGAAAGCGTTTCCTCACCATCATTTTCATGAATCGAAGAGAAACCTTGTGACACTTAGATTTTATGGTGTATGTGTTCCTATCCATATATATTTGTCGAAAACATAACCACAAGAGGAGGTTAGTGACAAATTCAAACTCATATGGACTGAACTTGTTCAATCTTAACCTCTTGCCACCTGGTAGCACAAGGGCCTACCATGACTTCCAAGTAGTTATGCAAACAACTGAGAACTTATAGAACTCACATGCATAGTCACCTTTAACTGGAATGGGCACAGAAACAAGAATATGTCAACACGATAGGCTATAAACCTCAAGTCGTGTGCTAGTGATAAACAATACCCTTGATTAGTTCTTGAAACTTTTCAAGATCTTTAAGACTCCCACTGACCTCTTGACATATAAGATTCTCTTGTCAAGAACCATTCCTTGACAAAGCAAATATATTCAAGAGTTAGTTCGGATTCTTATCAAGACAAACACTTAACATATTTGGCCTTAGTTGGTCTTTGTTTTATCCAAAACATCACAACTCACCAATTTCAAATGTACAAGAGTAGAAAACATTTTACTCTACATTTGATAAGTGTTTTAACCCTTCTTAACATTATGTCACTCAAGGCTTGATCTTGGAGTGTTAGTCTAAGACTCAATTTTGGAACGAAGTATGATTCATCTTTTGATTTAACCATTTCAACAATTCATGATTCCTCTTCTTAGTCAAACAAGTTCACTAAGATGGCCTTAGAGGATCAATTGTGATATGGTTATTCATAATCATTAAGATGATCATAAAACACGATACTGAAGCACTCTCCCATCTTTTCAGATTGGAGAAACTTTTATCTTTCTGCCTAATTTGATTCTACTCATTCGTCCTGTCATACATTGACACTTTTCCAATGTTTCAGAATTACACTTAAACTTGTAAGCATAACCATATTTACTAAATTTTAGTAAATCATGGCGAATAGCCTTATCGTTCTTTGTGGTGGACCTGATCAGCGCACAACCAAGTGTACCCGATCTCCTAGTCCTTCACTTGATTCACATATACATGTGAACAAGGAATTAGTCTTAATTTCCCAAAGAGGAAAATTCTCATTCATCATACAATACATGTTGCATGATTCCAAGTTTCTATCCAACTGAAACTTGGGTGATGAGAATCTTTCCTTATTTGGTAAATTATGACACAACCACAAACGAAAGAATCAAATCCATTTTCCAATATTGCTATCAATGGAATCTTATAAACAACAATTTTTCACAAATTCCATTGTAAGGATACTTAAATAAATAAAATCAAAATTTTCCTTTTATTTTAAATTTGCGGAAAAACTTATCCTTACAATGCAAATACATATGAAAACTATGTTGTTATCTATTCCTTTGCAATCTATCATAACTCTCAGCAGCAGCTCAAAATTCTGATCTTCAGAAGCATAGTCAAATTTTTGACTTTTACCATCCTAGTGAACTTCCAGGTAAATAGGGCAGCTTCGCAACTAATGCCCCTTCTTTTGGCAATAGAAACTTATGGACTCTTTAGTAATGGTACATGGGACTATCTCAGACTTAGCTTTTCTCTTTACCATTTGGTCAACCAGGTTGACTATGGCCGATCCCTTTCCATTGGGAAGAGAAGACTTTTCTGGACTTCCAATGTTTCCATTGTCAATGTCGATAAGGGTCATGTCATGGTCTGTCACATAGTAGTCCTTTAAAGAGCCCGCTATATGACTTAGGAAGTGATTGAAGAAGCCAGTCAACAGCCAACTTCCTTGAGACCTTGACACCCAACTCTCCTAGCTTGCCAATAGGGATTGAGTGACCTTGAACTTTTCAAGAACTTGTGGGTTAGGGAGAATAATTGGAGGAGGTGGAGGAAGTGAAGTATGATTTCCAGTCCCATTAATGCACAACAAAGGGATTAATCTTTCACCTTGATCGCCATTTGGGATATCATCTTCATTAGGAGAGCTTTATCCAAAAGGATAAGGAAGACCATAGTTGTCATAACTAGACATCTATGAGGGAGAAATTCAAGTTAATTGATTTAAGTCCATAATATAACACCCAATATGAAATATTAAGGCTACGACCCACCACAATATTTTATAACTTGGAATAGGGATGCCGTAATCCAAGCTACAAAATATTTGAAGGTAGGTAAATGACGATTTACCAATTTCCACCATGAAAAACAAAATTTAACATTAGGTTTTAAATGAATTGAAACTCCTAGATCTTTTGAGATTCATTGAACTATTCAATGGCATGTTTAAATGTCGATTGTGCCCTTCATGTTTGTGACTGGGATGCCGAGGATCACAAACAAGCAGTGAATAACCATGCAAATTAACTTGGTACACTTAATATTACAACCACCTAATCAATGTCCCGGTTAACCACACACGCTCCATTGATCTATGATTAATATCAAGCTACCCTTTGCCACACATTGTCAGTCCCAGATTAGTGTGCCGGTTAACCACACACGCTCCACTAACGACTTAACATGGTGCAAAGTGCAATTTCATGGGTTAGCACCAAATTCACATTTTCCTAAGTAACTAAGATTGGGAATTTATAAAGGTTTAGTTACTTAGTATTTATCATTATACTTTTAATGAACGGAGAATTAATGTCCTGTCCTACCCGTTCGGCTAACGAACCTCCACCAGTCAAGGAATCGGTGGGTGAGAATGGACACCCATTAAACTGCCATTTTATAGGCAGTAACCTTATACCCCCCTTATAGTCCGGCTTCGTGAATGAGGCCTACTAACGGTAAGACTGACTTACTCTTATACATATATATATATATATATATATATATATATATATATATATATATATATATATAAATATTAAACCTATAATATTATAATAGTATAAGGGTTGAATTTTTAACTTTTAAAATTCTAAGGGTTTAATTTGGAATTAAAGTATTCATGGGGGAAACTTTACAAATTCCAAAACTTGAGGGCAAGTTTTGAACAATTCAAAAAAACTTTTGGTTTCCATAACTTATGAGTTTAATATGGTTTTTATGGAAGACTTTTCAAGTTCCATAACTTGAGGACAAATTATGGAAGACATAAAAACATTTTATGATGACATTAAAAATAGAGACTCTTCCATTTTCATAACGTATGAGACTTAATGTGCTTTTAAATGAAAAAAATCTTCATTTTCCATAACTTGAGGACAAGTTATGGAGTTCACAAAAACCATTAAGATCAATTATTTCAATTAACACAATAATCAAATAATTTTTCTATGAACAAGATTAAACTCATAAGCAAAGATAATTCACATCAACAATTTTCAAGAACTTAGCTAATCACATAAACTAACACAAATCTTGAAACTTTGATAATTATCCTTTATTTGGATGAGGATAATTATTATCATGGCATCAAAATCAAATTTTATGAATAAAAACATTTTGTGGTAATGATCCAAATCCAAAACAGGCCAAAAAAAAACTCGAAAATCTGCTGTCAGGGGCTCAAACCCGTCGAGTGCAAGAACAAAATCGGCGAGTTGGATGAATTTGTTCTTGGACTCGGCGAGTCCCCTAGTGGACTCGACGAGTCCACTGTCCAAAACAGTAGAAAACAACTCATGGCTCTGATACCACTGTTGGGTTTTGGTATACTACAACATCCTATGGTGCACATACAACCCTAAATGCCATGGAACTATGTTTTCTCTAATTATACATGTAATATTGTTTCCAAAGCATTAAGCCTATAACTAGCATGCACTGGACATGAACAATATAAAATACTAGTTAAGATGACATACCTTTTGTTATAGCTTGAACCTTGTTGTGTTTGGCCTTAAGAGCTTAGCACCAATAGTATGAAATGCCTCAAATGGAATCACAACACACCTATGACAAAGGATGACATTTGAGAGAGAATCTTCATACCACAAAACCGTCCATATGAACTCCAAGAACATATGTGGTGATTTTGGCTATATAGTAACATATTTATATGTGGAATTCCAAAAGTCATGGGTTAACCCTAACCCATACCCATGGATTTATGATCCATGGTTCATGTGGCCCAACTCTTTATGTATCCATACATAAAATTAGTCCAACATGGATCGATAGACCAACATATAAATATAACTAATTTACACAATTAGTCCCCATTGATTTAATTAGTCTCTTTTGATCACTAAATTAATTCCAAACTAGTTCTTGATCAATACTAATTAAATCATATGATTTCATATTAATATATTAGAACTTATAATATATTAATAAACCATAAATAACCTCTTCTCAAAAGTCCATCCTAACAAATTGTCCTGATGAGATGCAACCCAAATGGACCATGCTACTCTCGGGTCAAGTACATACCAATTATAGTTATGGGTTAGACACTTAATACAACACCATGGACCAAAAATGGACTTATTACCAAACCCTAACTCAAACTAGCAAAATAATAAGCAAGGTCTGGACTTTTTACCTCCAAAAGTTCCCCAACATGAAGTGGATGCGGGATCTAGAAGCTCAACCACATCCAAGACTTTCTCACCACCTTATAATTTTTGCAAACACACTACAATGGCCACCAAAATCACTTTTTAAGCTCAAGGATCACACTTACTTGCAAACTAGTGTTTAGGGACGATAAGAGGCACTAAAGGCTATTTAGGGTTAGGCCCAAATGACATAAGAGTGCTTAAATAGGGTTCATGCCCTAAAATTAGGGTTTTTGTCTTAAGCCATGTACGCCCCGTGTACGCCTTAGTACACACCGCGTACGTGCTGCATGTATGTGTCCAAACCACCCTACTACGCTAAGCATACGTATATGTGCGCCCAACGTACGTAAGGACCTCCTTTTCAAAATAACTTTCATTCCAAGGGTTAAAGGGTAAATACCTGCATTCCGAATGTTACAAATCTCCCCCACTTGAATTAGACTTCGTCCCCGAAGTCTGCTGCCTCGAACATTTATGGGTATTGCTCCTTCATTTCGTCCTCCAGCTCCCAGGTCCACTCAGAGCCCCTCTGGTGCTGCCATTACACCTTCACTAGCTTCACCGCTTTGTTACAAATAGCTTTAGTTTTCTTGTCTAGAACTGCCATGGTCTTCTCAACATAGTTCAAGCTCTCATCCACCTGAATATTATGTAACGAGATAACTACAGCCTCATCTGCTACACACTTCCGCAACTGAGACACATGGAAGGTGTTATGGATCTGACCGAGCTCATCAGGGAGTTCCAACCGATATGTAACCTTGCCGATCCGGGTAGAGATCCTGAATGGATCAATGATTCGGGGTCCCAGCTTGCCTCTCTTCCGAAATCGAATGACACCTTTCCAAGGTGACACCTTCAGCAAAACAAAATCCCCTACCTAAAACTCAAGATCCGAACGGCGTCGATTAGCATAACTCTTCTGACGACTTTGCGCGACCCGCAGCCTGTTGCGTACCTGCTGAATCAACTCGGTGGTCTTAAGCACTACCTCGGTGCTTCCCATGACTCGGTGACCAACTTCCCCCTAACAAATCGGAGTCCTACACCTCCTTCCATATATCATATTGAGATACTAGCATGATAATTTTTGTTGTAGGAGAACTATGCTAGTGGAAGGTAAGTATCCCAACTCCCTCCGAAATCCAACACACAAGCTCTAAGGATATCCTCGAGCGTCTGGATCATCCGCTCACTTTGACCATAAGTCTGTGGGTGGTATGCTGTACTAAATTGCAAAAGAGTGCCCAACTCCACATGGAACTTCCTCCAAAATATGGAAGTGAAATGAACATCGCAGTCCGAAACCACAGATACCGGAACCCCGTGTCGGACTACCACCTCCCGAACATAGATATCTGTTAACTTTTCCGCAGATATGCTCTCGGAAATCAGAATAAAATACGCACTCATGGTCAGTCTATCCACAATAACCTATATAGAATCAACACCCCACGTCGTCCTGGGTAACTTGGTGATAAAATCCATAGTAATCTCATCCCATTTCCACATGGGGATGGGTAACGGCTGCACCTTGACGTAAGGTCTCTGATGTTCAGCTTTGACCTTCCTACAAGTTAAACACCACTAACAGACCACACAACCTCCCTCTTCATACAGGGACACTAATAGCTCAACCTCAAGTCTCGGTACATCTTCGTGGCCCTCGGATGAATAGAAAACTTGGACTTATGTGCCTCCTCCAAAATCTTCTGCCTCACCCCACCAGATGCCGTAACCCAAACCCTACCACACTGGGTCAATACTCCCCGACCGTCTCTAACAAACAACGAGACCTGCCCTCTAATCTGCTCGGTTGTCCAATTTTCCTTTTTCAATCCTTCTACCTGAGCCTCCTTGATCAAATCTAACAGGGGTGAAATAATGGTCATCCTCAAGCAAATATCCCGGAGCGGTGAGCACACCGCCTTGCGGCTTAAGGCATCGGCCACCACATTGGCCTTACCGGGGTGATACAATATCTCACAGTCATAGTCTTTCACCACATCTAACCACCTCCGTGCTGCATGTTCAAATTCGGTTGATACATCAAATACTTCAAGATTTTGGTGATCGATGTAAATGGTGCATCAGACCCCGTATAAATAGTGCCTCCAAATCTTGATGGCAAACACCACCACCCCCAATTCCAAATCATGTGTGGGGTAATTCACCTCATGAGGCTTCAGCTTCCTCTAGGCGTAAGCAATCACATGCCCTCTCTGCATAAGGACAACTCCCAGACCCGAAATAGAAGCGTCACAATAAAACACAAAATCATCCAATCCCTTGGGTAACGCACAATTTCTGCCTCAAGGTCTCGAAAGCCAACTGCTGAGTTGAACCCTACCGAAAGGTCACATTCTTCTTGGTTAGGCGGGTCAAAGGTAGCGCAATCTTGGAGAGGTCATGAATAAATATTCAATAATACCCCGCAAGACCCAAGAAACTCCGAATCTAGAATGCGTTCTTTGGAACCTCCCAACGTATCACAGCCTCGATCTTGGCCGGGTCTACCAATATACCACCCTGATTGATGATGTGCCCCAAAAACTGCACCTCATGTAACTAAAACTCACATTTGGAGAATTTGGCATAAATCCTTTCCCTCCTCAAAGTCTCTAACACTTCTCTCAAATTCTACTAATGTTGTTCCTTGGTCTTGGAGTAGACCAAAATATGATCAATGAAAACAATCACAGACTGATCCAGCATCGGCCTGCAAACCCGGATCATGAGATCCATGAACGTTGTTGGTGTATTGGTGAGCCCGAAAGGCATCACCACAAACTCGTAATAACCATAACGAGTTCTGAAGGCCGTCTTATGAACATCCTCATTCCTGATCCTCATCTGATGATAACCTGACCGGAGATCAATCTTGTAGAACCAAGATGCACCCTGAAGTTGATCAAATAAATTGCCGATCCTTGGAAGCAGGTAACGGTTCTTCACTGTCAGCTTGTTCAATTCCCGATAATCGATAAACATCCTGTGTGACACATCCTTCTTTTTCACGAATAGGATCGGTGCTCCCTACGGGGAACTGCTCGGGTGAATAAAACCATTGTGTAGCAGCTCCTGCAGTTGCGTAGACAACTCCTTCATCTCAGGCAGTGCCAGGCGATACAGCGCCTTGGCGATAGGAGCCAAACCAGGAATCAAATCAATCCAGAACTCAACCTGCCTCTTAGGAGGCACTCTCGACAACTCCTCTAGAAAGACATCGGGAAAATCTCGTACGATGTGTACCCTGCTCAACTCTGTCGCGTTCTCAACCCGTGTATCCGAAACGTAAGCCAAAAACTCGAAACATCCCTACTGGAGGAGCCTCCTAGCCCTCGCATCTAAATAGGGAGTTGGTCCATGCGAAGCTCTCTCACCATGAATGATCGGTTCTCCTCCACATGGGGTTCGAACCCTCACTGACTACCGCTCATAATTAATCACGACTCCATTGGGTACCAACCAATCTATCCCGATGATTACTTTCAATCCCCTCAATGGAATCGATACCAAGTCAATCGGAAACCTCTCGCTGAACATATTCAGAACACATCTTCGGAACACCCTCGCAGCACTCACCATACGGTCATCCACAATCTCCACCTCAAGAGGAAAATCCAAAGTCCCCAGATCATCTTGAAATTTCTTGCTGAGTGCAAGAGATACAAAGGATCGGGTAGCCCCCGAATAAAAAAGAACATGAGCCGACAATCCATTGACCAAAAATGTCCCTTTACAAGATCATAAAAACATAAGGATAACAAGAAAGCAATAAAAGATAGTGATAAATCACATACCAGTAACGACATCTAGCGTTGCACGAGCCTCATCAGTGGTCAACTGGAACGCTCTACTCTTCACCACATGAGTTTCCGCCTTGTCCTGGCGGCGATCAATAATCCCTAAGGTAGCTGGCGTAAGCACCACCAGTTCCCCACCAGACAACCTCGGACATTCAACCTTTTTATGACCGGTCTGGTTGCTGTGGAAACAAATTAAGCCCTTCTTGGGGCACTCCCTGCTCATGTGGCCCGGTTGGACACAACCATAACATAGCGAGTCTGCTACCCGACAGGCTCCACTGTGTGGCTTGCCGCACTTGTCACAACGGCCCCGACCCTGCTGGCCTCTGCTGGGAGGATTGGAGGTCTTAGGCTTTTTAGCCTGATCCACTGCCGTCTGAACCTGCTTCGGCTTCCACTTTATCCGGAGCTCCAACTTGATTTCCCGCTCACGAGCCTTCTCAATCATGTCATTCAGGGTCTTGCACCCTGAAAAGCTCACAAACTCCAAGATATCATCCCTCAGCATAGCATGATATCTCGTCTTCCTCATCTCCTCACCCACATCGTACTGCGGAACCAGTAGTGCCCTCTCCCTGAACTTGACGGTAATCTCCGCCACAGACTCTATAGTCTGGTGAAGGTCTTGGAAATCCCTCACCTGCTGCTGCACCTCAATGACCGGTGCAACCTTACGGGTAACCTCCTCCCACCAGTCTTGCGCCTGATCCCTCAACATACAGAACCGAAATCCCACTTTTTCCGCCTCAGGAAAAATCTTGTGCGTTGAGCATTCTCCATGTCAGCAATCCAGCGGCAACTAGCAATGGGGTCGTTAACCCCAAAGAACTCAGGCGCTCCGCACGCCTTAAACTACCGGAATGAGGGAGTTTGAGTACCAATATGACCCGCAATGATCTCGGCTTGGAAAGACCTGAGCCGCTCCTACATAATCTCCATGATCCCCTCCTCGACGGTACCAAAAATCACCGGGGTAGAGTCAAGGATGCCGCGAGTAACCTCGGCTGCGATTAGCTCGTACAGCTTCTCATCGGTTGGCTCTTCACCAGAGCCTGAACCCAATCCTGAACCTGAACCTCCTCGTGTAGCCATCACCATCCTAAACTGAAAATACAACATAAAAAGCAATTGATAAGGAAGTTCGACGGGATTCCTCCCCACCGGACTCCTTAGATCTTCCAGGTGTATCCTTGCCTCGTGTACAGGTGCTGTGCTTTCAGTAGTACGGGCCAAATACTACCTTCCATACCTACCTGTACCTTCCCCAAGGCCATACCTGCTACCTCTAATTCTCCCAACCATGGATAAAACATGACCTACACAACACAAAACATACGCATATCCTAGATTCTTCTAGGATTTCTCAATCCTCATAGAACCAGAAACCTCAATCAACACCGTAGGTTGCCTTATGTTTGCAAGTTATACATAAATAGAATCACATAGACTGTCAAATAAAGTTTCTACCCTAAGACCACAACCAAACAAGGAACAAGAAATGAGGCAGAATACATCATTCTAGGGCTATGCAATCCTAAACATATATAACTTTGAAAACATACACTTAGCAAATAATAGAGTCAACATCGATTCCAAGAAATATATTAATAGCATGGTTAAATTTTGGGAAACACTTACTTTAGCTCGGCCGATTGCGCGCATTGCACTTTCCCTTTTTACTTTAGAAAACCGATTTCAGAAAAACTTGACTTTTGTTTCTTTTGAAAAGGGTTACCATTTCCTTAGTTTGAGTTCTGACACACCCGAGAGTGTGCCCGAATCCCTCAAACCAAGGCGTTGATACTAACTTGTAACAACCCGAAAGCCAGATAAAATTTTTCATTTTTGAAAATAGAATACAATCATAATTTGTTCCCAAAAATCCATTACATCATATCGTATCAAATATCAGAGTATCAAAATAGAAAAATGCGGAAAGTTCTGGAGAGTTAATGTTGCGCCATCAAGGCACGCCCTTCCCCTCAATACCAAAAGTACCTGCAAACACCCAAATAATCCGTAAGCGAGAGCTTAGCGAGTTCCTAAAATATCACATAACTTACAACCGCATAATACCATGCAACGTACATAAAGTAGCCATGGGCTACCCCCATGGTCTTTACCTGGAATGCCATGGACTACCCCCATGGTCTTTACCTGGGAGGCTATGAGATACCCCCATGGTCTGTGAAACATCCAAAAAGATGGTCCCAAAAATTTTAGATTTAATATTAGATAATGTAGTATTTTCCCAAATCATCCAAACATTTGAAATAAACCAGTGTATCAATTGTCATAAATCAGAGTAAGACATCATAACAAAATCCCAATGGTGTGTGTGATGCAGTCATCCCAAGCTCTTCCCCTTGGAACCAGAGGTACCTGAAACATAAACTAAAAACCGTAAGCACAAAGCTTAGTGAGTTCCCCCAAAATACCGTATACCGTACATATCAAGCAATGTTGAGATACGGGCTCCGTCCACACTCCAAAAATATTGAGATACGGGCCCCGCCCACACTCGGATCAAAATGAGATACGGGCCCCACCCACACTCATGTAACGGGCCCCACCCAATTGACATACACATACAAGCACATACATGCATCAAACAGACAACAAGTATAACCACATAATCATACAAGGGTCGGCCTTGGTGCCTTAGACCCACAGAACATGGTGAGGAAAATCCACCTCGAATGCTGAATGATAACTAGATAAATCCCCGGCCCGAAAATAGCTTTACCCAACCCCTAAACAGAAACAATCCCTTCGATACCGATCAATATTTCAAAAACCATAAAACGTCAAACTTGGCCAAAGTCAAAGTCAAAGTCAACGCTCCGAGTTGACTCAACTCGTCGAGTTATCCTAAAACTCGCCGAGTTTCCATTAAGCATAGAATCGCGATATTTCGATGCAACTCGCTGAGTTTCCCTATTACTCGTCGAGTTCCTCCTTTTTCTACGGAATCGGGACAAACCCAACTCAACTCGCCGAGTTCCCTTAAGGACTCGTCGAGTTCTTCGGTCAGCCAACCCACTTAATGCATTAAGCCACTATTCTTCAAACCAAAGCCCTATTATCCAGATCTAGACCGATAATACGTCTAGAAGGGTAAAGTTTCCAACTTTACCCATTAAGAACCACCCCAAAGGCATTAAGCTCAAACCCTAATCCAAAAAGGCTTATGTCTTAATCCAAAAACTGCCATATCTTCAAGATAGAGCTTATGAACACATATCTGGACCTTAAAGGCTAAAAGGTCACGTAAAGTCTTCAACATTACTCACATTCATGGCCAAATGAAGTTTAAGAGGCCAAACACAAAGGCTTAGAAGGTGCATAGAGCTCTTAGGGCCATAAAGTTGGCACCTTTATGCCATGAAAGATCTTTAAGACCTTGAATCTAAAGGGTTTGTCCATATGGGACGTCCAACTCCCAATGACCACTTCTTTTGGACAAAAACAAGCAAAAGAACACTAAGATGAAGATCTAAGTAACCACAAGGCAAGGTTGAGACTATTTACCAGAAAGATGTCGAGAATGAAGGAAGGATAATGGATCTAGCAGCTCCTTCTTGTATCTCCAAGGTCCCCTTTCTTCCAATGGCTTCAAACACACACACAACACACTCAAAAATGGCTCACAAACACTCAAAGATGCCTTAAGGTTTTGAGGTTAGGGTTTAGGACAGTGGAGGCTAGAAATGAGGCCAACTTATGGGGATTAAGTTGTTTTAATAGGGTGCAAAACCCCAAAATTAGGGTTTCATTTCTTCCAGACAACTCGTTGAGTTGGTCACTTAAAACACGCGATCCATAACATTTCTACACGACGAGTTGGGAATACCAACTCGTCGAGTTGCTCTACAAAACTGAATAATTTAGAAGTTTAAATACATATCAGGAACCAGGCGTTACAATTCTCCCCCACTTGTCTCATACTTCGTCCTCGAATTCCGCCTCCTTGAACAATCCTGGATAATGCTCCCTCATTTCCTCCTCGGGCTCCCAAGTCCACTCTGACCCCTTTGTGGTGCTACCACTGCAGCTTTACATGCTCTACCACCTTGTTCCTCAAGGTTTTCGTCTTCCAGTCTAATATTGCCACCGGCCTCTAGACATAGTTCAGGAGGTCATCGACCTGAATATCCTCCAAGTGTACAACTGCAGAATCATCCACTAAGCACTTTCGCAGCTGAGAGACATGGAAAGTGCTATGAATCTGGCTGAGCTCGGCTGGAAGATCCAAACGATACGCAAATCGGCCTACCCGAGCCAAAACCATGAACGAACCGATGTACCTGGGGCCCGGCTTGCCCCGCTTCTTGAACCGGATGACATCTTTCCAAGGTGACACCTGTAGGAGAACCATATCTCCCACCTGGAACTCCAAATCTGACTGGCGCTTGTCAGCATAGCTCTTCTGCATACTTTGAGCAGTCTGAAACCTGCTCCAAACTTCCTGAATCATCTCAGTAGTCTTGAGTACCACGTCGGTACTCCCCATGACTCGCTGACCGACCTCTCCCCAACAAATCAGGGTCCTACATTTCCTCCCGTAGACCATCTCAAAAGTAGGTCGATCAATGCTAGGGTGATAACTTTTGTTATACGAAAATTCTGCTAACGGAAGATACGTATCCCAATTCCCACCAAAATCTAATACGCACACACGCAACATATCCTCAAGAGTCTGAATCGTCCGCTCACTTTTTCCATCGGTCTGCGGGTGGAAAGTTGTACTGAAATGGAGATGAGTACCCATCTCGTCATGAAACCGCTTCCAAATATGGAAGTAAAGCAAACATCTCGGTCTGAAACTACTGATACCGGCACCCCATGACGTGCCACCACCTCCCAGACATAAATCCCGGCTAGCTTCTCTGCAGAAATACTCTCCTGGATCAGGATAAATTGCATGCTCTTGGTCAATCGATCTACGATGACCCAAATAGAATCCACTCCACGCGCTGTCCTAGGGAGCTTCATGATAAAATCCATCGTGATGTCTTCCCATTCCCATACGGGAATCTCCAACGGTTGCATCTTGTCGTGAGGTCGCTAATGCTCGGCCTTGACTTTCCTGCAAGTCAAGCACCGCTCCACAAACCATGTTATATACCGCTTCATGCAGGGCCACCAATAATCAGGCCGAAGGTCCCTATACATCTTCATCGCCCCGGGATGAATGGATAATCTCGACTTGTGAGCCTCCTCCATCAGAATTTGGCGCACACTGCCCTAATAAGGAACCCAGACCCTCCGATGCAGTGTCAACAACCCACGGCTATCATAATCGAAGGAAGCCACCTGACCCACAATCTGCTCACACTTCCGACGCTCCTCCTTCATAGCCTCGACCTGAGCTTCCCGAATCCGTTGCGGAAACGGGGTAATCACTGTCATCCTTAAACATATATCCCTGATCAGAGTCGCGACCGCGTTGTGACTGAGAGCATCGGCCACCATATTGGCATTCCCCGGGTGGTACAGGATTTTACAATCATAATCCTTCACCACATCCAACCAACGACGCTGTCTCATATTCAGATTCGGCTGATCCATCAAATACCTCAGGCTCTTGTGGTCCGTGTACATAGTACAATGAACCCCATAGAGGTAATGCCACCCAATCTTGAGGGCAAAAACCACCGCCCCCAGCTCAAAATCATGCGTTGGGTAATTCGCCTCATGAGGCTTCAGCTGCCTCGAAGCATATGCAATCACATGCCCCCGCGACATCAGAACTTCACCCAAACCCGTGATCGAAGCATCAAAATAGACCACAAAATCATCAACACCCTCAGGCAGGGTCAAAATCGGCGCCTCGCACAATCGTTGTCTAAGAGTCTCAAAAGCTGCCTGTTGCTCAGGCCCCCAACGAAATGTCACCGACTTCTTGGTCAGTCGGGTCAATGGAACAATAATCTTGGAGAAATCCTGGATGAATCTCCGATAATAACCCACTAAACCAAGAAAACTTCAAATCTCGGATGGAGACCTCAGAACCTCCCACTGCATCACGGCCTCGACCTTGGCCGGATCGACCAGAATACCCCTCTGGTTGACAAGGTGTCCCAGAAACTGCACCTCACGCAACCAGAACTCACACTTAGAGAGCTTTGTGAAAAGTCTCTCCCTCCTTAATGTCTCCAGCACCTCCCTCAGGTGCTCCTCGTGCTGCTCTTGTGTCTTGGAATAGACCAAGATATCAACGATAAAGACTATCACAGACCGATCCAACATCGGTCTGCATACGCGGTTCATGAGATCCATGAACGCGGAAGGAGCATTGGTGAGCCCAAAGGGCATCACCACGAACTCATAATGGCCATAGCGAGTCTGAAAAGCATTCTTCTGCACATTCTCGTCTCTGACTCGCATATGATGATAACCCGATAGCAGATCAATCTTGGAGAACCAAGATGCACCCTGAAGCTGGTCGAAAAGATCATCAATCCTCGGGAGTGAATAACGGTTCTTCACCGTTACCTTATTCAACTCCCGGTAGTCAATACACATCCGATGGGCTCCGTCCTTCTTCCTAACAAACAAAATCGGGGCTCCCCAAGGCGAATTGCTCGGTCTAATGAACCCTTTACCTAACAGCTCCTGAAGTTGTGTAGACAACTCCTGCATCTCGGGAGGAGCCAACCGATACGGTGCTTTGGATATCGGAGTCGTACCTGGAATCAAATCGATCCTGAACTCCACCTGCCTCTTCAGTGGTACCCCAGGCAAATCCTTCAGGAATACATCCGGGTACTCCCGCACAATCGGCACATCGTCCATGGTCGCCTTCCCCTTATCCCGAGTATCCGTGATATAGGCGACAAAACCTGCACAACCCTGATGAAGGTAGCGTCTGGCCCTTGCTGCAGAACACATGACTAGCCCATGTTGCGGTCTCTCACCCTGAATCACCAACTCTCCCCCACTTGGGGTCCTAACCCAAACCAACTGTTGCTCACAGTCGATCACTTCCCCATTCGGGCTCAACCAATTCATGCCCACGATAAGCTTGTGATGGGTTATGAGCACTACAACATTCCTATGGTGTACATGCAAACCCTAAAGCTTTGGATCTAGTTTGTCTAATGAACATGCAATAATCATCCAAAGCTATAAACCCTAGATCTAGCATGTGATAATCAAATAACATATGAATTAGGGTTTAGATCTTACCTTGATTGTTATGTAGCAATAACAATCTCAATTCCTTCTTGTAATTGGATTCTAAAAGCTTAGTGTCACAAGTGTCACACCTCTAATGGAGTCACAAACACCATAAGCAATAAGGATGAAGAAGGAGAAGGGGAGAGGCACTCAAAAACGTCTAGAAACCCTAAGGAAACTCTTAGCCACGTTTTTGGTGCCCTAGGGGTCCTTAAATAGTGAGGCTATTAGGGTTATCTAACAAGGAAACCCTAATTTGACTGCTTAGGCCCTAAGCAGCCCATGTACTCCCTCCTTAGAGGCCTTGGACGATTTCTAATGGGTTTCCCCATAGAATTCGTCCACTCCTCTAATATGGAGTCCATTAGCCCAATATTCAACTATCACACAATTGATAGTTCTAGTCCCCTAAGTTTAATTAATCTCTTTTAGCCACAAAATTAATTCTTAATTAATTATTGACTAATATTAATTAAACAATATGATTTCTCCTTTAACATATTATTCTCATAATATATTAATAAATCATAATTAATCCTCTCTCTCCATAATTCATCCTATCAAGTTGCTTTGGTGAAGGCAACCCAAAAGGACCATGCACCATCGGGTCAAGTACATACCAAAATAGTTATGGACTTAGACACTAATCCAACAGTCTCCCACTTGGATAAGTCTAATAACTATTATGCGTATGACTTCAGATCCTGATCCGCAATCGTAGCTTTCAAAAGCCGCTGTCAACTCTGATCTTATCAGAAGTGTGTCTTTTAGATAAGGGATCATATATTCCTCCATTCTAGATATCGTATAGACGTGAGACATGGATTTAAATCATTCTCTGAGTCTATGTGTTGTTTCCCAATTTCCGATTTATGACGACTGACAACAAACTACAATTGAATACATCAACTTAGTCCTGGCTTCGCCAAGCACTTAGGTGTCATCACTAAATCATCGAGGGGCCCACAGATATCACTTTTACCCCACTTTGGATAAAAGGAACGGATAAACTGCGATTCAATGCTCGCTTGTACTCACTTACCGAATCACACACAACAATAGGTTTTATAACACCAAGTTACTGGGGCGTTTACATATTATCAATGTGCAACCGATTTGCAAGATACAACTCACACATCTCGGTTTCAAGAATATAAGATATTATCATCTCACCAATCACTCGTGATAAAAATCCATGAAGCGATCCAAGTGAGCGCGGGTTTTAATCCAATGCTCAAATCATATTCATAAGCACTCATGAACGTTGTAGCAAACTTTTGCTATGTCTAATACACTTTAGACAATCTACACACCAATTCATGACAATCTTCTTTCATACCTACTCCCAAAGTATGAGCGACTGTGGAACGTTCGAATAATCTTATTATTCAGGAAGTCAAAACATGCAAAGTGAAACACAATAATAATCGAATCCAATATGGCCCCAAACTTTTGATTATAAATAAAACTCCTTTTATTTAGTCACCATATTGATTACACATTGTTCATTGTATAATCTTTCGAGTAATCAACTTATTACTTGAATTATAACAACAATTGTCCCATGCTCTTAGCATGCACACTATGTTTTCCTATGGTCCTTACTTTGTGAAATAGTATAATTGAATAACATTTTTCAATCACACTCATTTCACAATTCCCAATCCTTACCACAAGTGTAAGATTACCAAATTCTTGCCACTTATAGAATATGTTAGATTCTAACATTTTATGCAATGATCATTTCGTAATGTCGCAACACCAAAGTCACAAAGACTATTGCCAATGAAATTACAAAGTCCTCTATTGGAGATTGTTGCAAGACAATTCCATAGACATGAAGTCTCACATTCAAAGTAAATTCCTTTGAACATCCTTCTTGCATAAAAGTTTCTAATCTAGACATATAGATTCTTAACGTCCAACACCTAATATGGAAACACTTCTATATTTGCCATATGACAACTCATTATTAATAGAATCATATCTAATAATAATAATGTCAGTATGGTCCTTCCATTACTATACTTTCAACTGTTCACAAGCGACCAGTCCTTGGCGAACCTTAGATTGTCCTCTTGATAGTTGATTAACCACTTTTAGTCATATATGGTTCCAATCTTTTTTCCCTCTTAATGCCCTAGGCATTTGGAAAATTTTAGAACACACAAATATTATAGCATATTCAATTGATTCTATACTCGAAGCGTATGGAACACGATGCATAATGTCTTACATAAAGACGTGATACTTCACCAGTCTCTTGCCATAATATTTCTATTTCTATTTGCCATGTTCTCACGATTCGAACTATGAAGAGGGATGTCGTAATCATAATCGAGAGTGAGAACACAACAATTATTTTCATATATAGAATTCTCTTACGTTGAATCCTTTCAACATAACATTCATATATCTTTTTGACTAAATTTGATCAAAATTTATCGATCTAAACCTTTAGATTTGAAACCAAGTATAATATTCTCTCCCTTAATTATAGCAAAACAACTTTTCAACCTATGCAACTTTGCAAAGTGAAACTTTTGTTTTCAATAATTAATATTGCTAACTTGCAATAATAATAATCATGCTCCCACTAACATGATGATTATATCCATACCAGCATAACATTTATGCTCCCACTAGCTTTGACACGTATTTAGAAAACAGTTGGGCTTTCTAGACATCAATACTTATTGACTTCCAAAGTTCATATTTCTAATACGATATGCTTCGATAAGCCTTTATCTAAGCTTCTCAAATTCACACACCTTTCCTTAGATAGCTCACATGTGTGTCTAAAGTAACTCAGAACTTATATTACTAAGTCCTAAATGTTCAGACTAACTGCCAAATCTCATAATTCGAACTATGAAGAGGGATGCCGTAATCATAATCGAATTTGAGAATGCAATTTACATAATCTCTATCTCCTTAAAATCTCTCTTAATGAAAGCGTTTCCTCACAATCATTTTCATGAAGGAGAGAAACCTTATGACACTTAGATTTTATGGTGCATGTGTTCCTGTCTATGCAAATTTGTCATAAGCATAATCGTAAGATAATGTTTGTGACAAATTCAAACTCTTATGGACAGAACTTGTTCATTCTTAATTTCTTGCCATCAAGGGTCCCACCATTGCTTCTAAGTTATTTAGCAGCTCACCTATGCCAGTCAATGTACTTTCATTGATCAAGGTGTTTTCCCTTATGCATTAAAATTGAGAACTCGTAGAACTCATATGCATAATCACTCAACTGGATTGGCACAGAAATAAAATTTTGTCAACACGATAGGTTACAATCCTCAAGTCGTGTGCTAGTGTTTAATAGGTTTACTTCTTGATTTGTTCTTGAAACTTTTCAAGATCTTTAGACTCCCACTGACCTCTTGTCATATAAGATTCTCTTATCAAGAAACTTTTTCTTGACAAAACAAATATTCAAGAGTCAGTGTGTGTCTTTATCAAGACAAACCTACACACAATTTGGTACTAGTTGGTCTTTGTCTTATCCAAGACATCACAACTTACCAAAATGTGCTAGTGTAACAACATTCCTACTTAATATTATGTCACGCAATTCACAATCTTGGAGTATGACTCTAAGAATTGATTTTGGAACGAAGTATGATTCATTTTATTGACTTAACCCATTTTGACAATTCTTGACTCCTCTTCTTAGCCATACTAGTGCACTAAGGTGTCCTTAGAGGATGAATTGTAATATGGTTCTTAAGACGATCATAAACATGATACAAAAGTACTCTCCCTTCTTCTTAGATCGGAGAAACTTTTATCTTTCTTGCCTAATTGATTCTTCTTATTCGTTCTGCCATTCATTGAAACTTTTCAATGATTCAGAATCATACTTAATATTTTAAGTATAATCATATTTACTAATCTTTTAGCAAATCATGACGAACATTTTATCGTTCTTTGTGGTGGACTTGACTGGTGCACAACATTGTGTACCAGATCTCATTATCCTTCACTTGACTCACATACTTATGTGAACAAGGAATTAGTCTCAATTTTCCAAATACGAAGGTTCTCATTCATCACACAATACCAGTTGCATGATTCCAAGTTTCTGTCCAATTGGAACTTGGGCGATGAGAATCTTTCCTCATTTGGTAAATTTCTGACATTACCACAAATAACATAACTAAGAATCAAATCCATTCACAATATTGCTAACAATAGAACCATTCAAACACCAATTTTCATAAAATCCATCGCAAGGAAACATACATAAGATAAATAAAAATTTATTTTATTGCGGAAAAATATTTTCCTTACAATGCGATTACAAATGAAAACTATGTAAATATTACTTAGAAATCTATCCTAACTCTAAAGTAGTAGCTTAAATATCTGATCCTTGAATCATGCAATCGAAATCCATTTCTTCGCGATCAGACTCAGCTTGCTCCTTCCTTTAAGCTTCCTTCCTTTTCTTCGATCCTTCAAAACATCAAAATGTAATCTTATCACATCATGTATTAAAAATCTCCAAATAGGAACTTAATGGAGTTAGATAGTGGATTTTACCTGAAGTAGAGTCATACATTTTGACTCTCCCATCTCTTAGATCTCTCAGGTAGTTAGAGCAGCTTCGTAACCAATGCCCCTTCTTTTGGCAGTAGAAACATATGGACTCTCTGGAATGGCTCACGGGACTATCTCAGACTCAGCCTTTCTCTTGCGTAGAGAAAACTTTTTCTGGACTTCCAATGTTACCATTGCCCATAGAGGGTTGGGATATTGATTTACCAGACAAATTTGCTGACCAATGCGCCATATCATTTCTGATTCAGCAACAATAAGCAAATAAGTCAAATCAATAAGGGTCATGTCGTGGTCCATCATATAGTACTCTCTAATGAACTTACCATATGATTCGGGAAGTGACTGAAGAACCAAGTCAACAACCAACTTCCTTTAAACATCGACACCCAACAATCCCAATCTATCAATATGTAACCTTTTATCCAAGACATGAGCACATATAGACTTTCCATTTTCGTGTCTTTTGCCAATAGGGCTTGAGTGACCTTGAACTTTTCAAGTCTTCGAACACGTGGGTCAGGGAGAATTATTGGAGGAGGTGGAGGAAATCAAGCATGATTTCCATTTCCACAATCCAATCATGGAACATCATCTTCATGTGGAAAACTTTTTCCAACGGATTTAGGAAGACCATAGTTGTCAGACTTTGACATCTATAAAACGGGAGAAAATGCAAGTTTAGTTGATTGAGTCCTTAATAAAACACCCAAATGAGATATTAAGGCTAGGACCCAACACAATATCCTACAAATTGGAAGAGGGATGACGTAATCCAACTCGCAGAACATTTGAAGGTAGGCAAATGATGATTTACCAATTTCCACCATGAAAAATGAAAAAGAAGGTTAAGTTTTAAATGAATTGAAACTTCTAGATCTTTTGAGATTCATTGAACTTTTCAATGTCATGTGTAATCTCGATTATGCCCTTCATTTGTGACTGGGATGCCGAGGATCACAAATAAGGTGTGAATAACCATACGAATGTACGTGGTGCCCTCAATGTTACAGTCACCTAATCGACATGCCGGTTAACCACACATGCTCCATCGATCTATGACAAACATCGATTCACCCTTCGCTACCAATGCCAAACCCAACTTAGTGTGTCGGTTAACCACACACGCTCCACTAATTGTCTCGACAAGGGTACAAAGTGTAATTCCATGGAATTGCATCGATTTCACTTTTTTCCTAAAGTAACTAAGATTGAGAATTTTGGAAAAAAAACATTTAGTTACTTTATTCATTATACTTTTAATGAGGAGAGGGTTTGCCCTATCCTACCCGTTCGGCTAACGACCCTCCACCAATCAAGGAAGCGGTGGGTGAGAGTGGACACCCATTAAACGGCAATTTTATAGGCCATAACCTTATACCCCCCTTATAGACCGGCTTCGTGAATGAGGCCTACTAACGGTAAGACTAGCAGTGTAAGTTATATATATATATAATATTAGACTTTTAATGTTATATATAGTATAAGGTGTATTTTACACTTTTAAAACACTAGGTGGTTTAATTTAATGAATTACACTCTTAATTTAATTAAATGTAAACCATATCATTATGGATTTATTAACTCTCTTTTAACTATACTTTTAATTAAATTAATAAAACCATAAGAGTGTAATTTGAACTTTTCAAAACTAGGGTTTTAGAATTTAAAATTTCAAAAATTAAACTTTTAATAAAAAAATTTAAATTCCAAAACTTGAGGGCAAGTTTTGAAACATTTCAAAACATTAGGGTTTAGAATTTAAATATTTCCAAATTAACCTTTTAATCAAAAATTTAAATTCCAAAACTTGAGGACAAATTTTGAAACCTTTCAAAATATTTGGGTTTAACTATTTAAATTTCAAAACTAAAACTTTCAAAGTTCAAATTTAAACTATAAAACCTAAGGGGTGTAAAATGAAAACTTTTCAAACTTACTAGGTCAAATATTTGACTAATAATAATCCTATATTATCCATATTTAACCAAATCCATCAATTTTGATGAGGATAATCATTCCAAACTTAAAAATTCGGATTTTGGCAAGAAAAACGAGTTTTGGCAAATATCCTCAACAAAATCTGGCATAAAATTCGAAACTCGCGGCACCAGAGCCCTAGAATCGTTGAGTCCACAATGGAACTCGTCGAGTAGGACCTACTCGTCGAGTCCATTCATGGACTCGGCAAGTCTGCCAGTCAGAAGCAAAAAAAACTTCGATTTTCACGCAAGCAATGAATAATTAAGCATCAAATACATCAAACAAACACCCTAGGCTCTGATACCACTGATGGGTTATGAGCACTACAACATTCCTATGGTGTACATGCAAACCCTAAAGCTTTGGATCTAGTTTGTCTAATGAACATGCAATAATCATCCAAAGCTATAAACCCTAGATCTAGCATGTGATAATCAAATAACATATGAATTAGGGTTTAGATCTTACCTTGATTGTTATGTAGCAATAACAATCTCAATTCCTTCTTGTAATTGGATTCTAAAAGCTTAGTGTCACAAGTGTCACACCTCTAATGGAGTCACAAACACCATAAGCAATAAGGATGAAGAAGGAGAAGGGGAGAGGCACTCAAAAACGTCTAGAAACCCTAAGGAAACTCTTAGCCACGTTTTTGGTGCCCTAGGGGTCCTTAAATAGTGAGGCTATTAGGGTTATCTAACAAGGAAACCCTAATTTGACTGCTTAGGCCCTAAGCAGCCCATGTACTCCCTCCTTAGAGGCCTTGGACGATTTCTAATGGGTTTCCCCATAGAATTCGTCCACTCCTCTAATATGGAGTCCATTAGCCCAATATTCAACTATCACACAATTGATAGTTCTAGTCCCCTAAGTTTAATTAATCTCTTTTAGCCACAAAATTAATTCTTAATTAATTATTGACTAATATTAATTAAACAATATGATTTCTCCTTTAACATATTATTCTCATAATATATTAATAAATCATAATTAATCCTCTCTCTCCATAATTCATCCTATCAAGTTGCTTTGGTGAAGGCAACCCAAAAGGACCATGCACCATCGGGTCAAGTACATACCAAAATAGTTATGGACTTAGACACTAATCCAACAGTCTCCCACTTGGATAAGTCTAATAACTATTATGCGTATGACTTCAGATCCTGATCAGCAATCGTAGCTTTCAAAAGCTGCTGTCAACTCTGATCTTATCAGAAGTGTGTCTTTTAGATAAGGGATCATATATTCCTCCATTCTAGATATCGTATAGACGTGAGACATGGATTTAAATCATTCTCTGAGTCTATGTGTTGTTTCCCAATTTCCGATTTATGACGACTGACAACAAACTACAATTGAATACATCAACTTAGTCATGGCTTCGCCAAGCACTTAGGTGTCATCACTAAATCATCGAGGGGCCCACATATATCGCTTTTACCCCACTTTGGATAAAAGGAACGGATAAACTGCGATTCAATGCTCGCTTGTACTCACTTACCGAATCACACACAACAATAGGTTTTATAACACCAAGTTACTGGGGCGTTTACATATTATCAATGTGCAACCGATTTGCAAGATACAACTCACACATCTCGGTTTCAAGAATATAAGATATTATCATCTCACCAATCACTCGTGATAAAAATCCATGAAGCGATCCAAGTGAGCGCGGGTTTTAATCCAATGCTCAAATCATATTCATAAGCACTCATGAACGTTGTAGCAAACTTTTGCTATGTCTAATACACTTTAGACAATCTACACACCAATTCATGACAATCTTCTTTCATACCTACTCCCAAAGTATGAGCGACTGTGGAACGTTCGAATAATCTTATTATTCAGGAAGTCAAAACATGCAAAGTGAAACACAATAATAATCGAATCCAATATGGCCCCAAACTTTTGATTATAAATAAAACTCCTTTTATTTAGTCACCATATTGATTACACATTGTTCATTGTATAATCTTTCGAGTAATCAACTTATTACTTGAATTATAACAACAATTGTCCCATGCTCTTAGCATGCACACTATGTTTTCCTATGGTCCTTACTTTGTGAAATAGTATAATTGAATAACATTTTTCAATCACACTCATTTCACAATTCCCAATCCTTACCACAAGTGTAAGATTACCAAATTCTTGCCACTTATAGAATATGTTAGATTCTAACATTTTATGCAATGATCATTTCGTAATGTCGCAACACCAAAGTCACAAAGACTATTGCCAATGAAATTACAAAGTCCTCTATTGGAGATTGTTGCAAGACAATTCCATAGACATGAAGTCTCACATTCAAAGTAAATTCCTTTGAACATCCTTCTTGCATAAAAGTTTCTAATCTAGACATATAGATTCTTAACGTCCAACACCTAATATGGAAACACTTCTATATTTGCCATATGACAACTCATTATTAATAGAATCATATCTAATAATAATAATGTCAGTATGGTCCTTCCATTACTATACTTTCAACTGTTCACAAGCGACCAGTCCTTGGCGAACCTTAGATTGTCCTCTTGATAGTTGATTAACCACTTTTAGTCATATATGGTTCCAATCTTTTTTCCCTCTTAATGCCCTAGGCATTTGGAAAATTTTAGAACACACAAATATTATAGCATATTCAATTGATTCTATACTCGAAGCGTATGGAACACGATGCATAATGTCTTACATAAAGACGTGATACTTCACCAGTCTCTTGCCATAATATTTCTATTTCTATTTGCCATGTTCTCACGATTCGAACTATGAAGAGGGATGTCGTAATCATAATCGAGAGTGAGAACACAACAATTATTTTCATATATAGAATTCTCTTACGTTGAATCCTTTCAACATAACATTCATATATCTTTTTGACTAAATTTGATCAAAATTTATCGATCTAAACCTTTAGATTTGAAACCAAGTATAATATTCTCTCCCTTAATTATAGCAAAACAACTTTTCAACCTATGCAACTTTGCAAAGTGAAACTTTTGTTTTCAATAATTAATATTGCTAACTTGCAATAATAATAATCATGCTCCCACTAACATGATGATTATATCCATACCAGCATAACATTTATGCTCCCACTAGCTTTGACACGTATTTAGAAAACAGTTGGACTTTCTAGACATCAATACTTATTGACTTCCAAAGTTCATATTTCTAATACGATATGCTTCGATAAGCCTTTATCTAAGCTTCTCAAATTCACACACCTTTCCTTAGATAGCTCACATGTGTGTCTAAACTAACTCAGAACTTATATTACTAAGTCCTAAATGTTCAGACTAACTGCCAAATCTCATAATTCGAACTATGAAGAGGGATGCCGTAATCATAATCGAATTTGAGAATGCAATTTACATAATCTCTATCTCCTTAAAATCTCTCTTAATGAAAGCGTTTCCTCACAATCATTTTCATGAAGGAGAGAAACCTTATGACACTTAAATTTTATGGTGCATGTGTTCCTGTCTATGCAAATTTGTCATAAGCATAATCGTAAGATAATGTTTGTGACAAATTCAAACTCTTATGGACAGAACTTGTTCATTCTTAATTTCTTGCCATCAAGGGTCCCACCATTGCTTCTAAGTTATTTAGCAGCTCACCTATGCCAGTCAATGTACTTTCATTGATCAAGGTGTTTTCCCTTATGCATTAAAATTGAGAACTCGTAGAACTCATATGCATAATCACTCAACTGGATTGGCACAGAAATAAAATTTTGTCAACACGATAGGTTACAATCCTCAAGTCGTGTGCTAGTGTTTAATAGGTTTACTTCTTGATTTGTTCTTGAAACTTTTCAAGATCTTTAGACTCCCACTGACCTCTTGTCATATAAGATTCTCTTATCAAGAAACTTTTTCTTGACAAAACAAATATTCAAGAGTCAGTGTGTGTCTTTATCAAGACAAACCTACACACAATTTGGTACTAGTTGGTCTTTGTCTTATCCAAGACATCACAACTTACCAAAATGTGCTAGTGTAACAACATTCCTACTTAATATTATGTCACGCAATTCACAATCTTGGAGTATGACTCTAAGAATTGATTTTGGAACGAAGTATGATTCATTTTATTGACTTAACCCATTTTGACAATTCTTGACTCCTCTTCTTAGCCATACTAGTGCACTAAGGTGTCCTTAGAGGATGAATTGTAATATGGTTCTTAAGACGATCATAAACATGATACAAAAGTACTCTCCCTTCTTCTTAGATCGGAGAAACTTTTATCTTTCTTGCCTAATTGATTCTTCTTATTCGTTCTGCCATTCATTGAAACTTTTCAATGATTCAGAATCATACTTAATATTTTAAGTATAATCATATTTACTAATCTTTTAGCAAATCATGACGAACATTTTATCGTTCTTTGTGGTGGACTTGACTGGTGCACAACATTGTGTACCAGATCTCATTATCCTTCACTTGACTCACATACTTATGTGAACAAGGAATTAGTCTCAATTTTCCAAATACGAAGGTTCTCATTCATCACACAATACCAGTTGCATGATTCCAAGTTTCTGTCCAATTGGAACTTGGGCGATGAGAATCTTTCCTCATTTGGTAAATTTCTGACATTACCACAAATAACATAACTAAGAATCAAATCCATTCACAATATTGCTAACAATAGAACCATTCAAACACCAATTTTCATAAAATCCATCGCAAGGAAACATAAATAAGATAAATAAAAATTTATTTTATTGCGGAAAAATATTTTCCTTACAATGCGATTACAAATGAAAACTATGTAAATATTACTTAGAAATCTATCCTAACTCTAAAGTAGTAGCTTAAATATCTGATCCTTGAATCATGCAATCGAAATCCATTTCTTCGCGATCAGACTCAGCTTGCTCCTTCCTTTAAGCTTCCTTCCTTTTCTTCGATCCTTCAAAACATCAAAATGTAATCTTATCACATCATGTATTAAAAATCTCCAAATAGGAACTTAATGGAGTTAGATAGTGGATTTTACCTGAAGTAGAGTCATACATTTTGACTCTCCCATCTCTTAGATCTCTCAGGTAGTTAGAGCAGCTTCGTAACCAATGCCCCTTCTTTTGGCAGTAGAAACATATGGACTCTCTGGAATGGCTCACGGGACTATCTCAGACTCAGCCTTTCTCTTGCGTAGAGAAAACTTTTTCTGGACTTCCAATGTTACCATTGCCCATAGAGGGTTGGGATATTGATTTACCAGACAAATTTGCTGACCAATGCGCCATATCATTTCTGATTCAGCAACAATAAGCAAATAAGTCAAATCAATAAGGGTCATGTCGTGGTCCATCATATAGTACTCTCTAATGAACTTACCATATGATTCGGGAAGTGACTGAAGAACCAAGTCAACAACCAACTTCCTTTAAACATCGACACCCAACAATCCCAATCTATCAATATGTAACCTTTTATCCAAGACATGAGCACATATAGACTTTCCATTTTCGTGTCTTTTGCCAATAGGGCTTGAGTGACCTTGAACTTTTCAAGTCTTCGAACACGTGGGTCAGGGAGAATTATTGGAGGAGGTGGAGGAAATCAAGCATGATTTCCATTTCCACAATCCAATCATGGAACATCATCTTCATGTGGAAAACTTTTTCCAACGGATTTAGGAAGACCATAGTTGTCAGACTTTGACATCTATAAAACGGGAGAAAATGCAAGTTTAGTTGATTGAGTCCTTAATAAAACACCCAAATGAGATATTAAGGCTAGGACCCAACACAATATCCTACAAATTGGAAGAGGGATGACGTAATCCAACTCGCAGAACATTTGAAGGTAGGCAAATGATGATTTACCAATTTCCACCATGAAAAATGAAAAAGAAGGTTAAGTTTTAAATGAATTGAAACTTCTAGATCTTTTGAGATTCATTGAACTTTTCAATGTCATGTGTAATCTCGATTATGCCCTTCATTTGTGACTGGGATGCCGAGGATCACAAATAAGGTGTGAATAACCATACGAATGTACGTGGTGCCCTCAATGTTACAGTCACCTAATCGACATGCCGGTTAACCACACATGCTCCATCGATCTATGACAAACATCGATTCACCCTTCGCTACCAATGCCAAACCCAACTTAGTGTGTCGGTTAACCACACACGCTCCACTAATTGTCTCGACAAGGGTACAAAGTGTAATTCCATGGAATTGCATCGATTTCACTTTTTTCCTAAAGTAACTAAGATTGAGAATTTTGGAAAAAAAACATTTAGTTACTTTATTCATTATACTTTTAATGAGGAGAGGGTTTGCCCTATCCTACCCGTTCGGCTAACGACCCTCCACCAATCAAGGAAGCGGTGGGTGAGAGTGGACACCCATTAAACGGCAATTTTATAGGCCATAACCTTATACCCCCCTTATAGACCGGCTTCGTGAATGAGGCCTACTAACGGTAAGACTAGCAGTGTAAGTTATATATATATAATATTAGACTTTTAATGTTATATATAGTATAAGGTGTATTTTACACTTTTAAAACACTAGGTGGTTTAATTTAATGAATTACACTCTTAATTTAATTAAATGTAAACCATATCATTATGGATTTATTAACTCTCTTTTAACTATACTTTTAATTAAATTAATAAAACCATAAGGGTGTAATTTGAACTTTTCAAAACTAGGGTTTTAGAATTTAAAATTTCAAAAATTAAACTTTTAATAAAAAAATTTAAATTCCAAAACTTGAGGGCAAGTTTTGAAACATTTCAAAACATTAGGGTTTAGAATTTAAATATTTCCAAATTAACCTTTTAATCAAAAATTTAAATTCCAAAACTTGAGGACAAATTTTGAAACCTTTCAAAATATTTGGGTTTAACTATTTAAATTTCAAAACTAAAACTTTCAAAGTTCAAATTTAAACTATAAAACCTAAGGGGTGTAAAATGAAAACTTTTCAAACTTACTAGGTCAAATATTTGACTAATAATAATCCTATATTATCCATATTTAACCAAATCCATCAATTTTGATGAGGATAATCATTCCAAACTTAAAAATTCGGATTTTGGCAAGAAAAACGAGTTTTGGCAAATATCCTCAACAAAATCTGGCATAAAATTCGAAAATCCCGGCACCAGAGCCCTAGAATCGTTGAGTCCACAATGGAACTCGTCGAGTAGGACCTACTCGTCCAGTCCATTCATGGACTCGGCAAGTCTGCCAGTCAGAAGCAAAAAAAACTTCGATTTTCACGCAAGCAATGAATAATTAAGCATCAAATACATCAAACAAACACCCTAGGCTCTGATACCACTGATGGGTTATGAGCACTACAACATTCCTATGGTGTACATGCAAACCCTAAAGCTTTGGATCTAGTTTGTCTAATGAACATGCAATAATCATCCAAAGCTATAAACCCTAGATCTAGCATGTGATAATCAAATAACATATGAATTAGGGTTTAGATCTTACCTTGATTGTTATGTAGCAATAACAATCTCAATTCCTTCTTGTAATTGGATTCTAAAAGCTTAGTGTCACAAGTGTCACACCTCTAATGGAGTCACAAACACCATAAGCAATAAGGATGAAGAAGGAGAAGGGGAGAGGCACTCAAAAACGTCTAGAAACCCTAAGGAAACTCTTAGCCACGTTTTTGGTGCCCTAGGGGTCCTTAAATAGTGAGGCTATTAGGGTTATCTAACAAGGAAACCCTAATTTGACTGCTTAGGCCCTAAGCAGCCCATGTACTCCCTCCTTAGAGGCCTTGGACGATTTCTAATGGGTTTCCCCATAGAATTCGTCCACTCCTCTAATATGGAGTCCATTAGCCCAATATTCAACTATCACACAATTGATAGTTCTAGTCCCCTAAGTTTAATTAATCTCTTTTAGCCACAAAATTAATTCTTAATTAATTATTGACTAATATTAATTAAACAATATGATTTCTCCTTTAACATATTATTCTCATAATATATTAATAAATCATAATTAATCGTCTCTCTCCATAATTCATATTATCAAGTTGCTTTGGTGAAGGCAACCCAAAAGGACCATGCACCATCGGGTCAAGTACATACCAAAATAGTTATGGACTTAGACACTAATTCAACAGCTTGTTCCCGCGCAAAGGAATGGGAACCAAATCCACTGGATACTGCTCGCTGAACAACTGAAGGGTACAATCTCGATGAACCCTCGCAACCCTAACCGTCCTATCATCAACAATCTCCACATCTAGAGGACGATCCAGCTCCCTTGGAGCTCCAGCAAATCTCTTGCTAAGTGCAAGAGATACAAAAGATCGGGTAGCCCCCGAATCGAATAATACCAAGGAAAAGATACCGTTCATGAGGAACAATCCAAAAATGAAACACATAAACATAAGCAACAATTCAATATAAATAAAGAGATAAGGAGAAGATACATACCCGTCACAACGTCGGGAGCTGCACGCGCCTCCTCTGCCGTCAGCTAGAATGCCCTGCTCTTCGCCGTTGGTGCATCTGCCCAACCCTGATGGCCGTCAGTAATCCTCAATGTCGCAGGAGCGGGTGCTAACACCGGTCCTGCTGCAGCCAAACTCAGACATTGGGACCTCTTGTGGACCCTCTGATTGCACTGAAAGCAAATCAGATTGGATACCGGGGGTGACGGTGGTGGTAGCAATACAATCTCTGCTGATATGACCAGTCCGGCCGCACTTGAAGCAGCCATAACAACCCACCTTGCACGCTCCCTCGTGTGATCTGCCGCATTTGCCACAACGGCTTCGGCCTTGATGGCTCTTACCCCTCGTATCAAACACCTTGGGCCTCTTGCCCGAACTCTCAACACTGGTCACAGAATCTGAATTCCTCTTCTTTTCCATCTCCAAGTCAATCTCCCTCTCTCTAGCCCTCGCTATCATGTCTTCCAGCGTCTTGCAGCTGGATCGGCTCACAAACTGATGGACATCGCTCCTCAACATCTCGTGGTACCGGGCCTTCTTCATCTCCTCGCCCGCCACATACTGCGGAACCAGAAGTGCCCTCTCCCTGAACATAACGGTGATCTCAGTCACCGTCTCGGTAGTCTGACGGAGATCCTGAAACTCTCGCGCCAGCTGCTGCACCTTAATCACCGGTGCAAACTTGGCTCGGAACCTGGTCGAGAAATCACTCCAGGTCATTGAATCAATAGCAGTATCATCCCCTATAACATGCCCTACCTCCTCCAACCAATCACGAGCCCTGTCCTTCAGGAGGCAGGATGCTAGTCTAACCTTGTCCCCCTCGGGACAATGACTGGTGCGGAAGGCGTTGGCAACATCTGCCAGCCACCTCTACTCGCAATGGGGTCCCTAGCCCCATGATAGTCAGGCGCTCCACAAGCCCAAAACTCCTTGAAGGTCAGAGAGCGCGCCCCAATCAAAGCCACAATCTCAGTGCGAAAAACGCTCAATCTCTCATCAAGAAGCTCCAAAATTCCCTCCTTGACCGAGCCAAAAATCACAGGAGTCTGATCAAGGATGTTGTGCGTAATCTCAGACGAGATGAACTCCCTCTTCTGGTCATCAAGCTGTCCGGCTCAAGAACCCGAGCCTGAACCCTCCTCGGGACCGAAACTGCCCACTGGCCTGCCTCGCAACACCACCAAATTGAAAATAGACCATAAAACTATCAGAATAAGCATCGATACATATCGGGGAAATCATAACTACAAAATCTCCCTGGCTTCATTACAACCCTCCTTGAATCGAGTACGGATCCTCTGCTTCCAGTAGTATGGGCCCATACTACCTTCCACATCTATCCGTACTTTCCTCAAGAAGTGCCTTCACTCAACCAAGTTACTCTATAACCAACAGATCCCTTGCAGCTAGGGCTCTCAGCACTAAATCTCATCCTAGGTTCTCCTAGGACAGACTCCACACTACTCTCCGCTATCAGCTGCAGAAGGAACTCATGCTAACACCCTCTAATAGCTCACGAATACAATAACATGTTACAAAAACTAGATAATTCTTCAAATAAGAGGTCTCTTCCTACAACGGTTGGACTCAGACAAGAGTTGCGTAATAGAGCTCAACCTAACCTACTAAAATTATTTAGTTTCCACAATATGTAACTTAGCATATTCGCTTACTAACTAGCCGAGATTAGCAAGAATTCCTAAAAGCACAAAGCAAGCAACATTCGAGCATCAAGTAAACAAAACTAAGCATAACCTAGTTAGGCCATCCTATCACTGATTGATCAATAATAGCATCCAAATCTATAATAACAGGCACACAAAGGCATATCTCCTAGATCCTTATCCCTACTCTAGCAAGCGATTCACAATTCACAAGTCATATCATTTATAAACTGCATGGGTATTTTGGGATAACTTACTTGAGCTCGGCTGATTGCATGCACCATACCCTTTTCCTTTAAAAATCCTTTTATAAAAATTTATTTTCTTTTGAAAATTTCCACCAAATCCTTAGTTTGAGTTCAGACACACCCGAGGATGTGCCCGAATCCCTCAAACCAAGGCTCTGATACCAACTTGAAACATCCAAAAGTATGGTCCCAAAAATTTTTAATTTAATATTAGATAAAATAGTAGTTTTCCATATCATCCAAACATTATTGAAATAAACCAGTGTATCAATTGTCATAAATCAGAGTACAACATCATAACAAAATCTCAATGGTGTGTGCGATGCAGTTATCCCGAGTTCTTCCCCTTGGAACCGGAGGAACCTGAAACATAAACTAAAAACCGTAAGCACAAAGCTTAGCGAGTTCCCCCAAAATACCACATACCATACATATCATGCAATGTTGAGATACGGGCCCCACCCACACTCCAATAATATTGAGATACGGGCCCCGCCCACACTCAGAAACGAGCCCCACCTAGTGAGATACGGGCCCCGCCCACACTCAGATCAAAATGAGATACGTGCCCCGCCCACACTCATGTAACGAGCCCCGCCCAATAGACATACACATACAAGCACATACATGCATCACACAGATAACAAGTATAACCACATAACCATACTAGGGCCGGCCTTGGTGCCTTAGACCCACAGAAACTGGTGAGGAAAACTCACCTCGAATGCTTATTGATAACTGGATAAATCCTCGGCCCAGAAACAACTCTACTCAACCCCTAAACAGAAACAATCCCTTAGATACCGATCAATATTTCAAAATCCCTAAAAGGTCAAACTTGGCCAAAGTCAAAGGCAAAGTACACGCTCCGAGTCGACTCAACTCGTCGAGTTATCCAACAACTCGACGAGTTTCCATTAAGCACATAATCATGATAGTTCGATCCAACTCGCCGAGTTTCCCTATAACTCGTCGAGTTCTTCCTTTTTCAACAGAATCGGGACAAGCCCAACTCAACTCGCCGAGTTCCCTTAAGGACTCGTCGAGTTCTTCGGCCAGCCAACCCACT
Source organism: Lactuca virosa (assembly GCF_052849685.1). NCBI lineage: Eukaryota > Viridiplantae > Streptophyta > Magnoliopsida > Asterales > Asteraceae > Lactuca > Lactuca virosa. Next base: position 401,311,470 of record NC_136430.1, on the reverse strand, counting down.
TTATGCATTAAGCCATTATTCTTCAAACCAAAGCCCTATTATCTAGATCTAGACCGATAATACGTCTAGAAGGGTAAAGTTTCCAACTTTACCTATTAAGAACCACCCCAAAGGCATTAAGCTCAAACCCTAATCCAAAAAGGCTTATGTCTTAATCCAAAAACCGCCATATCTTCAAGATAGAGCTTATGAACACATATATGGACCTTAAAGGCTAAAAGGTCACGTAAAGTCTTCAACTTTACTCACATGCATGGCCAAATGAAGCTTAAGAGCCCAAAACAAAGACTTAGAAGGTGCATGGAGCTCTTAAGGCCATAAAGTTGGCACCTTTATGCCATGAAAGCACCTTAAGACCCTGGATCTGAAAGGGTTTGTCCATATGGGACGTCCAAATCCCAATGACCATTTCTTTTGGACAAAAACAAGCAAAAGAACACTAAGATGAAGATCTAAGTAACCACGAGGCAAGGTTGAGACTTTTTACCGGAAAGATTCCGAGAATGAAGGAAGGATTATGGATCTAGCAGCTCCTTCTTGTATCTCCAAGCTCCCCTTTCTTCCAATGGATTCAAACACACACAACACACTCAAAAATGGCTCACAGACACTCAAAGATGCCTTAGGGTTTCGAGGTTAGGGTTTAGGACAATGGAGGCTGGAAATGAGGCCAACTTGTAGGGATTAAGTTGTTTAAATAGGGTGCAAAACCCTAAAATTAGGGTTTCATTTCTTCCAGACAACTCGTCGAGTTGAGGCCTCCCAACTAGTCGAGTTGGTCACTTAAAACATGCAGTCCATAACATTTCTACACGACGAGTTGGGGCTACCAACTCGTCGAGTTGCTCTACAAAATTGAGTAATTTAGAAGTTTAAATACATACCAGGAACCAGGCGTTATATTCTGATATCCAAGTGCCATGGGCTACCCCCATGGTCTTTACACAAGTGTCACGGGCTACCCCCGAGGTCTTCATACAATTAATGCATAACACTACCAATCAACATATCAGATAATGGGTCGGCATTGGTGCCTTCGACCCATTGATATAATGAGAAGACTCACCTCAAACTGCTGATAAAAATACTTCTCGGCAACCTGTCCGAAAATCTCACACTAAATATACACAAGTTAACCTAATTAGGATTAAGTAAAAACCTCAAGGTATAGTCCAAAACCCTAAGTCCAAACTCCTCCAATAAGGCCCAAAAGTCTTTCTTCATTAAATCGGCCTACCATCCAAGGTCCAAGAACAATAATGGGCCACAAAGTCAAATAGGCTCAACTATGCCACCTATGGTCCAATAACAAATTCGAAGGCCCAAATACTCTAATAGATCCAGACCCAAGGCTAAGTAGGGCCCAAATGGCTCAAAAACCCAAAACCCATTGGAAGCGTACGCCTAACGTACAACATCACAAAGCCAAATAGGCTCAACTATGCCACCTATGGTCCAATAACAAATTCGAAGGCCCAAATACTCTAATAGATCCAGACCCAAGGTTAAGTAGGGCCCAAATGGCTCAAAAGACCAAAACCCATTGGAAGCGTACGCCTAACGTACAACATCAGTACGCTTGGCGTATTGGGTTCCTTGGTGGTACGCGCAACGTACAAACGAGTACGCCCAACGTACAAGCTGTTTTGCACAAATAGCCATTAAGTGCTTAATTCATGAAGCCACTTCGTCCAATTCCAAATCTTGGTCATTTTGAAGGTCCTAGGGCATAAAGTTGGCAACTTTATGCCTTTGCATGCCATATGGGAACCCAACACCTTATTTTATCCATTAAGACTCCCTTTAAGATCTTAAACTCATGCATGGTGCCATAACAACCATAAAGTTAGCATTTTTATGCTTTTAACATGCCAAAGGAACTCAGATCTAACATTTCTAACCTCTGGAGTTGCTCAAACTCACAAGAGAGGATCCATGGACCAAAAATGGACTTATTACCAAACCCTAACTCAAAATAGCAAAATGATAAGTAACGTCTGGACTTTTTACCTCCAAAAGTTCCGCAAGATGAAGTAGGTGCAGGATCTAGAAGCTCAACCACATCCAAGACTTTCTCACCACCTTCTAATTTTTGCAAACACGCTATAATGGCCACCAAAATCACTTTTTAAGCTCAAGGATCACACTCACTTGCAAACTAGGGTTTAGGGACGATAAGAGGCAGTGGAGGCTGTTTAGGGTTAGGTCCAAATGACATAAGTGTGCTTAAATAGGGTTCATGCCCTAAAATTAGGGTTTTTGTCTTAAGCTACGTACGCCCTGCATACGCCTTAGTACGCCCCGTGTACGTGGTGCATGTCCGCGCCCAAACCACCCTAGTACGCTAAGCGTATGCATGTGTACGCCCAACATACGTAGGGACCTCCTTTGCCAAATAACTTTCATTCCAAGGGTTAAAGGGTAAATACATGCATTCTGAATGTTACACTTCAGCAGAGGCAGAATATAGAGTCATGGCTACTTTTGTTAGTGAAACTCTATGGATGCGTTGGCTATTGAAAGACTTAGAAGCACCTCCTGTTGGACCCACATCTCTATTTTGTGACAACCAGATTGCAAGACATATCACCAACAACCCCGTCTTCCATGAAAGAACAAATCATGTTGAAATGGATTGTTACTTTGTTCATGAACATGTTGAGTCACAGGAAATCAAACCCATGCATGTTGTTGACTTATTCACAAAGGCTTTAGGATCACAACATCTTCAGTTCTTGCTTGGCAAGTTGGCCATTCGAGACTTACATGCTCCAACTTAAGGGGGGGGGGGGGGTAAAGAAACCTTATCTGATCGTTCTTGATCACTTACTTCATCTTTATCTTATTCCTTTGTTTTATTCTTTATGTTATTTTAGTTGTTATCTAGATTTAGTTAGAGCCCAAGGAATTATCTTGTATATATTACCTTCGTTGAATGAATGGAAGAACAAGTGTCGGAACAATTAAATTCATTAACACGAAACAAAATTGGGATGAAACTGGAATTCGAATTCTTGTTCGTGTCATGTTCGTGTCAAGTGTAAAAAACACGATGTCGTTTCGTGTTCAAAATTCGACACGAAATTGACACAGTTTAACATTTGTTTGTTGTATTTTCCGTGTTTGTCGTGTTATGTATGATTAAGTATTAAGTAAATAAAATAATTGTTATTTTAAGTTATTTTTGTTGTGTCATATATTGTTTTTTGTTTTTTAATTGGTTCGTTTTTGTGCTTGTTAAAAAAAACATAACATTGTGTCGTGTCGTATTCGTGTAAAATAAAACATCGTCGTGTTGTGTCGCGTCAGACAAAAACACAACACGATTTTTCGACTTGCACCCCTAATTGTATATGAGAAACTCGAATGAGTTACTTATATAATAAGAAATATAAAGAAGCAAACTATATATAACAACAAAAAACAACAATACAAAATTCTCTATACTACATTATGTATAGAGATGGAGAATTTTTGTCTCTATACTACATGTGTATAGATATTGGAAGTCTTAAATGAATCCTATTTATATGTATGGGTGTGTGTGGTTTACTCACAACATTCATAATATAATACAAAGTTACAAACTAAAGTGGGTTTTTTTTAAGCAACACCGCAATATAATACAAAGCTACAAACTGTAATCAATCGATGAAATGATGCATTAAAATAAATACATTGCTTATACAATAACAAATTGTGTATTAATACTTTCTTTAGGTAATAAAATAGCAACAAGTATAGTTTTACCAATGTTCTAAATAACGTAAGGCGTGACTTGGCGGCAATGTCAAGCCTCAAGCTTTTCCGAGCCTTGGCGAGCCACGTTGTTTGTAAGGCGTGACTTAAGGCGACAATTTTGTATATAATTCATATTTTTATATGTATTTTCTACTATTATTCATTTTTATACACATATATGAGTCAAAGCGTTTATTTGGTAAAGCTTGGCGACACATACAAGCCTTGGAGCCATGACACGTCATGGCGGAGCCAATGACGAGCTTTTTAGAACCATGAGTTTTACCCAACCAAAATAGTTACATAACTTTATTCTACCGGAACCATAACTTCATTGGTCCTAAAATAAGGCAAAGTCCACGGCGGATTGTACCTTCCCAATACATGCTCCCCTGCAATCTTAAACCCATCTCTCTCCAAGTCCTTCTTCAACTTCTCCAACTTTTCCGTTACAACTCCCTCCGTCGCCACCCCATTAAACCCTACCACAGCATATTTCTTCTCTCCCTCCTCCGTTATCACCACCCTCTCATCTACGGGCTTCGGCGCCTCCTCCGCCTTTTTGTACTTCTCCGGCAGCGTGAACTGCATCGTCACCCTTCCTACATTTCCCTTTGTCATCACCGGCGAAGTCATCCCTATCTTTTCCGCCTTCGTTATTACTGATGAAGTCATCGCGATCTTTTCCGGCTTCGTGTTCTGTGGGTTGCCAAATACGCCGATGTACTTGGCTAGAATCGAAAACCCAGCGTCTTTGTCCCCTTTGAATTGAGTTGGGTCGTAGGTGATCTCTGCCACCACCGATGGTGGGTATTGACGTATCTCGTAGTCGGCTGTCGATTTTACGACTTCGAATTTCGGTGTTTCCACCCTGAGTTTACCAAAAACCATACCCATATTTGCCAAGATATTTGTTGGTGTTTGCAAAGGGAGATATGGAAGCAATCAAGCAATCGTTTGTAGGTGTTTTATTTGGGGGTTTAGGAGGTAAAAACCTATGAACAACTGAACAAGCGGTGAGGATTGAGTAGGTGCTATGTGGACTTCGTTGCACCACGCTTAGTAGGGTATGTCCGTATGTGGAGTCCATTGAATAGAGTTAGGATCAGATGGGTTTCGGAACCCGAGTGGAAATTCAAGAAAAGACGAGGTTGGTTGTGACAAAATTGTATTTATTCTAAGAAAATGTTCTTAGAAAACAGAATGAAGGGTTCATTTTCAAATTTCATTAAAAAACATATTTGGTTGGACGGTGGAGTTTTTATTTTTTATTTTAGAAATTTAAAAAACTTAAAAATCATTTTTTCAATTTATATATAATTTGAAAAACTAAAAATTTTCATATTCTTAAAAAACTTTTAAAAATCAAACGAACCAAATGCGTTTTCAAAATTTCCGTTTTTCTTGGAAAATTTTCCTAGAAAGTTTAACGTTGCGTTTAGTTATGGAAAAACAATTTTCATTTTCCGTTTTTTGTTTTCCCTTTTCGATTTTCGTTTTCCGTTTTCATTTTTCATTGAAAAATTTAGAAAACGCGTTTAGTTAAACTTATTCATTTTTCATTTTCAGTTTTAGAAAATTAGAAAACGTGTTTAGATGTGTATTTTTCTATCGGTTTTTACTTTTAGAAAACGGTAGCGGTGGTAGGGTGTGGGTGGGGGCAGTGACGGTAGCGGGTCGACGGCGGTGGTGGTGATGACATGCGATGGTCGTGGCGGCGGCAATTGTTTCAGTGGTGGTGATGGCGGCGGCAGCAGTGGTGGTGGTGCTAGTGACGAGTTAGTGGTGGTGGTGGTGGTGATGATGATGGTAGGTCGGTGATTGTGGTGGTGGTGTTGGATGGGTGGGGGTGTTTGTGTGTGTATGTGTGTGTTTGTGGGGGTAGGTGTGGGTTTGTATGTGTGTGGGTGTGTGTGTCTGTGAGGGTGGGGGTGGGGGTAGGTGTGGGTTTGTGTGTGTGGGGGTGTGTGTTTGTGGGGGTGTGGGTGGGTATGTGTGTGAGTGTGTTTGTGTGTGTGTGGGTGTGTTGGTGGGTATGTATGTGTGTGTGTGTTTGTGGGTGGGTATGTATGTGTGTGTGTGTGTGTTTGTTTGTGGGTGGGTATGTGTTTGTGGGTTGGTGTGTGTGTGTGTTTGTGTGTGTGTGTGTGTGTGTATGCGGGTGGGTGTGTGTGGGGGTGGGTATGTATGTGTGTACGTGTGTGGGTGCGGGGTGTTAAGGTGGGGGTAGGTAGAGGTGGATGGGGTGGGAGTGGGTGTGTGTTTATATTTTAGAAAAAATTTGGAATTAGAAAAATGTGAAAAACAATGATTATCAGTTTTCTTAAAAATTTCCAACTTCTTTGTAATTTTAGAAAACGGAAAATTTTCATTTTCCGTGAAAAATTTAGAAAAATAGACGAACTAAACGCGTTTTCAAAATTCTCATTTTTCTTGGAAATTTTTTCCGGAAAACGGCCCATTTTTCCGCAACTAAACGCACCCTAAATTTTTTCCTAGAAAACTAGAAATTTTTTCATAACCAAACACACCCTACAAAACCTTATGCATTTCCAATTGGTTTTTTTTTGTTTAGTTTCTTTTGTACCGGATGAGATTGGTTCCGACCTAAAATCGAAAAAACCAAAAACAGATAAAATGAAAATTTAAGAAACTGAGAACCCAACAGAATACCCCTCTACGGTTCTAATCGATTCTGGTGTCGATTTGATTCTTCGGTTGGGAGGGAACACAACTCTACCCTCTTCAAACTACATATATCAAGGGGGTTGAGAGTGATTCTGTCCACCCTAAAATGATCATTTGCCAAGACGATCCTTGTTAACATGTTTTGTTCCATATTTGGTCACTTTAACTTTAGGTGCACTCTACTCTAGTTCTTTGATGTGGGGTTGAGTTTGTGCCCCACTACATTGAATGTGTTTAGAAAAATTAGCTATTAGTTAAAAGTTTGAAGCAAAATAGCTAGAATCTTTTGAAAATTGTAAAATTATATATAATCTAAAATTCAAAAAAACCAAAAAATAAAAAATCTTAATAACTAATTCAAATAACTATTGGATTATGAGATTTTTGTTTAAAATAAAAGCTTTAAGATCATAGTGGCAAACATAACATTTTTTTTTTCTAGAATTTTCAAAAAAGCTAAAAACCCTCAAAATCTAGCTGCCAAACATAACATAAAGTAATCATTGTTAATGTATTAACATCAACAAAGCATCCTAACATGCATCATCAGTTATACGCCCAAAGATATTAATTGTTTTCTACACAACGTACTACGAATCCACTTGTAACAATGATACGTTGCAAACTGCCATGCTGATTTGTGTTGGCGTTGCCATCGTGAGTATTCATGAATAGGTTAACATCAATTTTGGCCAAAAAAAAATTCGTATAGCTTTAAATCACCAATTAATTTACACACTTTATTAACAAAACAAGAAAGTTTGTCCGTAATTGGTCCTTGTAATCTATTAGCAGGCACGATATCCATTTGGGAAGGGTTCAAGAATGGTTTTGGGAGCCTTGGTACCGTCGGGAATACCACCTCAGGAGGTGTGTTCTGAACATTGATAAACATTTTCGGTAAGGTTTCCCCAAACTTCCTCCACACACCCACTCTCTCCGACATCTAGAAAATCACCCCACCCCATAATGGCAAGTTTATAAAATTCTAAATTTAAATATAAATCTATAAATAACATTTCAATTTTCCTTATAATTTTACTAAAAGGTAATAAATCTTCTTTTAAACTTTTACCCTTTGACAATGGATTCAATATAAAGTTTAGAGTTTGTGCCTAACAAATATATGTGTAACACTCACGTTTTATCTTCGTCAATAAGTATCTAGTGTGCATAACACTGGTGTTATGACAACAAATGCTCAAGCAATGTTACTTCTTCTTCAAGGTAATGCAAGTTCAAGCAGACTATAATGTCCCAAAAATCATGGTAATTTTTGTAAGAAGGAATAAAAGACATTTTCATAAAATCAAATACCACCAGAATAACCATTTCATAAGTACAGGACCAAAATCAGAGTATCAAAATATAACATCTCCCAAAATCATGAAGATTAATGAATAATGTGTACAATCATGCCTTCGTTTTGCCCCGATCCTTAGAAGGATCTGAAACATTTAAATCCACAACTATAAGCCAAAGTTTAGTGAGTTCCCCAAAGTATCATATACAAAACAGCACAACCAAATATATAAAACAACTATGGGTTATCACTAACCCCGAGCTATCAACAGCTCATATATATTCATTTGGGTTATCAACATCATGAGCTATTAACAGCTTACATACACCCATTTGGGTTATCAACAACCCCAATCTATCAGCAGCTCACATACATCATATGATATAAGTAACACAATGAGAAAACCCTCCTCACAGACAAAGCAGAAACCTCTACAACTCACAACATGTGAAGGCAGGAACAACAACCACCTAAAGAGGTCTTCAAAGGTCAACCCTCAGCCTATGACCTAAAACCCTAAAGTTTGACCTAAAGTCAAACCTAGTCAAAAGTCAATGATTAAATTCAACTCTACATCCATCGCGATATGGCCAACCCCTGGCCATGTCGTGTTGATGCGAAACAGATGATTCACGAGTCGATTGATCACCATACCATTGCCAGCCCCTGGCCACACCATGGTCCATATGGAAAGTTAAATCCTTCATTAAGTCCTTAATCCACTAAGACCAAAGCTCAGGATCTATAGAAGGCTTAATCATGCTAAGATGAGTCGTAAAAATCATAACTTTATGACCCTACACACTCCATGCATGTTCTAATCCATTTTAGGTAAAAAGGGAAAAATATGACCTTGATTCCTTGCATGGCCTCAAATCACACTTTGGCTTTAGATATAAAAGATGAAACACTCCAGGGACACATAGGATTGATAAAGTTGCAATCCTTATCAGAAGTTCTTCTATCCAATTCCATCAAAACCATAAAAAGGGACCAAAATGCCTAAAATATGTTATATCTATTGTTACAGGCAGGATCCCATAATCATATTCAGGATCCTTAATATTCTTGAAGCCTCAAGATCCTTAAAAATATCATAGGATCCTGATTATTATCACTAATATTTCCTAACGCTTATAAAGGTTATATTCTTCTTTCTTTTTCTCATGTGTGCATAATTAGTCATCACTAGAATCATTCTCAATGGAGAATCACTTCAATCAAGGTTAAGACCCGGGAATACCAAGTCAAACAACGTGCAAATATTTGTTCAAGGAGGATCCCAGAAATATCGGACTTCTTGCTGATTAGCTTAGACTATAAATAACACTTGTAAATTGCACACTACACACAATTAGCTCTACCATTACACTTGTACTCGTATTATCTTCATCATCTTTGTAACCTCAGATTAAAATCAATAAAAAGCAACAAGGCAGGTGATCATTATCACCTCCCAAGGTTTTATGTCGGAGATCCTATAAGGATCAAGAGATTTCCTTGTAACTCACTTGTCTCACTTTGATTATTATTCTACACTTACATTATCCTAACACCACAGCCTCTCATACAATTTGGTTGAATTATACTTGATCAATTTTCGACCAAAACAATTTGGCGCCCACCGTGGGGCCGTGGTGTTCAAAATCGTTCGAAAATCATTTCTACCCAATCAACCTTATCCTCTTCCTTCATTCCACCTATTTCCTTAAAAAACCTTCCACTACCTCCAGGCGGAGCTCCTAAGAAGGCTTCTGAGGCACCGAAGAAAAACACCTCTCCGATTACTACCCAAGGGTTTCAGGATCCTCATGTACTAATTTCCAATAACGAGCTCTTTGCTATGATGAAGAGATTGGGACGACAAGTCACTTAGCAGCAGGAGGACAACAGGACGGTACTCAAGGAAATAGAGAGAATGAGGGAGGACATCCACCCCAAGAATTAGCAACCTCATTTTTGCAGCCCAAGATCCTAAATTTTGACAATATAGGATCATCAGGAAACCGCCGGGAGATAAAATCCTCAACACCGGCCCCTGCTCCTGCTTGGTGTGTACCTCCAAAAAGCAAGCTCTTGTGATCCAGGATCCCGACGAAACTTTCGTCACTCCCAATAACAAGGATCTTGGTAACTTCGTGAATAATAATACTTTTACTACTAACTCTATGGATATTGATGCATGAATAAGCCCGGTCATGGCCAAAGAACTTCAGCAGTTAAGATAGACGATCTCAAGTGTGCCCGGAGTAGTCCAGCCTATACCGTAAGTTTCCCCAACAAGCTACATGATCTCAAGATTCACTCCTGCGATTGCTGACACCGAAGTCCCAAAGCGCTTCTAAACTCCCAACATGAAGCCTTACGATGGGACTATGGATCCTGAAGAACATGTGGCACAATACAGGGTAAGAATGGAGATCATCCCCATTCCCACACATTTGAAGGAAGCTTGCCTATGCAAGGGTTTTGGTTTGAACCTCACAAGATCAGCCTTGAAATGGATGCTAAATGTTCATCCCTACTCTATTACTTCGTTTTCACATTTATTTAATATTTTTAACAACCAATTTTCTTGTAGCAGTTATTCGAAAAGATCACTAGTGATCTCTATCGGGTGGTTCAGGATCCTAAGGAATCCCTTAGGGATTTCATGAACAGGTTTGGCAGGGAAGCTCTGAGTTTCCCAAACATTGACATGGCAATTGCTGTAGAAGACTTCAAAATAGGCTTAAAGAAAGACTCTCCTTTCTACGAAGACCTTGTAATGACTCCATGCAAAAGAATGGATGAAGTATGGAGCAGAGCACTAAGTTTCATAAGGCTCGAAGAAGACAAGGAGATCCAAAAGAGGAGCAACCTATCAAACTCATATGAAAACCCCAATAGGAAGGCCGACTCCTTGGTCTAGAGAACCTATAAATCCAAACCTTATCATCATAAGGTTAATGCCCTTGAATATGAAGGAGATGAAGAAGAATTTCCTAAGATCACTGACTATTGTTTTTATGTGGATGTTTCAGGTTTGATCTTTTCTATACATGATCTTCGAGACAAAGCAAGATGGCCAAGAAAGGGAGAAAAGTCCACCACTTGGAAAGATAATTCCAAATGGTGTGCATATCACGAGGACTTTGGTCACATTACGGAAGATTGCATAGCCCTCAGAATGGAGATCAGTTACCTACTTAGCAAAGGATACCTCAAGGAGATACACGGAAGAAGAAAAGAAAGATCCAAAGAAATGGATCAGGATCCTCATAAGATACTAGAGAAACCAGGATCTCCTCCTACGAACGCCAAGGTAATAAATGTGATCTCTGGAGAGTATGTGTGGACTATATGAATCTAAACGAGGCTTTCCCTAAGGATCATTTCCCCCTGCCACACATAGATTCCATGATAGAAGCTATGGTTGGCCATGAATTGCTAACGTTCATGGATGCATCAGTAGGGTTCCAACAAATTCAAATGGAACCATCTGACCAACAAGATACCACATTCATAACCCCAACATGTATATACTGCTATACTGTTATGCCCTTTGGTCTTAAAAATGTAGGTGCAACATACCAAAGGCTAGTTAATCGGATGTTCAAGGATAATCTGGGGGACACCATGGAAGGCTACATCAATGACATGGTGGTAAAATCAAAGAAAGTTGAAGATCACCTCAAGGATCTTGAAGACGCCTTAAACATACTAGACGAATACAATATGGAGTTGAATCCTTCCAAATGCCATTTTGAAATGAGATCAGACAAGTTCCTTGGATACATGGTGACTAAATGAGGAATAGAAGCAAGTCCGGAGCAAATAAAGGCCATGATCGATTTAAGATCCCCATCTTCGACAAAGGATATTCAGAGACTAAGATGAAGAATAGTAGCACTAAAGAGGTTCATTTCAAGATCCTCAGAAAGGTGCAAACCTTTCTATGACATCTTGAAGAAGAAAAAAAGGTTTGAGTGGACTAAAGAGCACGAAGATGCTTTTCACGAACTTAAAAATTATTTAAGTTCTACACCCTTGCTGGTGAAACCACTAGATGGGGAACCACACCTCCTATACCTTTCAGTATCCTCTAACGTTGTGAGTACTATATAATGACCCAAATTTTCAAACAAAATTTTCATTTTTAAATAATCAAAACATTTCCAATAGCCCTTAAAAACCCCAATAACAATTGTTTTCAAATCCATAACATCAACATTTTATTTCGAATATCAGAGTGTGCCCATAAAAATGCCTGAGAGAGTGTATGTCGCGCCATCAAGCCTTTCCCTTGCCCTTAGGCTCGGAAGTACGTAAAACAAATCAACAAAATGTAAGCTAATGCTTAGTGAGTTCCCTAGAGCATACCCCACACAATCCACATAATCACATAATCCATATTAGCTATAAAAGCTACATAAACCACATAAGCCCTGCATACAAACATATAAGGATGTTGTGGGCTCCTCACAGGGTCTTACTCCAGGATGCCATGGGCTCCCCCTCATGGTCTTACACCTAAGTGCCATGGGCTCCCCCATGGTATTTAGCTGGAAATTCATGGGCTCCCCCACATGGTCTGACATCCAAGTGCCATGGGCTCCCCCATGATCTTTACCTGAAAAGCCATGTGCTCCCCCACATGGTCTTACATCCAAGCGCCATCGGCTCCCCCATGGTCTTTCCTGCAAGTATCACGCATACACTAGCACACCACCTAGCATATAACCAACTAACATACCACATATCACTACATCAACTAGTGTACCACATAACATAAAATTGTTGGATTAATGTCTAAGTCCATAACTATATTTGGTATGTACTTGACCCGACCCGGCATGGTCCATTTGGGTTGCACTTCACCGGCACAATTTATATGGATAGTCTTTTGAGAATAGTATATTTATGATTTATATTAATATATTATAAGTTCTAATATATTAATATGGAATCATATTATTTAATTAGTATTGATCAAAAATTAATTTAGAATTAATTAAGTGATCAAAAAGAACTAATTAAATATGGACTCTTATATATATGGAATAGGCCAAGTTCATTTAGGTTGGGCTAAGCTTTTATGGATGGTCCATGGAGCTTTTAACCCATGGATCCTATGTAAATGAAAGGTCATGGGTATTAGGGTTTACATGGATGTAACCCTAATCCTCCATAATATATAAAGGGGTCCTTGGCTCACAAAATTGGCACAAGTGTGTGAAAATAAGAGTGGGCCGATTTTAGTGTGCATACATATTCTCTCAAGTTCTTCCAAGGTGTTTTGGTGATTTGTGATTCCATTTGAGGCTTCCACACTATTAGGGCTAAGCTCTTAAAGCTTGAAGACATCAAGCTACATCAAAAGGTATGTCATCTAACTAGAACTTTGTAGTATAGGTGCTTCATAATATGCTAGTTAGGATGAAACCTTGAAATAGTTAATATTTGCATGTATAATAGAGAAAACATAGATCCAAGGTTTATAGGGTTGCATGTACACCATAGGAGTGTTAGAATGCTCAAAACCCAACAGTGGTGTCAGAGCCAGGTTGTTTTCTGTTATATTGATGCAAATATTTTATTTTCAAGTTGAAAAAAAGGAAAAAAAACATGACGTTTGTCAAATTTTAAGATAATTACTTGTTTTTGTGAAAAACTAATTATTTGTAAAATTTGAATCATTTGCTCTATGAGTTGAATTAGGTCAAATTTAGTAAAAGATAAAATGATATGATTATTTTATTAGTTTTAAAAGTTTGATCTAAAGAGTTTTTTGAAACCTCCATAAGTTATGGATATGAAAAGGTTTTAAAAAAAATTGATTCAAAGTTTTTTATGGAGTTACAAACCTTAGTCTTAATGTTTTAAAGAATTCCATAACTTGTTCTTAAGTTATGGAACATGAAAAGTTTCATCATAAAACAAGTATTTAACTCCATAAGTTATGGAATCCAAAAGTTTTCAAGAGTTACAAAACTTGCCCTCAAGTTTTGGAATTTGGAAAAAGTTTTTTTATCATAAAAAAAAAGAATTGAATTCTAAAACTCTTGGGCTCATAACTTAAACAATTAATTAAATGGTTTTAATTTTGAATTTAATAATTGGAATTATGATGTTTTTATTGAATAATTCAATTAACTCTTATGGACTTTATTAATAGATAATTAAAGTGTTTAATTAAAAGAGAATTAATAATTCCATAATGACATGGTTTAAATTTAATTAAATTAAGAGTATAGTTTAATTAATAGATTAAACCACCAAGTATTTTAAATGTCTAAAATACACCCTTATACTATTATAATATTAAAAGTTTAATATATTATATGTATAAGAGCAAGTCGTCTTACCATTAGTAGGCCTCATTCACGAAGCCGGTCTATAAGGGGGGTATAAGGTTACTGCCTATAAAATGGCAGTTTAATGGGTGTCCACTCTCACCCACCGCTTCCTTGACTGGTGGAGGGTCGTTAGCCGAACAGGTAGGACAAGGACTATAATTCTCCCTTCATTATAAGTATAATGATAAATACTAAGTAAATAAACACTTATAAATTCCCAATCTTAGTTACTTAGGAAAATGTGAATAAGGTGCTAATCCATGAAATTACACTTTGCACTTTGTTTAAGCTGTTAGTGGAGCGTGTGTGGTTAACCGACACACTAACCTGGACTTAACAAGGTAGGCAAAGGGTAACTTAATGTTTATCATAGTATCGTTGGAGCTTGTGTGGTTAACCGGCACATCGATTGAGGGGTAAATATTAAGGGTACCAAGTATATTTGCATGGTTACTTCACACCTTGTTTTGTGATCCTCGGCATCCCAGTCACAAAACCTGAAGGGCACACTCGAGATTGAAACATGCCATTGAAAAGTTCAATGAATCTCAAAAGAATCTAGGAGTTTCAAAACCAATTAAAACCTAATAATACATTTCGTTTATCTTGGTGGAAATTGGTGAATCGTCATTCACCTACCTTCAAATATTTTATAGCTTGGATTACGGCATCCCTCTTCCAAGTTATAAAACAGTTTGTTGGGTCCTAGCCTTAATATATCATATTGGGTGTTATATTAAGGACTTAAATAACCTTTACGTGAATTTCTCCCATTGTTGATGTCTGGTTTAGACAACAATGATCTTCCCAAACCAAGCTTTCCTAATGAATATGACTTCCCGAGTTTGGCTCATGGAAGTCATACTTCTCTTCCTCCACCTCCTCCAATTATTCTCCCTAACCCACAAGCTCAAGGTCACTCAAGCCCTAATGGCAAGCAAGGTCTATGTGTGATCACATCTTAGAGATGAAGTCACATATTGACAAGCCGGGAGAGTTGGGTGTCAAAGTCTTGAGAAAGTTGGATGTTCAATCACTTTCTAAGTCACATAGTGAGTTCCTTTGGGACTACTATGAAACAGACTATAACATGAACCTTAATGATCATATCTATTTTCTTGGTGCTGCTGAATCAGCAATGATTTGGAACGATAGTAAAGCAAATTTGATTAGAAGATCAACTTCCCAAAAACTTTATGGACAGTGACAATGGTGACACTGGAAATCCAGAAAAAGCATTCTCTTCCCAATGGAAAGGGATTGGCCATAGTCAACCCGGTTGACCAAATGGTAAAGAGAAAGGCTAAGTCTGAGATAGTCCCATTACCAAAGGGTCCATATGTTTATTTTGCCAAAGGAAGGGGCGTTGATTGCAAAGCTGCCAAATTTACCTAAGGATGTTAAAGTCAATAAGTTTGACTCTACATCAGGTAGAGCCCATTATCTAACTCTGTTAAGTTGAATTCTGAGATCCTCATTACATGATGTGACTAGGTCACATGTTGATGTTTTAAGAATCAAAGAATAGATAGAAATCTTAAAGGAAGTATATGCTGATTCTGATCGCGAAGGTGGATTTTGATCGCATCAGAATTTTGAGCAGTTGCTTAAGAAGTTATGATATATTGCTAAGGAATAGATAACAACAATTTTCCATGTGGATTGTAAGGATAAGTTTTTCTGCAAAGTTTTAAAATAAAAGAAAATTGTTTAATTTTATTTATTTGAAGTATCCTTACAATGGCATTTGTGGAAAATTGTTGCTTATATGATTCCACTGACAGCAATATTGGAAAATGGATTTGATTCTTTCATTTGTGGTAGTGTCTAAATTTACCAAATCAGGAAAGTTCCTCATCGCCCAAGTTTCAATTGGACTGAAACTTGGAATCATGCAAGTTGAATAGTATGATGAATGAGAACTTTCAAGCATTGGAAAATCAAGACTAATTACTTGTTCACATGGATGTGTGAGTCAAGTGAAGGAGTAAAGGGATCGAGTACACATTCTTGTGCACTGGTCATGTCCACCACAAAGCTCGTTAAGACTATTTGATTTACTAAAGTTTAGTAAATATGGTTATACTTACAAGTTTAAGTATAATTCTGAAACATTGGAAAAGTCTCAATGTATGGCAGAACGAATGGGAAGAATCAAATTAGGCAGAAAGATAAAAGTTTCTCAAATCTGAAAAGATGGGAGAGTACTTTAGTATCATGTTTGTGATCATCTTAATGATTTAGAAATCATATCACAATTAGTCCTCTAAAGGTAATCTTAGTGCATTCTTATGACTAAGAAGAGGAGTCATGAATTGTTGAAATGGTTAGATCAGGAAGATGAGTCATACTTCGTTCCAAAACAATTCTTAGAGTCATACTCCAAGATTGTAACTTGAGTGACATATCTTAAAGAAAGGTTTAAAACACTTGTCAAATGTAAGAGTAAAAGTGTCCTACTCTTGTACATTTGAAATTGGTAAGTTGTGATGTTTTGGATAAAACAAAGACCAACTAAGGCCAATTGTGTGAAGTGTTTGTCTTGATAAAGAATCCACACTATCTCTTGAATATTTGGCAAGATAGTCTTATATGCCAAGAGGATAGTGGGAGTCTTAAAGACCCTAAAAAGAATTTCAAAAACTAATCAAGAATAAAACCTGAGGTTCTTCACTAGCACACGACTTGAGGTTTATAACCTATCGTGTTGACATATTATGTGCCTATTCCAGTTAAAGTTGGCTTTGCATAGGAGTTCTGAAAGTTCTCAGTTGGTTGCATAACAACTTGGAAGCAATGACAGGCCCTGTACTGCCAGGTGGCAAGAAGTTAAGATTGCATAAGTTCAGTCCATATGAGTTTGGATTTGTCATTATCCTTGTCTTGTGACTATGGTTTTGACGATTCACATGGATAAGAACACATACACCATAAAATCTAAGGGTCATAAGGTTTCTCTCCGATTCATGAAAATGATGGTGAGGAAACACTTCCACCAAGTAGATTTGAAGCAGATGGCAAAAGGTCTAAACAATTGAGACTATGATTACGGCATCCCTTTTCATAGTTCTGAAATTGTTTAGACACACATGCATGCTATCTAAGGAAAGGTGTATGATTTTGATAAAGTTTTATCAAAGCATCTCGTATCAGAAATCTGAACTTTGGTAAGAAAGTCAATAAAGTATTGATTTCTAGAAGTCCAGCTGATTTCTGAGTACATGTCAAAGCTAGTGGGAGCATAAGTGTTATGCTAATAATCATCATGTTAGTGGGAGCATGATAATTATTGTTGGTGTTGCAAGTTAGCAATGTTAATTATAGAAAACAAAAGTTTCAATTCGTGAGGCTGCAGGGATTGAAAAAGTTGTTTTGCTATAATTAAGGGAGAGGATATACTTCATTTCAGTTCTAAAGGCTTAGATTGAGACCTTAATCATCTTTAGTCAAGAATATATATATGAATTTCATGTTGGATTGGTTCAACTTAAGGAAATTCTATATATTGCGTTCTCAAAATTTGATTATGATTACGACATCCCTCTTCATAGTCAAATTTTGAAAACATGGCAAATAAAAATATTGTAGCAAAAGACTGGTCTAGAATCGTGTCTTTATGTGAGACATCATGAATCGTGTACCATTTGCTTTGGGTACAGGATCGATTGCATGTGCTATAATATTTATCATTTCTAAATTTTTCCAAATGCCCAGAGGCATTAAGAAGGGAAAAGGTCTAGAATTGGATATGACTAAAATGATTAAGCAATTGTCGAGGACAATCTGAGGTTTACCAAAGATTGGTTGCTCAGGGACAGTTGGTGTTGGGTTTTGAGCATTCTAACACTAGCCACTAGCCTAATTTCATGAACCATAAGACCCTTTATATAGTGTGGAGGATTAGGGTTAAACCCTAATAGCCATGACCTTTCATTTCCTAGGATCCATGGGTTAAAGCTCCATGGACTATCCATGAAGACTTAGCCCAACCTAAATGAACTTGGCCCACTACACATATATATATCTAAGAGTCCATATTTAATTAGTTCCTTTTGATCACTTAATTAATTATAAATTAATTCTTGATCAATACTAATTAAATAATATGATTATATATTAATATATTAGAACTTATAATATATTAATATAAATCATAAATATACTATTCTCAAAAGACTATCCATATAAATTGTGCCGGTGAAGTGCAACCCAAATGGACCATGCCGGGTCGGGTCAAGTACATACCAAATATAGTTATGGGCTTAGACATCTAATCCAACAGTCTCCCACTTGGATAAGTCTATAACTATTATTGCAAGTACGACTTCATAACCCGACTAGCAATCGTAGCTCTTAAAGCCGCTGTCGAACTCTGAACAAATCAATGACGCGTCCATTAGATAAGGGATCATATATTCCTCCATTCTAGATATCATATGGACTGAGACATGGATTATAATCATTCTCTCTGTCCATTTGTTATTTCCCGATTTTCGATTTATGATGACTGACTGATTGAACAAATCAAATCAGTCCTGGCTTGGCCAAGCACTCACATGTGTCATCGCTAAATCATCGAGGGGCCCACAAATATCGCTTTTATCCCCAAGGTAAAAGGAATGGATAAACTTCGACTCATATGGCTTGTTCTACTACTTGTTGAATCATACACAAAGACACGTTTTTTAACATCGAGTTACCAAATGCGTTTTCGTGCAATCAATGTATAACCAACTCATAGTAACAACTCATATCTCTAGGTTTGAAGAATATAAGATATTATCGTCTCATGATCACTCGTGATAAAATCCATGAAGTGATTCAAATGAGCGCGGGTTGAATCCAATACTCAGAACTTATGAGCACTCATGAGTGTTGTAGCACCACTTTGTCCACCAACTTGGACCTCTACAAACCAACCCATGACAGTCTTGATTCATATCTACTTCCAACATATGACCGACTGTGGATGGTTTGAATAACTTAATCATTCAGGAAGAGCGACTTAGTTATTCTGGAAGTCAAAACATGCAAAGTGAAACACAAGAATAAATGAATCAAATATGGTATCAAACCCTATGAATATAAATAAACACTTTTATTTATCACCATACTGATTACTCATTATTCATTGTTTCGGTTTTATCAACTTTATACTTGAATTAAAAACACTAGTTGTCCCATGCTCCAAGCATGTACACTATGTTTTTCTTAAACAATAGCTTTTCCATACACCAAGTATGCACTCTATGTTTGTCTATGATCCTTACATAAACCAATTGAACATAATTTCAATGATTCTAATTTCACACTCCCAAATCCTTATCGAAAAATGTGAGAATTTCAAATTCCTATCATTTATCGAAATCTGTTTAGATTTAAAACTTATATGTATTGACCCTCCTGTAATGAATATGTACAAAGTCACAAAGACTTGTCAACAGTCATTATAAGGTATTCCAATGGAGATCAACTCCATGGAAACTAAGTCTCATATTCAAAGTACATTGCTTTGGACATGCTTCTTGCATTAAGTTTTCTAATCTTACACAGATAACTTCCACCTATGGAGACAACTCCATATTCTCATTTTGACTATCACTTCTGAATAAGAGATGCCTCTTTTCAGAATATGTCAATATGGTCCTTCCAAAATTAGCACTATACTTCCAACTGTCCCTGAGCAACCAATCTTTGGTAAACCTCAGATTGTCCTCGACAATTGCTTAATCATTTTAGTCATATCCAATTCTAGACCTTTTCCCTTCTTAATGCCTATGGGCATTTGGAAAAATTTAGAAATGACAAATATTATAGCACATGCAATCGATCCTGTACCCAAAGCAAATGGTACACGATTCATGATGTCTCACATAAAGACATGATTCTAGACCAGTCTTTTGCTACAATATTTTTATTTGCCATGTTTTCAAAATTTGACTATGAAGAGGGATGCCGTAATCATAATCGAATTTTGAGAACACAATAAATAGAATTTCCTTAAGTTGAACCAATCCAACATGAAATTCATATATATATATATATATATATATATATATATATATATATATATATATATATATATATATATATATATATATATATATATATATATATTCTTGACTAAAGATGATTAAGGTCTCAATCTAAGCCTTTAGAATTGAAATGAAGTATATCCTCTCCCTTAATTATAGCAAAACAACTTTTTCAATCCCTGCAGCCTCACGAATTGAAACTTTTGTTTTCTATAATTAACATTGCTAACTTGCAACACTAACAATAATTATCATGCTCCCACTAACATGATGATTATTAGCATAACACTTATGCTCCCACTAGCTTTGACATGTACTCAGAAATCAGCTGGACTTCTAGAAATCAATACTTTATTGACTTTCTTACCAAAGTTCAGATTTCTGATACGAGATGCTTTGATAAAACTTTATCAAAATCATACACCTTTCCTTAGATAGCATGCATGTGTGTCTAAACAATTTCAGAACTATGAAAAGGGATGCCGTAATCATAGTCTCAATTGTTTAGACCTTTTGCCATCTGCTTCAAATCTACTTGGTGGAAGTGTTTCCTCACCATCATTTTCATGAATCGGAGAGAAACCTTATGACCCTTAGATTTTATGGTGTATGTGTTCTTATCCATGTGAATCGTCAAAACCATAGTCACAAGACAAGGATAATGACAAATCCAAACTCATATGGACTGAACTTATGCAATCTTAACTTCTTGCCACCTGGCAGTACAGGGCCTGCCATTGCTTCCTAGTTGTTATGCAACCAATTGAGAACTTTCAGAACTCCTATGCAAAGCCAACTTTAACTGGAATGGGCACAGAATATGTCAACACGATAGGTTATAAACCTCAAGTCGTGTGCTAGTGAAGAACCTCAGGTTTTATTCTTGATTAGTTCTTGAAATTCTTTTTAGGGTCTTTAAGACTCCCACTATCCTCTTGACATATAAGACTATCTTGCCAAATATTCAAGAGATAGTGCGGATTCTTTATCAAGACAAACACTTCACACAATTGGCCTTAGTTGGTCTTTGTTTTATCCAAAACATCACAACTTACCAATTTCAAATGTACAAGAGTAGGACACTTTTACTCTTACATTTGACAAGTGTTTTAAACCTTTCTTTAAGATATGTCACTCAAGTTACAATCTTGGAGTATGACTCTAAGAATTGTTTTGGAACGAAGTATGACTCATCTTCCTGATCTAACCATTTCAACAATTCATGACTCCTCTTCTTAGTCATAAGAATGCACTAAGATGACCTTTAGAGGACTAATTGTGATATGATTTCTAAATCATTAAGATGATCACAAAGATGATACTAAAGTACTCTCCCATCTTTTCAGATTTGAGAAACTTTTATCTTTCTGCCTAATTTGATTCTTCCCATTCGTTCTGCCATACATTGAGACTTTTCCAATGTTTCAGAATTATACTTAAACTTGTAAGTATAACCATATTTACTAAACTTTAGTAAATCAAATAGTCTTAACGAGCTTTGTGGTGGACATGACCAGTGCACAAGAATGTGTACTCGATCCCTTTACTCCTTCACTTGACTCACACATCCATGTGAGCAAGTAATTAGTCTTGATTTTCCAATGCTTGAAAGTTCTCATTCATCATACTATTCAACTTGCATGATTCCAAGTTTCGGTCCAATTGAAACTTGGGTGATGAGGAACTTTCCTGATTTGGTAAATTTAGACACTACCACAAATGAAAGAATCAAATCCATTTTCCAATAGTGCTGTCAGTGGAATCATATAAGCAATAATTTTCCACAAATGCCATTGTAAGGATACTTCAAATAAATAAAATTAAACAATTTTCTTTTATTTTAAAACTTTGCGGAAAAACTTATCCTTACAATCCACATGGAAAATTGTTGTTATCTATTCCTTAGCAATATATCATAACTTCTTAAGCAACTGCTCAAAATTCTGATGCGATCGAAATCCACCTTCGCGATCAGAATCAGCATATACTTCCTTTAAGATTTCTCTCTATTCTTTGATTCTTAAAACATCAACATGTGACCCAGTCACATCATGTAATGAGGATCTCATAATAGAACTTAACAGAGTTAGATAATGGGCTCTACCTGATGTAGAGTCAAACTTATTGACTTTAACATCTTTAGGTAAATTTGACAGCTTTGCAATAAACTCCCCTTCCATTGGCAAAATAAACATATGGACCCTTTGGTAATGGGACTATCTCAGACTTAGCCTTTCTCTTTACCATTTGGTCAACCGGGTTGACTATGGTCAATCCCTTTCCATTGGGAAGAGAATTCTTTTTTTGGATTTCCAGTGTCACCATTGTCACTGTCCATAAAGTTTTTGGGAAGTTGATCTTCTAATCAAATTTGCTTTACTATCGTTCCAAATCATTGCTGATTCAGCAGCACCAAGCAAATAGATATGATCATTAAGGTTCATGTCATAGTCTGTTTCATAGTAGTCCCAAAGGAACTCACTATGTGACTTAGAAAGTGATTGAACATCCAACTTTCTCAAGACTTTGACACCCAACTCTCCCGGCTTGTCAATATGTGACTTCATCTCTAAGATGTGATCACACATAGACCTTGCTTGCCATTAGGGCTTGAGTGACCTTGAACTTGTGGGTTAGGGAGAATAATTGGAGGAGGTGGAGGAAGAGAAGTATGACTTCCATGAGCCAAACTCGGGAAGTCATATTCATTAGGAAAGCTTGGTTTGGGAAGATCATTGCTGTCTAAACCAGACATCAACAATGGGAGAAATTCACGTAAAGTTGATTTAAGTCCTTAATATAACACTCAATATGATATATTAAGGCTAGGACCCAACAAACTATTTTATAACTTGGAAGATGGATGCCGTAATCCAAGCTATAAAATATTTGAAGGTAGGTGAATGACGATTCACCAATTTCCACCAAGATAAACGAAATGTATTATTAGGTTTTAATTGGTTTTGAAACTCCTAGATTCTTTTGAGATTCATTGAACTTTTCAATGGCATGTTTCAATCTCGAGTGTGCCGTTCAGGTTTTGTGACTGGGATGCCGAGGATCACAAAACAAGGTGTGAAGTAACCATGCAAATATACTTGGTACCCTTAATATTTACCCCTCAATCGATGTGCCGGTTAACCACACAAGCTCCAACGATACTATGATAAACATTAAGTTACCCTTTGCCTACCTTGTTAAGTCCAGGTTAGTGTGCCGGTTAACCACACACGCTCCACTAACAGCTTAAACAAAGTGCAAAGTGTAATTTCATGGATTAGCACCTTATTCACATTTTCCTAAGTAACTAAGATTGGGAATTTATAAGTGTTTATTTACTTAGTATTTATCATTATACTTATAATGAAGGGAGAATTATAGTCCTTGTCCTACCTGTTCGGCTAACGACCCTCCACCAGTCAAGGAAGCGGTGGGTGAGAGTGGACACCCATTAAACTGCCATTTTATAGGCAGTAACCTTATACCCCCCTTATAGACCGGCTTCGTGAATGAGGCCTACTAATGGTAAGACGACTTGCTCTTATACATATAATATATTAAACTTTTAATATTATAATAGTATAAGGGTGTATTTTAGACATATAAAATACTTGGTGGTTTAATCTATTAATTAAACTATACTCTTAATTTAATTAAATTTAAACCATGTCATTATGAAATTATTAATTCTCTTTTAATTGAACACTTTAATTATCTATTAATAAAGTCCATAAGAGTTAATTGAATTATTTAATAAAAACATCATAATTCAAATTATTAAATTCAAAATTAAAACCATTTAATTAATTGTTTAAGTTATGAACCCAAGAGTTTTAGAATTCAATTCTTTTTTTTATGATAAAAAAACTTTTTCCAAATTCCAAAACTTGGGGGCAAGTTTTGTAGCTCTTGAAAACTTTTGGATTCCATAACTTATGGAGTTAAATACTTGTTTTATGATGAAACTTTTCATGTTCCATAACTTAAGAACAAGTTATGGAATTCTTTAAAACATTAAGACTAAGTTTTGTAACTCCAAAAAAAACTTTGAATCAATTTTTTTTAAAACCTTTTCATATCCATAACTTATGGAGGTTTCAAAAAACTCTTTAGATCAAACTTTTAAAACTAATAAAATAATCATATCATTTTATCTTTTACTAAATTTGACCTAATTCAACTCATAGAGCAAATGATTCAAATTTTACAAATAATTAGTTTTTCACAAAAACAAGTAATTATCTTAAAATTGACAAACGTCATGCTTTTTTTTCTTTTTTTTTCCAACTTTGAAAATAAAACATTTGCATCAATATAACAGAAAACAACCTGGCTCTGATACCACTGTTGGGTTTTGAGCATTCTAACACTAGCCACTAGCCTAATTTCATGAACCATAAGACCCTTTATATAGTGTGGAGGATTAGGGTTAAACCCTAATACCCATGACCTTTCATTTCCTAGGATCCATGGGTTAAAGCTCCATGGACTATCCATGAAGACTTAGCCCAACCTAAATGAACTTGGCCCACTACACATATATATTTAAGAGTCCATATTTAATTAGTTCATTTTGATCACTTAATTAATTATAAATTAATTCTTGATCAATACTAATTAAATAATATGATTATATATTAATATATTAGAACTTATAATATATTAATATAAATCATAAATATACTATTCTCAAAAGACTATCCATATAAATTGTGCCGGTGAAGTGCAACCCAAATGGACCATGCCGGGTCGGGTCAAGTACATACCAAATATAGTTATGGGCTTAGACATCTAATCCAACAGTTGGAAGTATAGTGCTAATTTTGGAAGGACCATATTGACATATTCTGAAAAGAGGCATCTCTTATTCAGAAGTGATAGTCAAAATGAGAATATGGAGTTGTCTCCATAGGTGGAAGTTATCTGTGTAAGATTAGAAAACTTAATGCAAGAAGCATGTCCAAAGCAATGTACTTTGAATATGAGACTTAGTTTCCATGGAGTTGATCTCCATTGGAATACCTTATAATGACTGTTGACAAGTCTTTGTGACTTTGTACATATTTATTACAGGAGGGTCAGTGCATATAAGTTTAAAATCTAAACAGATTTCGATAAATGATAGGAATTTGAAATTCTCACATTTTTCGATAAGGATTTGGGAGTGTGAAATTAGAATCATTGAAATTATGTTCAATTGGATTATTTCACAAAGTAAGGATCATAGACAAACATAGAGTGCATACTTGGTGTATGGCAAAGCTATTGTTTAAGAAAAACATAGTGTACATGCTTGGAGCATGGGAAAACTAGTGTTTTTAATTCAAGTATAAAGTTGATAAAACCGAAACAATGAATAATGAGTAATCAGTATGGTGATAAATAAAAGTGTTTATTTATATTCATAGGATTTGATACCATATTTGATTCATTTATTCTTGTGTTTCACTTTGCATGTTTTGACTTCCAGAATAACTAAGTCGCTCTTCCTGAATGATTAAGTTATTCAAACCATCCACAGTCGGTCATATGTTGGAAGTAGATATGAATCAAGACTGTCATGGGTTGGTTTGTAGAGGTCCAAGTTGGTGGACAAAGTGGTGCTACAACACTCATGAGTGCTCATAAGTTCTGAGTATTGGATTCAACCCGCGCTCATTTGAATCACTTCATGGATTTTATCACGAGTGATCATGAGACGATAATATCTTATATTCTTCAAACCTAGAGATATGAGTTGTTACTATGAGTTGGTTATACATTGATTGCACGAAAACGCATTTGGTAACTCGATGTTATAAAACGTGCCTTTGTGTATGATTCAACAAGTAGTAGAACAAGCCATATGAGTCGAAGTTTATCCATTCCTTTTACCTTCGGGATAAAAGCGATATATGTGGGCCCCTCGATGATTTAGCGATGAAACATGTGAGTGCTTGGCCAAGCCAGGACTGATTTGATTTGTTCAATCAGTCAGTCATCATAAATCGAAAATTGGGAAACAACAAATGGACAGAGAGAATGATTATAATCCATGTCTCAGTCCATATGATATCTAGAATGGAGGAATATATGATCCCTTATCTAATGGACAAGTCATTGACAAGGTCAGAGTTCGACAGCGGCTTTAAGAGCTACGATTGCCAGTTAGGTTTTGAAGTCATACTCAATAATAGTTTTAGACTTATCCAAGTGGGAGACTGTTGGATTAATGTCTAAGTCCATAACTATATTTGGTATGTACTTGACCTGACCCGACATGGTCCATTTGGGTTGCACTTCACCGGCACAATTTATATGGATAGTCTTTTGAGAATAGTATATTTATGATTTATATTAATATATTATAAGTTCTAATATATTAATATGGAATCATATTATTTAATTAGTATTGATCAAGAATTAATTTAGAATTAATTAAGTGATCAAAAAGAACTAATTAAATATGGACTCTTATATATATGGAATGGGCCAAGTTCATTTAGGTTGGGCTAAGCTTTCATGGATGGTCCATGGAGCTTTTAACCCATGGATCCTATGTAAATGAAAGGTCATGGGTATTTGGGTTTACATGGATGTAACCTTAATCCTCCATAATATATAAAGGGGTCCTTGGCTCACAAAATTGGCACAAGTGTGTGAAAATAAGAGTGGGCCGATTTTAGTGTGCATACATATTCTCTCAAGTTCTTCCAAGGTGTTTTGGTGATTTGTGATTCCATTTGAGGCTTCCACACTATTGGGGCTAAGCTCTTAAAGCTTGAAGACATCAAGCTACATCAAAAGGTATGTCATCTAACTAGAACTTTGTAGTATAGGTGCTTCATAATATGCTAGTTAGGATGAAACCTTGGAATAGTTAATATTTACATGTATAATAGAGAAAACATAGATCCAAGGTTTATAGGGTTGCATGTACACCATAGGAGTGTTAGAATGCTCAAAACCCAACAAAAATGGGCCGACCTTGGTGCCTTAGACCCATTGGTATGGTGAGGAGACTCATTTCAAATGCAAACTGTAGCTGAATGGGTCCAAGCTCCAAGTATCAGCTCTACCGACTCCCTAATCACAAACAACTCCTTAGTATACAACTCAACCCTTCAAACCCTTAAAAGTCAAACTTGGTCAACCATGGTCAAAGTCAAAGTTAATGGTCAAGGTCAACAGTCCATGTTGACCCAACTCGTCGAGGGCATCTAGCAACTCGTCGAGTTCCTTCGGTGTTCAGAAAACCATGGAAAACCCTAGCCAACTCGCGGAGTTATCTTATCAACTCACCGAGTTGCTTAGTATCCAGAAACGGGGAAACCCATCCCAACCCGTCGAGTTGTCAGGGTAACTCGTCGAGTTTCCCATTTGTTAACGTATTCAGTCCTTTCCAGTCGAATCTAAAGCCCCATACAACAGATCCTTAACCATGGAGACGTCTAGAAGGGTAAAGTTTCCAACTTTACCCCCAAAGACCATCTGATATGCCTTAGACCCAAACCCTAGCTCCTTTAAGGAAGGTGTTGACTCATTAAGCCCTTAAACTCTCATCCCATCGACCCAAAACATAGATCCGGTGTCCAAGGGTGGACAAATCACGTAAAGTTTCTAACTTTACATCCATGCGTGCGTGAAATACTCTCCATAGTCCATTTAAGTCTTTATTGTGGGCATAATGCATGAATGGGACATGGAGGCTATTAAAGTTTGCAACTTTAATCCTCTAGAGATCTTATAGAGGCCAGATCTACACTCCTAACCTCTGGAAACCTCTTATCTTTGGAGATCCAACCCAAAGTACGAAAACAAGCCCTAAACTACCAAAAGATGAGATCTAATACACTACATGTCAAGGTTATGGCTTTCTACCTTCAAAATGCATCCCTTGATGTAGAGTTTCTGGATCCAAGATCACTCCTCCAAGATTGCTACTTCCCTCTTCAAGGCTTCCTTCAAGAATCACACCACAACACTCAAAACTTCAATGAACTTGAGGGGGAGGTGTTTCTAGGGTTTCTCTGAGTATGGAGGCTGGTAAGGAGGCCAACCATATTGGTTAAGTTCTTTAAATAGGGTACTAAACCCGAAAAATTATGGTTTTCCTTTACATCGTCTACTCGTCGAGTTGGGGCCTTCCAACTCGTCAAGTAGACCCTAGTTCCCGCATCCAAAGATAACCTCTACTCGTCGAGTTGGGGCTCCTGAACTCGTCGAGTCGTAGTGCAAAACCCTAAAAATTTGAGAAATAAATGATACCTGGAACAAGCGTTACAAATCTCCCCCACTTGAACTAGACTTCGTCCTCGAAGTCTGCTAATGTAAACAAATATGGGTAGTGGTCTCGCATCTCATCTTCCGACTCCCACATCCATTCGGAGCCTCTTCGGTGCTGCCATTTCACCTTCACTAGCTTCACTTCCCTTTTGCGAAGGACCTTAGTCTTCCTATCCAAAACCGTAACAGGCCTCTCAATGTAATTCATGCTCTCATCCACCTGAATGTCATCCAGAGAAATAACCATGAACTTATCTGTGACTCACTTCCGAAGCTGAGACACATGGAAGGTGTTGTGAATCTGGCTGAGCTCGTCCGACAGATCCAAACGGTAAGCCACCTTGCCCACCCGGGCAGAAATCCTGAACAGTCCAATATATCGGGGCCCTAGCTTGCCCCTATTCCGAAACCTAATGACACCCTTCCGCGGTGACACTTTCAGCAAGACGAAATCCCCCACCTGAAACTCAAGGTTCGATCGGCGCCGGTCAGCATAACTTTTCTGACGGCTCTGTGCGACTCGCAGCTGTAACGCCCGTAGATCCGGGCTAGTCAATTTAGAGACGATAAGCATAAAAAAATGATTTTTTTGATAGAAGATTAATTAGAAGGATTAATCTTAACCAAGTTGTAGTATATGTCTCGAGGTTTCCGAAAATATAAAGAACGCCGAAATCCGAGTTATAACGAAGAAGTTATGACCTGTCGAAGTTTTGCGACAAACCGGCACGGGACCGAATGTCGTAAAAAGTGAGTTTTTGATAAACTAATTTTTGGCCTTAGTGATCTAAACGAAACTCATAGTGTTCGTTAAACCGAGAGTAGGTATAAAAAGAACGCCCAAATCTGACTTCGTATGAGGAAGTTATGATTTTTCGAAGTTTCAGCTTAGCAGTAGACAACTAAAAACTCGAATTTTAGATCGAGTGATTTTTAGCCGACACGACCTAAACGAGAATCGAAGGTCTCGTCATTAGTAGGTCAACGGTAAAAAGTCTGACGAAAACCGACATCGGATGAAGAAGTTATGAATTTTTAACGGATTTCCTGTCCCGGTCTGTTAAAAATAATAATATAAAAATTAAAGTTAAAATTAGCTAACGAAGTCTAAACGAAAGTTGTAGAGCATAATTTTACCTACGCGTACATATAAAGAACATCAAAAACGGAGCTCGTATGCGAAAGGTATGGATTTTAGAAGTTTTGGCGCGAAAACCGAGAAATTTCGCATAGGTGGCTTTGGACACGTCACCTTCGCTTAGAGCATGCCACGTGTCCGAAATGCTGCTGAGTCATCCGATCTCGTGAGTCATCCGAAGCAGAGAGCAAATACGAAGAGGTCCACTAGGAGTCCGACGCGTGTCTTCTATGATGTGTCCGAGTCTCGCAGGAGGTGTCACGTCCGAAGTCTCGGACTAGACCTCGGTCCAATCAGCGGCTGCCACCGAGATCTCACACGTGCGAGCCATGTGTTGCGCACCCTCGCCCTGCTGCCGCGTGTCCCCGCATGCTGACTCCTTTTCTCCTTAAGCCGACTTCGGACCCTATAAATAGAAGGGTCATGCGAACCCTCTCGGGTACTTTTGGAATTTTGCCATCTTTCACCCCTTTCTTCATATTTTCTTCATCTTAGAATCCCCCAAAGCCCCGGTATTGATTATAAGCCCCAGAATACGCCACGAAGTGCCCGTGAAGCCAGAAAAATTTATCTTTTCGGTTTCGAAGCCCGACCCTCGCAGAGCCCGGTTTCTGAATAAAACTCCCGGTTTTATTAGAAACGAACGTTTTAGGAAACAAATTGTTGCCCGATTTTCATCAAAACATGTGAGTGTGTAGTTACTTTCACCTTACACATATATATGAAGTATTTTCTTTAAAATACGTGCTATGTGTAAATATATTAATTGTTTATTTGAGGTGACTGTTGTGTTGATATTTTATACAAGTTTTAAACTGTATATATATTTTTATCTACAAATATGTTGGGTAGAACATGGGTAGATAGTTGGTGTGATAAATTAAAGTGATGAGACGTTTCGACGTGATTTGAGATTCAGTCATCTATTTGAGTTTGGATGACGACCACAGACTTTCTAGACAGTCCAGTGGGAAACATTAGCAGGTCCGAAACCTGTAGGTGTTAATGAACTTGGGTGTTCATTCGCTGTACTCCATCCCCCACAGGGTTGCCTTTAGGACATGTATGGCTGAGGAAACCCCTTAGCAGTAGTGTCCATCCCGATGATATTCTTTAGGCTAGGTCCCTTGTGTTAAGTGTTTAGGGACGTAAAGTGAGGATAACGAGAAATGGGTAATCAGGGTTATTTTTGATTAGTGAACTTAATAAGTTTATTATTATTGTGGGTTGAAAATCCTATATGCT
Source organism: Lactuca virosa (assembly GCF_052849685.1). Taxonomy (NCBI): domain Eukaryota; kingdom Viridiplantae; phylum Streptophyta; class Magnoliopsida; order Asterales; family Asteraceae; genus Lactuca; species Lactuca virosa. The sequence goes on along the minus strand of NC_136430.1, from coordinate 401,280,717 downwards.
CACCAGGCTCCCAAGCCTGACCCACTCAGCTTTTTATGTTACAGGTAGTGGACCCCGAGCATAGTCGGATGACGATGAGTGATTTTGGATTATAGGCCAGTAGTTGTAAATAACTGTGTAAGGCTTATAATGTCTTGTTTATGCTTTTGATCTGTATCGGAACATGACATCCTGAGGTTTTGATATAAAAGGAAATTATATATTTCTTAAAGAAAGGTTTTGATAAATTTTTATCATGTATGGTTTTGGGAACAAATTCCGCAACACTTTTTATCAAATGATTACTCTGATTTTATTTTAAAAAGCATAAACGAAATCGGTCTTTTCTGGCCGTGAAATTTGGGGATGTCACAGCAGCCGATCGCGCATCTGCTGAATCAAATCAGTAGTCTTGAGCACCACCTCAGTGCTCCCCATGACTTTATGCCCTACCTCACCCCAGCAAACAGGGGTCCTACACCTGCGATCATATAACATCTCAAACGGTGGTCAGTCGATACTAGCATGATAACTATTGTTATATGAAAACTCTGTTAGTGGGAGGTATGTATCCCAACTCCCTCCAAAATCCAGCACGCATTCCTGGAGCATATCCTCGAGTGTCTGGATTGTTCTCTCACTCTGGCCGTCCGTCTGGGGGTGGTAAGCCGTGCTGAAATGTAACTAAGTGCCCAACTCCTCCTGGAACTTTCTCCAGAATCTAGATATAAATCGGACATCCCGGTCAGAGACCACTGTCACTGACACCCCGTGCCTAACCACCACCTCTCGCACGTAAATATCCGCTAATTTTTCAGCGGAGATGCTCGCGGAGATCGGAATAAAGTGGGCACTCTTCGTTAGTCTTTCCACAATAACCCATATGGAATCCACGCCCCTCGCCGTCCTCGGTAACTTCGTGATGAAGTCATTGGTGATCTCTTCCCATTTCCACATAGGAATGGGTAACAGCTGAACCTTGACGTGAGGCCTCTGATGTTCGGCCTTGACCTTCCTGCAGGTCAAGCACCGCTTTACGAACCATGCAATATCTCGCTTCATGCAGGGCCACCAGTAACTCAGCCTCAAATCCCTATACATCTTCGTGGCCCCTGGATGAATGGAGAACTTGGATTTGTGTGCCTCCTCCAAAATCTTCTGTCTCACACCCCCGGTCACCGGTACCCACACCCGGCCACACTGTGTCAGAAGACCTCGACTATCCCGAACAAACAAGGGAAACTGACCCCAAATCCGCTCTATCTTCCAATTCTCTTTCTTCAAACCCTCCACCTGAGCCTCTTTGATTATATCCAACAATGGAGATATCGCTGTCATCCTTAAACACACGTTCTCGATCGGTACACTTGACGCCTTGCGGCTCAAAGCATCGGCCACCACATTGGCCTTCCCTGGGTGGTACAAGATCTTGCAATAATAATCCTTTAGTACATCCAACCACCTCCTCTGTCGCATGTTCAGGTTCTGCTGATCCATCAAATACTTCAAAATCTTGTGATCAGTAAAGATGGTGCATCGAACTCCGTACAAGTAATGCCTCTAGATCTTGAGGGAAAACACCACCACCCCCAATTCTAAGATCTCGCAATAATAATCCTTCAGTACATCCAACCACCTCCTCTGTCGCATGTTCAGGTTCTGCTGATCCATCAAATACTTCAAAATCTTGTGATCAGTAAAGATGGTGCATCGAACTCCGTACAAGTAATGCCTCCAGATCTTGAGGGAAAACACCACCACCCCCAATTCTAGGTCGTGAGTGGGGTAGTTCGCCTCATGAGGCTTTAGCTGCCTCGAGGCGTACGCGACTACGTGCCCCCTCTGCATCAAAACAGCGCCTAACCCTGTGATAGACGCATCGCAATATACCACCAAATCCTCCAACCCATCGGGTAGTGTTAAAATCGGGGCCTCACATAACCTCTGTCTCAAGGTCTCGAAAGCCAACTGCTGGTTTGGGCCCCACCGAAAAGCCACATTCTTCTTTTTTAAACGGGTCAAAGGTACATCGATCTTGGAGAAATCCTGGACGAATCTCTGATAGTACCCCGCTAGACCCAAGAAGCCACGAATATCAGACGCATTCTTCGGTACTTCCCACCGCATCACTGCCTCAATCTTGGCTGGATCAACCAAAATACCCTCTTGGTTGATGATGTGCCCCAAGAACTAAACCTCTCTTAACCAGAAATCACACTTCGAGAATTTGGCATAAAGCCTTTTCGTCCTCATTGTCTCTAATACCCCCCTTAGATGCTAATCATGCTGCTCCTTGGTCTTAGAATATACCAAGATATCGTCGATAAACACGATCACTGACCGATTCAACATCGGCCTACACACCCTGTTCATGAGATCCATGAACCCTGTTAGGGCATTGGTGAGCCCGAATGGCATCACCACAAACTCATAGTGACCGTACTGCGTCCTGAAAGCTGTCTTCGATATATCGTCATCCCTAATCCTCATCTGATGGTACCCCGATCGAATATCAATCTTGGAAAAAAAGATGCACCCTGGAGCCGATCGAACAAATCATCGATCTTCGCGAGCGGATAACGGTTTTTCACGTTTGTTCAGATCTCGATAATAATTACACATCCTGTATGACCCATCCTTCTTTTTCACGAATAGGATCAGTGCTCCCCACAGGGAACTACTCGGACGAATAAACCTTCGGTCTAGCAGCTCCTGAAGTTGCGTAGACAGCTCCTGCATCTCGGGCGGAGCTTGCCAGTACGGTGCCTTAGCTATCGGAGCGGAACCCGACACCAAATCAATGCAAAACTCCACTTGTCTCTCCGGAGGCACTGCAGGTAACTCCTTGGGAAAGACATCCCGAAACTCCTGTACAACCGGTACACTGTCCAAATCCGTCGGGGACTCGTCCCTCGAATCCGAGATATATGCAGAAAATCCCGAACAACCCTGCTGGAGAAGTCTCCTAACCCTCACAGATGAACAGAGGGTTGGCCCCTGCGAGGCATTCTCTCCATGAATAACCGGTTCTCCCCCACTTGGGGTTCGAACCCTCACCAGCTGGCACTCGCGATCTATCATGGCCCCATTGGCCCCCAACCAGTCCATCCAGATGATCACCTTCATCCCTCGCAACGGTATCGAGACTAGATCAACACGGAACCTCTCCCCAAGCACATTCAGGACACAGTCCTGATACACCCTCGCAACACTCACAGTGCGGTCATCCGCAATCTCCACCTCAAGAGGGGAATCCAAGGTCCCCAGCGCATCCCGAAACTTCTTGCTAAGTGCAAGAGATACAAACGATCGGGTAGCACCCAAATCAAATAGAACATGAGTCGACATGCCATTGACCAAAAAGGTCCCTATTCATGAGCACGTATAAACACATAAGCAAAACAGTTCTATATCAAGCAGGAAAATAAAATACATACCAGCTACGACGTCTGGCGCCGCCCGAGCCTCTTTGGTGGTCAACTGACACGCGCGGCTCTTCACCGCTGGAGCATCCGCCTTAGCAAAGCGGCCATCAATGATCCTTATTGTGGCGGGCGCAGGTGCCGCCACTACTCCTTCTCCTCCTTGCAACCTCGGACAATTGGCCCGTTTGTGGCCGGTGTGGTTGTAGCGGAAACAAATCAAGCCCTTCTTAGGGCAATCCCTGCTCATGTGACCCGGTTGGCCACACGCGTAACATCCCGAGCCCATCGCCCGACAAACCCCACTGTGCGGCTTATCGCACTTGGCACACCGTCCCCAGCCCTGCTGGCCCCTACGAGAAGAATCAGAGGTCTTAGGCTTTTTAGCCTGACCTATAGCTGTCTGTGCCTGCTCTGGTTTTCGCTTGGTGCGGAACTCCAACTCCGTCTCCCGCTCACATGCCTTCTTCACCATCTAATTCAGGGTTTTGCACCCTGTAAAGCTCACGAACTCTTGGATATCATCCCTTAGCATGGAATGATACCTCGTGCTCCTCATATCCTCGTCTGTAGCATACTATGGGATCAACAGTGCTTGTTCCTGAACATGGCGGTGATCTCCGCCACAGTCTCGGTGGTCTACTGGAGCTCATGAAACTCCCTCACTAGTCGTTGCACCTCAATAGATGGTGCAAACTCCAAATCAAAATGCCTGACGAACTCTGCCCATGTAATCTCTGCTACTCCAGCTGCCCCCACCTGATTGGTCACCTCTCCCCACCAGTCACGGGCTCGGTCCCTCAGCATACACGAAGAAATCCCACCTTTGCCGCATCAGGGCAAGAACTCGTGCGTTGGGCGTTCTCCATGTCCGCCACCCAGCGTCGGCTCACTATGGGGTCCCTGACCCTGAAGAACTCCGGCACCCCGCACGCCTTGAACTCCCGGAACGAGGGAGTTCGGGCCCCGACCTGGCCCTCATCGATCTCGGATCTGAATGACCTGAGCCGCTCCTCCATTATCTCCATCATCCCTTCCTTGACTGTCCCAAAAATCACTGGGGTAGCGTCAAGGACGCCTCTCGTAACCTCGGCTGCAATAAGCTCGCACAACCTCTCGTCAATGAGTGTTGTACCGTCACCCGACCCAGATCCGGATCCCGATCCAGATCCTGACCCCCCTGCTCCAAATCATGTCACCACCATCCTGATAAGACAGAATGATCAAGATAATCAAAAAGGGGGTCCTCCCATACCGGTTCTCCTTAGAGCTTCCAGATCTAACATTAGTTCGGGTACAAGTCTTGTGCTTTCAGTAGTTCGGGCCTAATACTACCTTCCACACCTACATGTACCTTCCCCAAAGCTCTACCTGATAACTCTAATTCGTCCCAGACAAAACATATCTCATAGGCTGCTACATAATTCAAATCCTAGGCTATCCTAAGATTTGCTCAATCCCATCAAACCAGAACTCAAATTAATCATAACAGGTTGCCTTATGCATGCAAATTATACACAGAACAGGATCAAATAGACTTTTGAATAATAGACTCTAACCTAGGACCACAACCAGACAAGGAACGGGAAATAAGGCCAAATCAATCATTCTAAGGCTATAAGATCCTAACCGTATACAATTTATAAAGCAAACATATATCAAAATCCATCCGACTATCATAATTCAAATATCAGTATAACATGGCTAACATATTGGGGAACTACTTACTTGAGCTCGGCCGATCATACGCATTGCACTCTCCCCCTTTTCGATTTTAAGAAGTTTTTAACTTTTGATTTTGAAAACAATTTTACCATTTACTTAGTTTGAGTCCTGACACACATGAGAGTGTGCTCGAATCCCTCAAACCAAGGCTCTGATACCAACTTGTAACGACCCAAATTTTCAAACAAAATTTTTCATTTTTAAATAATCAAAACATTTCCAATAACCCTTAAAAACCTCAATAACAATTGTTTTCAAATTCATAACATCAACATTTTATTTCGAATATCAGAGTGTCCCCATAAAAATGCCTGAGAGAGTGCATGCCGCGCCATCAAGCCTTGACCTTGCCCTTAGGCTCGGAAGTACCTGAAACAAATCAACAAACTGTAAGCTAATGCTTAGTGATGTCCCCAGAGCATACCCTACACAATCCACATAATCACATAATCCATATTAGCTATGTAAGCTAATGCTTAGTGATGTCCCCAGAGCATACCGTACACAATCCACATAATCACATAATCCATATTAGCTATAAAAGCTACATAACCACATAAGCCATGCATACAAACATATAAGGATGTCGTGGGCTCCTCCCAAGGCCTTACTCCAGGATGCCATGGGCTCCCCCTCATTGTGACAATCCAAAATTTTTATTTTATACACTTATTCAAATCAATGAAGGTTAGACTCGTTTTTGCTATTTTCTAGCACTATTTGGAGTCAATTAGAGTGTTTAAAACCTAGTATAATCTAGGTATGAGTCGTGGGATGAGTATTGTGAGTGTAACATCTTGCAAATGAGCGAAACACACCGACACAAGGTGTGTGCGGCCGCACACACCATGTGTGCGGCCACACACCCATCCCAGCCGCACACTCTCCCCTATATATTCAACACTTAGTCATTTTGAACACTTTTTCCACTTCTTCAAAGCTAGAACTCGTTTTCTCTCAAGTATCATCCAAAGTTTCACTTCAATCTTCAATCAAGTGAGTGATTCCTTCTTTGTTTAACTAATACATGACCGTAACTAGCCTTTTCCCTTGATTTGATCCATGAAAACACCTATTTGATGTTAGAACACCAAGAACACACACTACTTTTGGGGCTTTTAACTACACTTTTAAGCCTCTAAATCGGGTATACACTTGCAGTAGCTTGTTTAAGCTAAAGACCCTTGAATTTACACATGAAAAACGCCATTTCACATGATCTTCAAGTGTGTACGGCCGCACACACCATGTATACGGGCACACACACCAAGTATAGCCGCACACACTCTTTTTAGGTCCAAAAATGGCAATGAACTCCATATAAGGCTAAAGCATGAAGTAAGAAACCTTCCTAGATGAGTCCTAAAGCCTTAAAATACGTTTTGGCACATTCCATAGGGAGTGTGCGGCCGCACACACACCCTGGCCGCACACCCTGGCCACACACACACATATAGTGTGCATCTTGACCATACACTCCCTTGTATAGCCGTATACCCGTTATATACAATCATATATGGTTGTAACAGTTCAAAATAAGTGTTTACTAGTCCCTGAGGTGGTTTCAATTCTATAATTAGTTGTTATAAGCACTAATTATATTCATATATGTAACATTATATGTTAAATAGGATCCGCGTGTGTGTTCAAGTCTTCACTTGACACTTAGCTTCCTATACCATCCGTTCATCCAAACCACTCACTACAGGTGAGTTCATACCCCTTAATTAACCTTTTAAATGTTTTTAAATGCTTTTATGGGGGGGGGGGGAAACAAGTTGATCTATTATAGTTATTATATCAATCACATGTGATTAATAACTACCAAACAAGTGGATTTCTTACTTTTCAAACTGTTTTACCAAACTGTTTTTTAGGAGATTCAAACCTTAATTAACCTTTCATTTCCCCATTACATTTACTTTGTGATCTTCACACAATAAACAATAATGTAAAAAAACTATATTTTTGGTTAATGATAGTCAGATTTGGGAAAATACATACTCTTACAAGAGACACACACATATACTAGATGCCTTGGTAGAAGGCAACTTTTAGTAGGAAACATAGGGTTCTCTAGGAGATTCAAACCTTTTACAAACATTCACGAGCTTTTACATACTTACACTTCACATACTTACAAATACTTTCTTACAAATACAGACACTAAAATACTTATGATCTCACCAGCTATAAAGCTGATACTCTCTTTCAAAATAACTTGTATCTTCAGGTCACCAGTAGACAGGTACCGATGCAGGGTTTAGAGAAGATGGAGCTCGTTCAAGACTCATCTTTCATTTTGATTTGTATTTTTGGTGTCTATTAAATTGTCAGAATACACTTATATTAAAATTATATTATTCATGCAATGGATGATGTTGTTACTTGTTTACTACTATTCATTGTTGTGATACTGTACATGACGTCCTCCGCCCCAGAACGTTTCCGCCGTTCTTGGTTTTGGGGTGTGACAGATTGGTATCAGAGCATTGTTTATAGTGAATTGAGTATATCAACCCATAAAAGATATACATACTATAAGTACAATAGGATTAAAATACTCTGACCAAGAGTTTATACTTCTAAATAATAAAATATTTAATTAAGTATACATGCCTGCATTCATACTAAAATCAGTGTCACTAGGACAGAACAAAAGTATTACAATTGTTGGGCAGCACAAGTAGACTTAGAGACATATAGTCAAAACTGGGAAGATATAGCCTGATCAACTATATTATTCGAGGGTTGACTAGCATGTGCCTAAGTATGGTTGTGAGGTTGCAACAAGTCTAAAAACTTACCCACAATACCACAATGAGAACAATAGAACATAAACCTAAAATACTATAGGGGTATTTGGTGTTACTATAAACTACTTATGTGCTAGATTCTTATATCCCTTTTCTCGCATAGATCATGGTTGGATTCCATCCCTACGGTAACTTGTACTTCCCTAACCAAGGTAATGGAGGAGGGTTTGAAGCTGATCCAGGAAATGACCACCCAATCCCCGTGGATAGTCACCAGGCTGAAGGCTTCGCAGATGGTTCTGACTCTGAGCCTGAAGTTGAGAACCTACCCCCGATGGCTCTTGTTCCAAATTCTAACCCTTGTCCAGCTTTTCAAGGCCCGACGCCTCCGTGGGTGGAAAGTTTGGAAACATGGAGCCAAGGGCAGGACCAGCCCATACCATTCAATGAAGACCGAAGCTTTTATGACCTGAGCGAAGGAGGCTCAGCAGACAGAGTCTTGCCAATCCTGGTCCGCAGAGTGGCCCGAAATAAGATTCAAGGCAGGACAGCCCTCCATTAAATCACGGAAGTTGTCACCAATACGAGAATGCATACCCTCGACACCATTCGTCTGGAAGATGCTCGTGACAGATCTAGAGTAGACCATGAGACCCTGCAGCAAGAGCTAGCTGAAACTCGAGCTGAAGTCGTAGAGCTCCGAGTACGCCAAAGGGTGTATGAAAGGCACCTCATTGATATGGAGCGTCAGCTGGCTGAACTAAGGGTTCACCCAAGGGATAACCGTCACCAGTAGGAGATATTCTACCTTTCTTTCCTTGGTGGAAAGAATAGTCTTCCTATCTATGCTCTAAGTACCACTTTTCTAAGTAACTAACTTTGTACTATAAGTACTTTCTAGTTAGGCCAGTATGCCGTCAAAACTTTTGCTACTTCGGAGATGATGTAAGACCTACTCCAAGGTCATTTTTCCCAAATATATTACATCTTAAATATCAATGATATTGTCAGTCGGCTAAATTCTGTGCCAATCCCTGTTCAGATACTTTCGTTTTGCTATCGTTAGAATCCTATCTAAACCCTCACTTCGTCGAATTAATGAGCTATGGTGAATTAGCTCAAGGATTCCTTCCAATTCTTGTCGAAGGTTGGATAGCAATTGTCTTATAACCATTCTATGAACTCACTTCTACTCTTTACTAGGACTGCATCATAGGGATGTAGGTCAAACCCTCGAGAACTTACTCCTACTCTTTACATGAATGGTCGAAATACTCCTAAGTTCAACCCTAATCACTCACGAACTCATTTTCTTTTCCATAACAGAATCATGTCGTCACCCAGAAATAACCAGCCGAGCAACGTAACCACTATCCTTCATATCGACGCTGCTACTTTCCAAGCCACGGTATCAGCTGCTGTGGCAGCTGTCCTTGCAAACCTCAGCACTAACAACACAAGAGAGGCTGACAAGGGGATTGACGATTCCGATCGTTGTATCAATCCGGAAAACCATCAAATGATAACAGTCACAGACTTGCAAAGCCGTAAAACCGAGAAAAGAAAACGAAATCGCCAAGCCCGAAAGGAGCGCAAGCGATCCCAAAGACTTGCCATGCAACAGCAACAAGTGGCAACCCCTGCCATCCCAGTACCGATCAGACCATATGAGGAAAAGCTTCCAAAGTGTGACAAATGTAGCTTTCATCATAATGGGGCTTGCCATGAAATGCAATGCTGCAATTGCCACAAAATAGGGCACCGTGCTCGTAACTGTGGAGCACAGGCACGACCCATCACTCAAGCCCCTGACATCGGAGTCAGCCAGGCTTACTATGGTGCCGGTGAAATCGGACACCTTAAGAGGAATTGTTCGAAAAGGAGGAGCAGCGAAAGCGACCGTGTCTACATAACCCTAAATCGGGTATACACTTGCAGTAGCTTGTTATACGCTAAAGACCCTTGAATTTACACATGAAAAACGCCATTTCATATGATCTTCAAGTGTGTACGGCCGCACACACCATGTGTACGGCCGCACACACCAAGTATAGCCGCACACACTCTTTTTAGGTCCAAAAATGGCAATGAACTCCATATAAGGCTAAAGCATGAAGTAAGAAACCTTCCTAGATGAGTCCTAAAGCCTTAAAATACATTTTGGCACATTCCATAGGGAGTGTGCGGCCGCACACACACCCTGGCCGCACATCCTGGCCGCACACACACATATAGTGTGCATCTTGACCATACACTCCCTTGTATAGCCATATACCCCTTATATACAATCATATATGGTTGTAACAGTTCAAAATAAGTGTTTACTAGTCCCTGAGGTGGTTTCAGTTCTATAATTAGTTGTTATAAGCACTAATTATATTCATATATGTAACATTATATGTTAAATAGGATCCGCGTGTGTGTTCAAGTCTTCACTTGACACTTAGCTTCCTATACCATCCGTTCATCCAAACCACTCACTACAGGTGAGTTCATACCCCTTAACTAACCTTTTAAATGTTTTTAAATGCTTTTATGGGGGGATACAAGTTGATCTATTATAGTTATTATATCAATCACATGTGATTAATAACTACCAAACAAGTGGATTTCTTACTTTTCAAACTGTTTTACCAAACTGTTTTACTTCAAACTGTTTTACCAAACTGTTTTACATGTCAAATACTTTTACTTAAACTTTTTTACACTTATATCCTGTTAAATGTATATCTTTATAGATATAGTTATATAAGTAGGATTGAAGGACTTAGAACTGATAACTCACCTTACCTCCTGTTCCTCGTTGGGTAGTGGACTTAGGGTATCGGTTATTTGTCCGAAGGTCGTTTGAATCCTAGTTATATATTATGTATATGTATATAGATATAAAGGTTCCTTATTTCATTCAGTTCAATACATTTGGGTAGCAAGGGTATACACACATGCTCATACAGTTAAACATTATTACTAGTAAACTACAATAGGCGTAGTTTAGGGAGTTACTAATACTATTACTAGAACAATGAATCATACAATGAGTCAGTTCATACATGAGTCAATACATGCTAGATAGAGAGAGAACACACAATACACCTAGTACACACAGTACATTACAATACATGCTAGATACAGAGAGACCACAATACAGCTAGTACACACAGTACATTACAATACAGGCTAGACAGAGGGAGAACATACAATACAGCTAGCACATACATTACATATACATTTCTTCAGTTATGTGAGCCACGTAACGGGGCATGGCACTACCTGCCATGACCGTTTTGTATCCAGAATCTCCTTAAATGGGGAGCGTATGAGTTTGTGTATAGATCTATACTGGATTGACTATCCTACACCTTGCTGCTCGCTACAGTGGGACTTACAAGTCTACGGGTGCCAAACGTCATTTCTTACGACGTCTTACATTGTCGTTTTTCTATAGAGTCGGTAGCAGGATACTGGCCGATCACATGGTACTTTAAATTACAATTGGTTTAAGGTAGTTAGTACAGCAGTAGTTACTTAATACAACACTACAACACTATTTCATTTTCCCATTACATTTACTTTGTGATCTTCACACAATAAACAATAATGTAAAAAACTATATTTTTGGTTAATGATAGTCAGATTTGGGAAAATACATACTCTTACAAGAGACACACACACAGATACTAGATGCCTTGGTAGAAGGCTACTTTTAGTAGGAAACATAGGGTTTTCTAGGAGATTCAAACCTTTTACAAACATTCACGAGCTTTTACATACTTACACTTCACATACTTACAAATACAGACACTAAAATACTTATGATCTCACCCGCTATAAAGATGATACTCTCTTTCAAAATAACTTGTATCTTCAGGTCACCAGTAGACAGGTACCGATGCAGGGTTTAGAGAAGATGGAGCTCGTTCAAGACTCATCTTTCATTTTGATTTGTATTTTTGGTGTCTATTAAATTGTCAGAACACACTTATATTAAAATTATATTATTAATGCAATGGATGATGTTGTTGCTTGTTTACTACTATTCATTGTTGTGATACTGTAAATGACGTCCTCCGCCCCAGAACGTTTCCGCCGTTCTTGGTTTTGGGGTGTGACACTCATGGTGTTACACCTAAGTGTCATGGGCTCCCCCATGGTCTTTAGATGGAAATCCATGCGTTCCCCCACATGGTCTGACATCCAAGTGCCATGGGCTCTCCCCATGGTCTTTACCTGAAAAGCCATGGGCTCCCCCACATGGTCTTACATCCAAGCGCCATCGGCTCCCCCTATGGTCTTTCCTGCAATTATCACATATACACTAGCATACCACCTAGTGTATAACCAACTAGCATACCACATATCACTAGATCATCTAGTGTACCACATAACATAAAATGGGTCGGCCTTGGTGCCTTTGACCCATTGGTATGGTGGGGAGACTCACCTCAAATGCAAACTGTAGCTGAATGGGTCCAAGCTCCGAGTATCAGCTCTGCCGACTCCCTAATCATAAACAACTCCTTAGTATACAACTCAACCCTTCAAACCCTTAAAAGTCAAACTTGGTCAACCATGGTCAAAGTCAAATTCAATGGTCAAGGTCAACAGTCCATGTCGACCCAACTCGTCGAGTGCATCTTGCAACTCGTCGAGTTCCTTCAGTGTTCAGAATACCATGGAAAACCCTAGCCAACTCGCCTAGTTATCTTATCAACTCGCCGAGTTGTTTAGTATCCAGAAACGGGGAAACCCGTCCCAACTCATCGAGTTTTCAGGGCAACTCGTAGAGTTTCCCCTGTGTTAACGTATTCAGTCCTTTCCCGTCGAATCTAAAGCCCCATAAAAAAGATCCTTAACCATGGAGATGTCTAGAAGGGTAAAGTTTCCAACTTTACCCCCAAAGACCATCTAATTTGCCTTAGACCCAAACCCTAGATCCTTTGAGGATGGTCTTGACTCATTAAGCCCTTAAACTCTCATCCCATCGACCCAAAACACAGATCTGGTGTCCAAGGGTGGACAAATCACGTAAAGTTTCTAACTTTACGTCCATGCATGCGTTAAATACTGTCCATAGTACATTTAAGTCTTCATTGTGGGCATAATTCATGAATGGGACATGGAGGCTATTAAAGTTTGCAACTTTAATCCTCTAGTGGTCTTATAGAGGCCAGATCTACACTTCTAACCTCTGGAAACCTCTTATCTTGGGACATCCAACCCAAAGTCCCAAAACAAGCCCTAAACTACTAAAAGATGAGATTTAATACACTACATGTCAAGGTTATGGATTTATACCTTCAGAATGCATCCCTTGATGTAAAGTTTCTGGATCCAAGATCACTCCTCCAAGATTGCTACTTCCCTCTTCAAGGCTTCCTTCAGGAATCACACCACAACACTCAAAACTTCAATGAACAAGAGGGGGAGGCGGTTCTAGGGTTTCTCTGAGTAAGGAGGCTAGTAAGGAGGCCAACCCTAATGGTTAAGTTCTTTAAATAGGGTACTAAACCCGAAAAATTAGGGTTTTCCTTTACAACGTCTACTCTTCGAGTTGGGGCCTTCCAACTCGTCGAGTAGACCCTAAATACCGCGTCCAAAGATGACCTCTACTCGTCGATTTGGGGCTCCCCAACTCGTCGAGTCGTAGTGCAAAACCCTAAAAATTTGAGAAATAAATGATATGTGGAACAAGCGTTACATACTACTTTAGCCAAGGATCTCAACGGAGATCAACATCCCATCTACTATGCAAGTAAAAGTCTCTTGGATCCTGAGACTGGGTATTCCCATATTGAAAAACTAATACTTGCATTAGTGGCTGCTTCCACAAAATTAAGACACTATTTTGAAACACATACTATACATGTAAGAACTAATTGCCCCATTAGAAATGTTATGCAAAAACCAGAAATGTCAGGTAGGATGGTAAAGTGGTATGTGAAGCTTAGCACGTATGACATCAAATATGGACCAAGATCAACAATAAAATCACATGCACTAGCAGAATTTGTGGCTGATTTCAGCGATGATCTACGACCTGAAGTAGAGTTGGAAAGTAAGGAACTCCAAAAAGAAGAAAGTATGGGAAGATAGATACTCTTCACTGATGGATCTTCCAAATTTAGAGGAACAAGACTAAGGATCATACTAAAATCACCACAAGGGGACATCATACACCAGATAGTCAGTTATGAATTCAATGCAACCAACAACGAAGCTGAATATGAAACATTGATCATGGGATTACATTTGGCCAAGGATCTTTAGATCAAGGATCTTCAGGCATTTGTTACTCCTTATTATTAACTAATCATTTTAATGGATTCTATGCAGTAAAAGGTGAAAGACTAGCACTATATCTCCAAATCCTCAAAAATTTGGCCTTCAAATTCATAGCTTTTAACCTAAGCCAAGTTCCCAGAGAAGAAAATAGTGAGGTAGACGCACTAACTAACCTAAGATCTTCCCTTAGGATCCCACTAGAATTCAGGATTACTGTAACCCATATATTGATCCCATCAATAGAAGATCCCTCCAACAAACCATATAATCCCAATGACCATGATCAAGCAACCAACGTAGCAATAATTGAGGATCTTGACCCTCAACCACTTCATCAAGATCCTAATCATCAGGATCCCAACATTTAGGATCCCCGAAATACTTGAAATCCTGGATCCAACCCATTGTGGAATATCTCTAGAATGGCACGACCCCAAGAAAAGAGAAAAGTGACACAACATTAAAAATAAGGGTCTCACGTTTGGTGATGATCCATGGAAAACTATACACGAAATCCATGGCAGGCCCATACCTTAGATTCTTAGAAGATCGCGAGGATGTAGAAGCCCTAAAAGATATACACAAAGGAGATTGTGGCAACCACACTGGGGGCAGATCCTTATGCTCCAAGGTGTTAAGGATGGGATAGTACTGTCCAACAATGAAAAAGGATGCTTTCTTGCATGCCCAAAGATGTGATGCTTGTCAAAGACATAACCACATCCTTCATTAACCTGCAAAACCACTACATCTTATTATTTCCCCTTGGCCATTCATGAAATGGGGAATGGATATAGTTAGAAAGCTACCAAAAGCTTATGGTGGAAAGGTGTTCATGCTAGTGATGACATACTACTTCTTGAAATGGATAGAGGCTGAAGCATTTGTTCAGATACGAGACAAGGATGTAATCTCATTTATCAAACGTAATATCTTGACCAAGTTCAGGATCCTTGTCGAGACCATATGCGATAATGGATCCCAGTTCAAAATCAAGAGGACTAGAAACTTTTGCACCAGTTGAGGAATTAAAATGATAATGTCCACTCCTATTCATCATCAAGCTAATGGTCAAGCTGAATCCAACAACAAGATCATCGCCAACAATTTAAAGAAAAGGTTACATGAGAAGAAACGAATATGGGCAGAGGAACTTCATTTCGTCCTATAGGCATATATGACCACTTCAAAAACAACCACTGGCCAAACTCCATACTCCTTGATTTTTGGAACAGAAGTCGTGATCCCTACTGAAGTAGTGATCCCAACGACAAGATACAATTGCAGGATCAAGAGAAAAACGATAGGATCCTAGCCCATGATCTTGACACTATCGATGAATTCATGGATCTTGCTAGGATCCGTATTGTTGCTCATCAACAAAGGACCACTAAAGCATATAACAAGAACATCAAAGTCAGAAGATTCTAGGTAGGTGACTTGGTCCTTTGGAAGACATTCCAGAATACCAAGGATCATAATGCAGGAAAATTGACACCTAAATGGGAAGGAATATATCTCATTGATTCAAAAGCAGGAAAAAGGGAATATTGGTTAACTACCCTTGAAGGGAAAATTTTACCAAGATCCTAGAATACCATTCATCTGAAGGCATATTTGAGGTAAGTTGCATAAATCACTTTTGACGAACCCAATGTACATTCTTTCTACCCGTTACTTATATTTGATTCTTTTATTTACTCTTCTAAACGCCATTACTAACTTAATCATCGGAGGGACGTTAGCCAAGCTAACGCCTACCCCAAGCTAACTTTTGTTATGTGCAGGAACTCAAGGATCCTGACACACAAGGATCTTGATATTCGAGGAGCCTAGCACTTAGGGATCCCGATAGAAATATCGTTCTGTGATCTAAACGATTGCAATACACAAATATCCTAGAAACTACGAATAGAGATTGATCATATCTCCTAATATTAAGGGTACTTAATCACCTCTAAGGTTTAAAGAGTTAATTACCTCTTTCATATGAGTTAAGGTTTCTACACCTCGCTTGGACGCACAAAATCTTACTATGGGATGTGAATAAGGCGATAATTTCACAATTTAGTGACTTGGAAAACCTCTTATTTTTGAACATATGTTGTGATCCTGACAGTTAAACCTAAGGTTTATAACACTGAGGTGTTATCTTAAGTTGGGATTTTCCCCAGTAATTTCCTAAGGTTTATAACACTAACGTGTTATCTTAAGTTGGGATTTTCCCCAGTAATTTCCTAAGGTTTATAACTCTGACATGTTATCTTAAGTTAAGATTTTCCCTAGTAATTTCCTAAGGTTTATAATGCTAACGTATTGTCTTAAGTTGGATTTTCCCCACTGATTTGCTAAGATCCATAAACATTGTCATGTTTTCATAAGTTAGGGTTTTCTGCAAGGAATGTCTAAGGCTTGTAGCATTATCATGTTACAAACAGGGATCCTTTAGTGGGGATTATTCCTAGATAATTCCTATAGTGGGATCCTCCCCGGCTTGCTAAGTAAAAGCCCAACAAGGATCTTCTATGATGAACTCCTGAAGAAAGGATCCTTTCATACACAAACTTCCGGATCCTACTAAAGGAATCACAACTTCAAATTTCTCTTAACTCAAAAGGTTATAAACCCTAAAGAGCACCAGGTTCTATCCATCCTTTACAAATTATTTTTTTCCTACGTAATGTTTGAAGGTTTAATGTCCTAAAAAATCTTAACTGTTTTAAGATCCCAAATTGATGACTGACTATTTTTAGTTTGTTCAGAGTTCTTATACGCTGTGATTTTTAGGATCTTGATTATGTAAGGATCCTCAGAAATCCTATTACTACAACCACACAAGCCAACCATGCAAGCAGGAATATAAAACAACCATAGATTAAAAAAGGGTTATCGAACAACCCCACAAAAAGTGAAATATTGTCTTACATGCCCAAAATATTAAAGTTGTTTTTAAATTTGAAGTTGCAGAATGATCATCACCACTCGGAGCCACCTTCATCTTCTCTCCTCCTTCCTTTGGCTGCAATGCAGGATCCTAATTGGCAACAACATGCTCGCTGGTTAATTTGCCCAGGGCCTCATGCCATTCGGCCACATTTAGGATCCAGCATTTTCAAGATTCTCCACAAGCTTAATTTTTTCCTCCTAGACAACAACATCAACGCTCATCCTCACTTCTGCAATCACCTCATTCATTTCAGCCACATGATCCTTTTCCTTCTCAGTTTTTTCCTTAGACAGCTTCTCCACCCTCTGTAGGACCTCCTTGTTGATTCCCTCCTGCTCCCTCAAAGCATGCTCTGTTTGAGAAAGCTTGGCCATGAGATCCTAATGGGAGTGAGAGACGTGATCAACGACCTAAGAAGGGAAATTGTAAGTAAAAAATAAAATTAAACGAAAAGAACACAAGAATGCTTACGGATTGGGAGAAGGAGATCAACTTCTTTAGTGCTTCATTTGTTCCAACAATCTCAAGATCCATGACATCGGGCGATTTCCTCTTGCGCGATGTCGTGGTCTTCATAGAAAGATCAAGCTTAGTCTTCTTGAGAGGAAGAGAGGGAGGGATATTTTCCTTCTTCACCATAAGCAGGCTGCAAGACATGTCATCTTCAAGCTCAGATCAGACAAATCAAGCACTAGAACGAGTTGTTTTGGATCCTACATATTGAAAAGGATCCTCATAAGTCAGGATCTTAATGTTAGAACAGATAAATGCACTAAAAAGAATCGTTACCAGTGGCCATTGAAGTTGTGGTAGATGAACCTTGTTGAAGGCTATGATACTCAAACTTGAACGATCTGACGTCTACAGATAAATCAAGGAAACTTGTAATCTTATCGTTAGCAACAGAAAAAGCTTCTCCGAACTTGAAACCTGCATCAAAATGAACAAAATAAGAAGAGTAAATCCTTGGATCCTTAAGATCAAAAAATAGATCCTACCCTTTTCAACCCTAGATTTGGGCAAGAGATCCCCGTCAGGAATTGAGTCATGTCTCACAAAAAGTGTTTTTCCTTCCAGGCTCCATCATTTTGTTCGTTTTTAGAATAAGAGGAGGTTTGTTGGTCTTGACCTTAAGCAGAAAACGAAAATTACCAAAAGTAGAAAGATCATAAACATAAGCCAACTCGGCAAGACCTATGTCCAAAATTTGGGAACGATTCACTCGGTCAATCCAGAATAAAATCCTCCAGATAATAGGCATAGCTTGAATATATGAAGGTTTGGTGGCTTGGAAGAAATTGGAAAATATGCTCGAGAAAGGTTATTTAAGACCCAAAGAAAAAGGATACTTAGGGAAAGACACCCAGGAAGGAGAAACAAAATCAAGCTGAATAGAAGCATCGAAAGACCTGAAGATTACGTTAGAAGGAAAAGCTCTGTTGGCTTTGAGAGGTTGCATGTCTTCGTTATCAAAGGAACAGACTTCATCATAGGCCAGGATCCCCTATTCAATGAAGTCATTCTCGGAAGGGACGATAATGCTGGCGCGAGAATAGGTTTCCTTCTTGCCCATGATCAGAAAAAGAGGAAAACAAAATGAAAAAAAGAGAAAGAAATTACTTGTGAAGGTGACCAGAGATAATTGAGATAAGTATTGGGGGAAGGTAAAGGAATTCAAGTTTGTTGCCCCTATTTAACCTAAGTCACATAAGAGAGAGAAAGAGAGATAGAGAGAGAGAGAGAGAGAAAGAGAGAAAAAGAGAGAGAGAGAGAGAGAGAGAGAGAGAGAGAGAGAGAGAGAGTGTGTGTGTGTGTGTGTGTGATTTGACTACGTAATGATGCTTATCGAATAGATAAATCCAATCTGGTTAGGGTTTGAAATTCAAATTCCTTATCTCTTTTATTTTTTGAAATTATACTATTAAATATTTGGAAATCAACCTTAATATTTCAGACATATAATTTGGGGGCAATTGTGAGGGCCAGGATCCCAGAATCATATTTTGGTTCCTTAATATTCCTGAAGCCTCAGGATCGTTAAAAGTATCATAGGATCCTTATTATTATCACTAATATTTCCTAACTCTTATAACAGTTATATTCTTTTTTTTTCATGTGTGCATAATTAGTCAACACAAGACTCATTCTCAACGGAGAATCACTTCAACCAAGCTTAAGACCCGGGAATACCAAGTCAAATAATGTGAAAATATTTGTTCAAGGTGTATCCCGTAAATATCAGAGTTCTTGTTGATTAGCTTAGACTA
Organism: Lactuca virosa; assembly: GCF_052849685.1. Lineage (NCBI taxonomy): Eukaryota > Viridiplantae > Streptophyta > Magnoliopsida > Asterales > Asteraceae > Lactuca > Lactuca virosa. Next base: position 401,261,339 of record NC_136430.1, on the reverse strand, counting down.
TAAATAACACTTGTAAATCGCACACTACACATACAATTAGCTCTACCGTTACACTTGTACTCGTATTATCTTCACCATCTATGTAACCTTAGATTAAAATCAATAAAAAGCAACAAGGAAGGTGATCATTATCACCTCTCAAGGTTTTATGTCGGAGATCCTCTAAAGGATCAAGGGCTTTCCTTGTAACACACTTCTCTCACTTTGATAATTGTTCTACACTTACATTATCCTAACACCACAACCTTTCATACAATTTTCTTGAATTATACTTGATCAATTTTCGACTAAAACATGTACGAAGTTAGACCATCAAGATAGAAACATGAACACTTACAAAGGTAAAAGAGATACATAAGATGTTGGACCTCTTTAAGAATCACTCTCAAGACCCAAGGGGGGGGGGACGCTCCTACAGGATTTAGGTGTTATAATTGTCCCCCGCTTGAATCAGATTTCGTCCTTGATATCCGCAGTCATCAACATATTTAGGTAATGCTCACGCATCTCCGCCTCGGGCTCCCAAGTCCACTATGAGCTCTTCTGTTGCTGCCACTACACCTTAACCAAGGACACCGCCTTTTTGTGCAAGGCCTTTGTCTTTTGTCTAAAATGGCTATTGGTCTTTCCACATTATTCAGGAGCTCATCAACCTTAATGTTGTCTAAAGGCACCACCACTAAATCATTCAATAAACACTTCTGAAGCTGAGAGACATGAAAAATGTTATGAATTTGACTAAGCTTCTCTGGTAAGTCCAACTGGTAGGCCACCTTGCCCACCCTAGCTGTCACTCAGAATGGTCCGGTGAATCTGGGGCCTAACTTAAATAGTCAAACAAAGGTCTTCTGTTTAAATGGATTCAATGACTATTTCTTTGACATCATCGAAATGCACATTTAAAATGTAAGTGGTTTTCTAGACATAAAAACTAATAATTGGCATCAATGTAAAAGAGGGAACAATAACCATTTTGTAAGAGGTGATAAAATGTCATTAAACTATCATAATATATCAGTGCCAAATCCTCCCATATAATACCAAATAATACAATGTTTGAAACATAACTTGGTTCTCACCTGACTGAATTTGCTTACTAGTTTTTCATGTTTGGAGACTTTTGGTTTTTTCTGTGACATCCCCAAATTTACGGTCATTTTAAAAATTTTATTTATGCTTATTTAATAATCAGAGTATCCATTTTATAGAATAATATTGCGGAATTTGTTCACAGAAAACATGATAAAGATATTATCAAAGCATTTCCGAAGAAATGTTTTTTGTTTATATGAAAACATTGGGATGTCATCGTGAATACAAAACATAAGCATAAATAGACCTTACATTCATTTACACTAATGATTTACATCTCTTTTAATCTCTCAGTGTAATGTACCTACGTATCGACACTTGTAATACAAATAAACTGAGTGGGTCAGGTTGGAAAACGTGGTGAGTACATAGGGTTTTCAACCCACAATAATATAATTATTATGTTTAATCATCAAACATTTAACCCAACTTCCCATCGCCATTATCTTATTTATTCTTAAGGATTTACCCTAAGAATCATCTATTCTTCGTTCATTCATTCCTAAGGATTGTCCTAAGGAATAGGCACGAAGTCCATCGCTTCCAGAGTTTATCCAACATGCACTAAGTCCATAGCTGCCGATGTTATCTATTAGGCACAGCTGCCAATATTATCTTTTAGGCGCAACTGCCAGGATTATGATGTTATTTATTAGGCACAACTGCTAATATTATCCTTTAGGCGCAACTGCCAGGATTATGATGTTATCTATTAGGCACAGCTGCCAATATTATCCTTTAGGTGTAACTGCCAGGATTTTTTAGAGTACATCTGGTGAACACATAGTTCAAAAAAACCTACAGGTTGTGGCGTAGCTGCCACTGTTCATCTATAGGGAACTAAGTCTATAGCTGCCAATGTTTATCTATATTCATCTCTCATCATTCATCTACCCATCTTTACCCAATATTTTTATAGGTATAAAATACATATACAGTTTAAATCAAATAAAACATGTATATTTTGTTCATCCAGCATAGATATCAAGAACACAGATAATATGCACACATAGCACATAATTTATATTAAATACCTCATATCTATGTGTAAGATGAAAGTAACTATGCACTTACTTGTTAAAGTGACGACTCGTAATTCGGGCAGCGCTTCGCTTCTAATAATTTTATTTTCCTTCGTCGAAACCTAGTATCATTATTACTAGATTTTAGTCTAATATTTATTGCGACTAATTATTAGTCTAGATTCATCATTAACTCAGAGTCTACGTCATGATCTTTCAAAGTAAGGAACAACCAGCTAGGATCATATCGGAGGTAGGGTCCGTTTGGTATACGAAGTATACTGTATGGAAATCCCACTTTAAACACCTCACTAAATCTCAGCCAAGGCATCATCCCCGTAAGTAAATCAATCAGTATAACGACTTGGAATCACTGATAAATCTTTTTTATAGGTTCATTGTAACATCCTGATTCCCTGGTATGAGAATTTTTATTAAAAAAGACAATTTTTCCTTGGAACTCGTCGAGTTGATGGCCTCAACTCGTCGTGTTGAAAGATTTTGGGTCGCGAATCTTTTTGGACCAACTCGACGAGTTGGTGGCTTAATATGAAACCCTAATTTTTTGGGTGTTGCACCCTATTTAATGACCTTAAGTCCCATTGTTGGCCACCTTAATCGCCTCCTCTGTCCAGAAACCCTAGAATTTGTGCATTTCCCCCCAAGTTGAGTGTGTGAGCTTATAAGTTGCTTTTTTTGGTCTCATTTTTGAAAGAGCTTGAAGTTGGTGGTGCCTAGCTTGAATGGGGGAAGTTATAGATCCAGAATCTCCTTGAGTTTAGCTACTCTTTTGAGGTAAAAAGTCGAAAACTTGCTTATCTATTTCTTAGATCTCTTTCTTGGAAGTTTATTGTCATATTTTGCTCATTTTTGGGTTTGTTCATGGGTTAAGTATTTCATGAAGTTATCACTTCAGATCTGGACGTCTTATAGCCTCATTGAACTTAAAGTTGCAAGCTTTATCGAGTTCTAGACCTCTTTCATGCTTTAGGTCCGTTATTAACCCTTTCTTGAGTCTTGGAGCCTCCTTGTGTCATGCATGGACGTAAAGTTAGCCACTTTACGTGGGTTTCCAACCCTTGGGTATTAGATCTACATTTTCTAAGCATCAGTTTCGATAAAAAGGGGCTGAATGTGTTAAGACTGGGAAAACTCAATGAGTTGTCTTCATAACTCGGCGAGTTGGCTCACGTTTTCCCGCTTCTCTGGATGTTGTAGTAACTCGACGAGTTGGGTCAACATGCACAGTTGACCTTTACTATTGACTTTGACTTTGACCATGGTTGACCAAGTTTGACTTTGAGGGCATTTTGGGTATTTCGGGGTTTTGATAGAAATGGTCACATGGTGGTTGTAGGCATTTGAGTCTGAAGCTGAGTTTGGAGTTGGGTTTTATCAGCTCAGCACTACTTGTGAGGTGAGTATTCCTCACTGTACTTGTTGGGTCGAAGGCACCAAGGCCGGCCCTTTTAGATTGTTATCCTGATTATCGTATAATTGAGTACTGTAGTAATTGGTTAAATCTGAATCCTGGTAAATAGGATAATGCTATGCTTATTGATCTGTATGATATGTGCTTGCCTGTTGATTGATTATGTGTTTATGAGTTATATATATGTCGACATGTATGTGTGTGGTCGGGTTGCGGCGAACCTGCTTTGTGCTGAAGGCCAATAGACCCAGGGCGGCTCGGATAGAATGAAGGCCCTGCGAGGCAGTCCAGTTAGGTTGAAGGCCCGACGACCGGTCCAGATAGGTTGTAGGCCCTATGAGGCGGTCCAGTCATGCCGAATGATCGGGAGCGGTCCGGATAGGCTGTAGGCCCTGCGAGGCGGTCCAGTCAGGCTGAAGGCTCATTTATGCATGATGTTGTCCGTTATGTTTATGTGGTGGTATTTTGGGGAAGATTCACTAAGCTCTAGGCTTACAGTTTTTGAATACGTTTTACGTACCTCAGATGATCGCGGGAAGGCGAAGGCTTGATCGTGCACCTCCTCGTATTTTGTGTTATGATTTCTGGGAAAACTCTGATGTGAAACTTATTTTGAAAATGATATGTAATAAAGGATAGTTTTGGATTTATTTAAACGTTTTAAAATTTTCAAAATTTTATGTATGTTACAAGTTGGTATCAGAGCCTTGGTATGAGTGAATTGGAGGAACACTCGTGTGAATCCAGTCTCAAAGTAATGAAAAAGGATTTTTCAAAATGATTTTTTAAATGGTTTTCAAAATACTCAAGGAGGATGCGATGTGTACGATCAACCAGAACCAGTAAGTAGACCCCAAAATACCATATTGTTATCTGATATTGAGATATGTTTGAACAACATGCTAGTAGCAGGATAGGGATCTTCAGTAATTACATGATAGGATTGCCTGATATATGAGGCCTTATTTCTTGTAGAGCACTTGATTGATTGTGGTATGACTCTTTCGTGTGTGAACTGACTATTGAGTAAATACGCTAAGTCACATGCTACATGGGTTATATGATCTTAGGATAAAGGATTTGGTCCTGCTGTACAGCTCTTGTCTGAGTCCAACCGTTGTAGGATTAAATCTTTTAGTTTAAGATAGTTTAATCTGTGCAGCATGTGATTGTATTCATGAAATAGTTATCTAACTCCAATGGAGGGTCATATGGAAGTTGGTGGTAGGATTAGTTGTGTGGGGTCAGTCGGCCAGTTGTGAGATGGTTAGCCTTCCTCCAGGGAATGAGGATTGAGTGTATGGTTATGCTTATAAGTATTGTCAGGGTGTTGTGATGATCTTTATGAAATATACGGGTAGGTGTGGACGGTAGTATGGGCCCGTACTACTGAAAGAACAGGACCTGTACGCGTAGCAAGGAAGTCACAACCCATAGGGCTTCGTTGGGAGTTGGTTCCTTATTATGATATGCTTATTGTCTGATATCTCATTGGTTATGTTCAATATGGTGATGACGAGACGATTGGAGGTGGGATCCAGATCAGGATCAGGAGATAGTGGCAGGATATGCCGGTGTTGTCTGTGGATCAGATACGAGAAGTGATTTCCTTAGAGGTTTTTCAGATCTTGCAAGAAGAATTGCCTAGTGTCGTAGATCGGATCACGGGCAGAGTTATTGCCAGGCTTGAGGAGCAGATCACAGCCTTGCAGTCTGTGGGCGGTGCTGCTAAGGGGATGGCTGCTGGAGGAGATCTGGTTGTGGGGACACAACTAGGGAAGAGGAAAAGGACTCTCTCAGAAGAAATTGAGGAGACTGAGGTTGCTGACCTGGGTACTGGGAGGCAGGAGAATCATGAGGTGTGTGGCAGGTGTGGGGAAACTCATGGATTTTCTTGTCACAAGTTCAAGTGTTTCAAGTGCGGGGAAAAAGGACATGTGCAACAGGATTGTAAGAATCCTCAGATATGCTTTCATTGTCACCAACCAGGTTATTTCCGGTCCCGTTGTCCTGATTTGGGGGCGAAGGGAGTCCAGGTTCCGACACTCATCGTTCCTTAGGAGGTTAAAGTCGAGCCGCAGGAAATCTCAGGCATGTAATTTGATCCCTAATTCTGTAGCGATATTATGGTTAAATTGTGCTTGATCGGTATTATGTCAACCTTAGAATCTTGTTGGGTTTGAATAAGTGGTATCTTCGGGTTAGTTCTCAGATTTGTCTGATTTATGTATGACGGATCCTTATATGCCATTTCTTGTACCTTATCCGACCGATTTGATCCATATCCCCATGGGGGATGTTTGCATGGTTGTGGGTATGGACTGGCTTAGCCGTTTTGGCGCGATGATTGATTGTGAAGGAAAGCGTGTGGTAGTACGAACCCCAAGTGGGGGAGAACTGGTTATTTATGAAGAGGGAACGAGGTTGGGTTCATGGTTTTGTTCGACAGCCAGGGGTAGGCAGTATATTCAGCACAAGTGTGTAGATTATTTAGCTTATGTGGTGGATACGCGGGCTGGGGATCCGGTGTCAGTTGCTAATGTTCTGGTTGCCAGGGAGTTTGCTGATGTATTCCTGGAGGAGTTACCCGGTGTGCCTCCTGTGAGGCAGGTCGAGTTCAGGATCGACCTTGTGTCAGGTGCGGCCCCTATTGCCAAGGCGTCGTACCGATTGGCACCGCCTGAGATGCAGGAGCTGCTAGTCAAGTCGTTCATTCGTCCGAGCAGTTCTCCGTGGGGAGCCCCGATTCTTTTTGTTAAAAGAAGGATGGTTCGAACCAGATGTGCATCGATTATATGGAGCTGAACAAGTTAACGGTGAAGAACCGTTATCCCCTTCCACAGATTGATGATCTCTTTGATCAGTTGCAGGGAGCATCTTGGTTCTCCAAGATAGATCTGAGGTCTGGGTACCATCAGGTCAGGGTGAGGGAGGAGGGCGTAGATGTCACACCCCGAAACCGTGATGGCGGAATCGTTCCAGGGTGGAGAACGTCATGTTTAGCGTCACAACCAATGTATAATAGCAATCATAGTAAACACAACCCAACCGTTGCATACATGAAAAATTATATATGTTTACATCGAATTGAAGCTTGTTTTAAATACATCAAAAGTATAAGGAAAATGTAAAGACATAATCTTATTCGCTCCGACTTCTTCACAATGCTCGGAAGGTACCTATCTACTGATTCCCTGAGAATACAAGCAGTTTTGAAAGAATATCAGCAAAAAGCTGGTGAGTTCATAAGCATTTAGTTTTAGAGAAAAACGTTCTTTTATCCTTTTTGAAAAAGTGTTCCTCAAGAAAATCCCATATTTTCTTATGAAAAGTATGTTTGAAAACCCATTCCTTCCATGACTTCCCGGTTCATACTTGATACGCACAATCCAAGGAGTCATGGAATGAATGTGAATATCCGTTACTAGAGTAGTAAACTAGCAGTTTTAGAAATGCCGGTGTCATCCTGGGAAAATCCTATATTTTCCCTAAAAACAAGTTATCTGTCCTAGAGGTAGAGATGCAAGTTTAGAAATCCCTGATTACTATCAGTATATAAGAAAGTAGTTTTATTACTCAAAATAAAACAATGAAGAGTAGAGTCCGTAAACCAAAGTTAGTTTATACTTATTTGCGAGTCGTATAACCATACTTGATATGAACTAGAGACCTTTTCAACGTTCTTTAGGCGTTTAAGATAATGACATTTGTTCACCTTAGGCATGCCTGCCTAACTGTAGCTAGCAGTTCAGGTGTGGGATACTCAGTCCCGAATAGATCTATTCACAAATCTCATGCTCTCCCTCAAGGAGACTCTGGTTATACTGAGATAGGATTTAGCCCTGTACACCTAAGGGTACAGTTTCGAAGTAGAGCCTCACAATTCTATATAATCTAGTTTACATGTAGAAAACAGTATAAAGTAATCATTATCCTTAAACAATTATATATTATACCCCTGAGAAAATATATACCATAAACTAAATCTGCCATAGTTTATATATATTCACTCATGCAAGAAATCTGAATTGGTAAAAACTGCCTAGAGGGTTATCCCAAACTATACCCATTATAGTTTATTAGAGTTGATATGGAAAATGCTTTGTAAAAACATTTCTGAAAGCTATGAAGTTAGATTTCCAAAATAAAAGTTTCCCTTATGCTCAACATATTACAAAAAGGGATAAAATATCTGAATATGTTATTAAACGTCAAAATCGTTGGACTGTATTAATAAGTTTAAAACTTAATAAAATACTTTGAGTTTGGCTGGTATTCCCCCCCTGAAAATATTAAAAACACAGAAAATGTAGGGGTATGAACTCACCTCGGGCGATTGAATGAAGGATCGATACAGAATACGGGATGTTCAAGTGAAGCCTTGAACACGATTTGATCCTAATTAACATGTAATGACACATAAAGGAGTCAAATGAAGGTACTTCCCTACTAGATGTATTGGAGAACCACTCTAAGAACTTGGGACTACTTGCACTAAGTGCTAGGACCTTAAAGGACTGAATGAGAGAGGTGTATGGCCACCTAAAGGTGTGTGCGGCCATGGGTGTGCGGCCCAAGGGGTGTGCGGCCGGACACTCATGATGGAGGGTGCCTTGAGGTGTTTTCATGGTCCATACTTGCATCCGTGAAGTGTTCTAGGTCCATACTTAGTGGTAGTACAAGTTAAGGGTCTTAGAAATGGGTTTGTGGTCCTAGGGTGTGTGTGTGGTCGCACAAAGGTGTGTGCCGCTGCACAAGGGAGTGTGCTACCACACACAAGAGTGTGCTACCACACACAGGAGTGTGTGGTCGTACACAGGAGTGTGCTACCACACACAGGAGTGTGCTGCCGCACACAGGAGTGTGTGGCCGTACACAGGGGTGTGAGGTTGTACACCCTTCAAGTTTGTGTCCAAAATGCTAATTCCAAGGTGTAGCAAAGCTAGGGGCATGTCCAACTTGAATATGGAAGTCAAACTCTCACTTTGGAGGGTATTTTAAGAGTGTGCGGCCTCCTTATGGGGGTGTGCGGCCGCACTCACTTCCAAACACGAAGAACATGACGAATATTGCGCACTTAAGGCTTAGATAGAGTGGTCTTTCATGGTTTGCAAGCTAGAGAATGAATTACTCATGTTTTTGAAGCTTTGGAGGGTTTGTGGTTGAAGAAGCGTGAGAGAAATGGTGTTGTGTGCTGCCAAGGAGTAAAAGGAATGAAGGGAAAGGGGTCTACCCATATATAAGGGTGAGTGTGCTGCCAAGAGGTGGGTGTGCGGCCGCACACCCATGTGTACGGCCGTACACTCCTCCTAAAGGTGTGTATGGCCTGGTTTTGTTACTATACGACTTGCTGACTCATTCCTAACCTCAACCTTGGTTATATACATGCTTAGAATGCTTAAATGAACCCTTAAACGTCACAAGAAGTTAACAGAACAAGTTTAACATTGATTGAATTGACTAGATGTACAAGATAGAAGTTCCGGGTTGTCACATCATCCCCCCGTTAGAGGGAATTTCGTCCCGAAATTCAAGAATAGAGTACGAATCATGGACTAGGAAAGAGATGGGGGTACTTATGCTTCAGCGAATCCTCGCGCTCCCAAGTGAATTCAGGTCCCCGCTTGGCATTCCAGCGAACTTTCACTATCGGGATGCGGCTCTGCTTCGTGCGTTTAACCTCTCGGTCCATGATTTCGACAGGTTCTTCCACAAAATGTAGACTTTCGTCTAGATTGATCTCGTCGAGAGGAATCACAAGTGTCTCATCGGACATACACTTCTTTAGGTTCGACACGTGGTAGACAGGATGGACGTTGCTGAGTTCTTGTGGTAACTGGAGTTTGTATGCTACGGGGCCGATCCTAGCAAGGATCTCAAATGGCCCAATGTATCTTGGATTTAGCTTTCCACGCTTCCCGAAGCGTATCATGCCTTTCCAGGGTGAGACCTTCAGAAGGACACGGTCACCAACCTGGAATTCCAAGGGTTTTCGCCTCTTATCGGTGTAGCTCTTTTGTCTATCTCGTGAGGCTTTTAGTCGTTCCCGGATTTGTACGATCTTCTCGGTCGTCTCTCGGATGATTTCAGGACCAGTGAGAGTGTTGTCGGGGACTTGACCCTTAGCTAGCTGCATGTCACCCACTTCAGCCCAGCACAGAGGGGGTCTGCACTTGCGGCCATAGAGGGCTTCAAATGGCGCAGCCTTAATACTTGTATGGTAGCTATTGTTGTAGGAAAATTCGACCAAAGGAAGATGGGTGTCCCATGACGCGCCAAAATCAATGACACAGGCTCTCAACATATCTTCCAATGTCTGAATTGTTCTCTCACTCTGTCCATCGGTCTGTGAATGATAAGTCGTACTCATATCCAACTTATTTCCAAGAGCCTTCTGTAGTGATTACCAAAATCTTGAGGTAAACCTGCTATCTCGGTCGGAGATAATGGATATAGGTACCCCATGAAGGTGAACTATCTCTCGGATGTAGATCCGCGTGAGTCTCTCCATTTTTAAGTTTTCCTTGACTGGCAGGAAGTGGGCGGATTTTGTCAATCGATCGACAATCACCCAGATGACGTCGTGCCCACTCGGAGATCTGGGTAACTTAGTGATAAAATCAATTGTTATCCTTTCCCACTTCCACTCAGGTATTTCGGGCTGTTGAAGTAAACCTGAGGGCTTTTGATATTCCACCTTTACCTTGGCGCAAGTCAAGCACTTTCTCACGAAGGTAGCAATTTCTGCTTTCATGTTCGACCACCAATAGAGTTGTTTGAGATCCAGATACATTTTATCTGAACCTGGGTGAATGGAGTATCTCGTCTTGTGAGCTTCGTTCATGACAACTTCTCTGTAACCACCATACTTCGGGGTCCAGATACGGTCCATGAAATAGTAAACTCCGTCTCCTTTGACCTCTAAGTTCTTGTCCATTCCTCGCATCGCTTCATCTGCCATGTTCTATGGTTTCAAGGCTTCCAGCTGAGCCTCTCTGATTTGCGCGGACAGATGGGAATGGATGGTCATCGTTAGCGCCTTTACCTTACACCCTGAATACTCCTTTCGGCTGAGGGCATCCGCTACCACATTGGCCTTGTCGGGATGGTAGCGTATTTCGCACTCGTAGTCACTGAGTAGCTCTACCCATCGCCGCTGCCTCATGTTTAACTCCTTCTTATCAAAGATATGCTGCAAGCTTTTATGGTCGGTGAAGATAGTGCATTTGGTTCCGTAGAGATAGTGCCTCCAGATCTTTAACGCAAAGACCACTACTCCTAACTCTAAATCGTGAGTTGTGTAATTGACCTCGTGTGTTTTCAATTGCCTCGAGGCATAGGCGATAACCTTTCCTCGTTGCATGAGCACACAGCCTAGGCCCTGATTGGATGCGTCCCAGTAGACAACGAAGTCTTCCGTCCCCTCGGGCAGGGACAAGATAGGTGCGCTGCATAGGGCAGGCTTCAATGTTTGAAACGCAATGTCTTTCTTGACTCCCCAACTAAAGGTTACACCTTTCTGTGTCAGGGTAGTTAAAGGCTTAGCGATTCTGGAGAAGTTCTGGATAAACCTGCAATAGTAGCCCGCGAGACCCAAGAATTACCGGATTTCTGTGGGTGTCTTTGGTGCATACCAATTCTCAATCGATTTGATTTTGGAAGGATCCACGTGTATGCCTTCCTTGCTAACCACGTGACCAAGGAAAGTTACCTTCCTGATCCAGAACTCACACTTTGATAATTTTGCATATAGCTTCTCTGCCCTCAATGTTTCGAGCACCTGCCTCAAGTGTTGTTTATGATCGTTCTCGCTCCGCGAATAGACAAGTATATCGTCAATGAACACGATTACGAACTTGTCCAGGAAAGGGCGGCACACCCGAATCATCAGGTCCATGAATACTGCCGGTGCGTTGGTCAGACCAAAGGGCATTACTACAAACTCGTAGTGTCTGTAGCGAGTTCAGAATGCTGTCTTGGGCACATCATTCTCGTGAATTCACAACTGATGGTACCATGATCTTAGATCTATCTTTGAGAAATAACTGGCTCCCTGAAGTTGGTCGAAGAGATCGCCGATTCTGGGTAAGGGATAACGGTTCTTGATGGTCAGCTTGTTCAGCTCTTGGTAGTCAATGCACATTCGAAAGGTTCCATCTTTCTTCTTCACAAATAAGATCGGAGCTCCCCAGGGTGAGGAACTCGGCCTTATGAATCCTTTGCCGATCAGCTCATTGAGCTGGCTGGATAATTCTTGCATTTTTGCTGGCGCTAAGCGATAAAGAGATTTAGCTACAGGAGTAGCTCCGGGGATTAAGTCGATACGAAACTCGACTTGACGCTCAGGAGGAATTCCTGGGAGATCTTCGGGGAAGACATCAGGAAAGTTGCAGACTTCGGGAAGGCTCCTGAGGTCTTTAACCTTTTGCGTCTCATCAATAACATAAGCTAGGAATGCATGGCATTCCTTCCCCAGATACTTCTGAGCTTTGATGCATGAAATGATACGAAGGTTCGAACTGAGTTTATCCCCGTAAACCATGAGGGCTTCACCAGAGGGGAGATTGAGATGGATAGCTTTCTCAAAGCAAAGGATATCAGCACGATTGGAGCTCAACCAATCCATGTCGATAATGACGTCGAATCTCTTAATAGATACAAGCATAAGATCGATGGGAAAGGAATGATTGCCTATGGTAAGAGTACAACCTATGAATATGTCGTTCGTGCTCTCTTTCTTTCGTTAGCCATCTCGACGGTGAATGTTTCGGTTAAAGGTTGATATTTACATTTGATTAGGTGTTTTAATGCATGACTAACAAAACTCCTCTCCGCACCAGAATCGAAAAGAATGCATGCATAAGAGTTGTCAAGGAGGAACGTACCCGTAACAACGGTAGGATCAGCAACCGCTTCCTCCTGGCCCATAGCCAGTACCCTTCCTGTATTGCCACCTGTTGTCGCCTTGGGGCAGTTTCTTTTGAAATGCCCAACCTCTCCGCATCCATAGCAAGCTTGACCAGCGCCCGCTCCCGGAGCCTGGTTGGTTGGTTGGGCTGGTGTCCTGCAGAATCGAGTTATATGTCCCTTCTTTCCACAGCAGTTGCACTTCAAATCACGGCAGGGTCCGTGATGATGAAAGGTACACTTGTTGCACAGAGGTAGTTTCCTAGCATAAACACCGGTAGGAGCGTGGGTGGTTGGAGCAGTAGCTGGAGTAGCAGTAGGAGTAGTAGCAGCATGAACTGCCACTGTTTGTTGTTTCTTGGAGGGCTCCTGCGAAGACTGGCCCTTCTGTTTGTTCCCGAACTTCTTCTTCCTCCCACCACTCTCCTTTTGTGGCTCGGGGACGGCTGCCACCTCATCAAGATCGACTCCATGATCGATCAGAGTCTGCGCCAGGCACTTGGCGCTATCAAATGTAGTCGGTCTGGCAGCCAAGACATTCCCTTTGGTTGGGGCCGTCAATCCCCAGATGTACCTTTCAATCTTTTTTCTTTCCGGGGTGACCATTCCCAGACAAAGGAGAGACAGGTCATAGAATCTAGCAGTGTAGGAAGCGATGTCGGAACCCTTCATCTTCAGATTCCAAAGTTCATGCTCCAACTTTTGCACCTCGCCCCTCGGGCAGAAATTTTATGAGGAACTGCGTACGAGGCTGCATGGGGTTCTGGTCTCCATGGGGTTCTGGTCTCTATTGTTTCAGACTGTGATGTTTGGTTCATCTCCCGTTTCTGGCAGAAATTTTATGAGGAACTGCGTACGAGGCTGCATTTCAGCACAACTTATTATCCACAGACCGACGACCAGAGTGAGTGGACCATTCAGACTCTCGAGGATATGTTGCGAGCATGCGTTATTGATTTTGGTGGGAGATGGGAATCCTACCTACCTCTTGCAGAGTTCTCCTACAACAATAGTTTTCACTCCAGTATTGCTGCTCCGCCTTTTGAGTTGTTGTGTGGGCGGAGGTGTCATACCCCAGTCTGTTGGGGCGAGGTTGGTCACAGGGTCATGGGTCGGACCGAGGTGGTTCTGCAGACTACAAAGATGATTCAACAGATAATGTAGAGATTACAGACTGCTCAGAGTCGACAGAAGAGCTATGTCGACCGACATCGATCTGAGTTGGAGTTTCAGGTCGGTGGCATGGTGTTGCTGAAGGTCTCACCTTGGAAGGGTGTGATTCGCTTCAGGAAGAGGGGGAAGTTGGGCCCTCGATATATCAGACCATTCTGGATTAAGCCTTTCTTGAGTCTTGGAGCCTCCTTGTGTCATGCATGGACGTAAAGTTAGCCACTTTACGTGGGTTTCCAACCCTTGGGTATAAAATCTACATTTTCTAAGCATCAGTTTTGATAAAAAGGGGCTGAATGTGTTAAGACTGGGAAAACTCAACGGGTTGTGTTGATAACTCGGCGAGTTGGCTCACGTTTTCCCACTTCTCTGGATACTGTAGTAACTCGATGAGTTGGTATGTGCACTCGACGAGTTGGGTCAACATGGACTGTTGACCTTGACTATTGACTTTGACTTTGACCATGGTTGACCAAGTTTGACTTTGAGGGCATTTTGGGTATTTCGGGGTTTTGATAGAAATGGTCACATGGTGGTTGTAGGCATTTGAGTCTGAAGCTGAGTTTGGAGTTGGATTTTATGGGTTCAACACTACTTGTGAGGTGAGTATTCCTCACTATACTTGTTGGCTCGAAGGCACCAAGGTCGACCCTTTTGGATTGTTATCCTGATTATCGTATAATTGAGTACTGTAGTAATTGGTTAAATCTGAATCCTGGTAGATGATGGCTTATGGGCACTATAACATCCCTATGGTGCACATACAACCCTAATGCTTTGGATTTAAGTTTTCTCAAGTTATACATGCAATAAAATTGTCCAAAGCATGAAAACTACAACTAGCATACAACTTTGATATTTGAAACATAAAAAACTAGTTAGATGAATACCTCTTTGTTGTAACATGTAAAACTTGACCTTTCAAGAGCTTAGCACCTCAAATATGATGGCTCAAATGAGTCACAAATACCACCAACAATGGAGGATAAAGAGAGAGAGGATAGGAGGCACACAAAACGGCTAGGGTTCTTCTTGGAACTCTTAGGGGGCCTTTTTCGTGATGCTAGGGGCTACATTTATAGTGTGGAATTCCTAGGGTTTCAACTTGTAAACCCAAATTCACTTCCTTGGGCCTTTAGTGAAATAATCCATATGATAAGCCCTTTGGACTAACTCTCCATGGACTCCCGCATAAAATTAGTCCATCCTAATCAACATGGATCATTTGACCAAACTATATGCATTAGTGATTTACTTAATCAGTCCCCGTTAATTTAATCAATCTCTTTTGATCACTAAATTAATTCCAGATTAATTTTTGACCAATACTAATTAAATAATATGATTTCTCAATTAATATATTATTCTTATAATATATTAATAAATCACAAATAACCTCTTTCTCAAATATCCATCCTATCAAATTGCTCCGGTGAAGGCAACCCAAATGGACCATGCTACTATCAGGTCAAGTACATACCAATTATAGTTATGGGCTTAGACACCTAATCCAACAGTCTCCCACTTGGATAAGTCTAATAACTATAACTGCAAGTACGACTTCAAAAACCGACTAGCAATCGTAGCTCTCAAAAGCTGCTGTCAACTCTGATCAATAACGCGTCCTTTAGATAAGGGATCAAATATTCCTCCGTTCTACAAGATATCCTATAGACATGAGACATGGATTATAATCATTCTCTCTGTCCAAGTTCAGTTTCCCGATTTCCGATTTTTGATGACTGACTAATTGAACAAATCAAATCAGTCTAGGCTTGGCCAAGCGCTTAGGGTGTCATCACTAATTCATCGAGGGGCCCACAAATATCGCTTTTATCCCTCTTAGGGTAAAAGGAACGGATAAACTTCGACTCATATGCTTGCTCAATTTACTCATCAAATCACACACAATAATACGTTTTATAATACCAAGTTACTGGTGCATTTACGTATCATCAATGCGCAACTGACTTGTAAACTACAACTCATATGTTTATGTTTCAAGAATATATGATATTATCATCTCATAATCACTCGTGATAAAATCCATGAAGTGATTCAAATGAGCGTGGGTTTAATCCAATACTCAAATTCCTATTTCATGAGTACTCATGATCACTGCAACAAACATTTGCTATGTCTAAGCTTTTAGACAATCTACAGACGGATTCATGACAATCTTTCCTCATTACTTACTTCCAAAGTATGATCGACTGTGTATGTTTGAATAACCTAGTTATTCGGGGAGTAAAACATGCGAAGTGAAACACAAGAATAATTTAATCCAATATGGTCTCAAAACTTTTGAATATAAATAAAATACACTTATTATTTAATCACCATATCGATTACACATTATTCATTGTATAATTGTTTCAACTAATCAACTTAATACTTGAATTTAAAACAATAGTTATCCCATGCTCCAAGCATGCACACTATGTTTACCTATGGTCCCTTTTCTTTGTGAAATAGATTAATTGTACACATTTCCAATGATGCTCATTCCACAATTCCAAATACTTATCATAAGTGTAAGAATACCAAACTCTTCCACTATTAGAATGTGTTAGATTCTAAGCTATCATGCAATGATCATTTTGTAATGTCTAGGCACCAAAATCACAGAGACTTTGCCAATTACAAAACATTCCATTTGAGATTCTTGCAAGACAATTCCATAGGTACAAAGTCTCATATTCAAAGTACATTCCTTTGAACATCCTTCTTGCATAAAAGTTCCTACACATAGATTCTTAATATCCAACTCCCATTATGGAAACATTTCCATATTTGCCATATGACCATTCATTCTCAATAGAATCCTATCTATTTATAATAATGTCAATATGGTCCATCGATTACTATACTTCCAACTGCCCACAAGCGACCAATCCTTAGCGAACCTTAGATCGTCCTTGACAGTTGTTTAATTACTTTAGTCATATCCGGTTCTGGTCCTTTTTCCCTCTTAATGCGCTAGGCATTTGGAAAAATCAGAACGAATGAATATTATAGCATATGCAATCGATCCTATACCCGAAGCGTATGGGATACAATTCATAATGTCTTACATAAAGACTTGATACTTTACCAGTCTCTTGCTATAATATTTCCAATGTTGAAACATTTCAACATTACATTCATATATATCCACGACTAAGTCCTATTAAAATTTCAATCTAAGCTTTTAGATTCGAAATGAAGTATAAGTATCATTTTTCCCTTAGATCTTACTATAGCGAAACAACTTTTCAAACTTTACAACTTTGCAAATTAAAACTTTGTTTCCTATAAATAGCATTGCTAACTCGCAACATTTAACGTAAGAATTGTGCCCCCACTAGCATAATAATTACATTCTTACTAGCTTAACACTTATGCTCCTACTAGCTTTGACATGTACCCAGAAATCAACTGGACTTCTAGAAATCAATACTTATTGACCTTCTTACCAAAGTTCAGATTTATGATACATGGTGCTTCGATAAGACTTTATCTAGGCTTCTCAAACTCATACACCTTTCCTTAAGTAACTCATATGTGTTTCTAAACAGTTTCAGAACTTACAATAGTAAGTCCCGAATGTTCAGACTATTTGCCACTTCTCAACATTCGAACTATGAAGAGGGATGCCGTAATCATAATCGGATTTGAGAACGCATTTAACACAAATGATATCTATTTAAAATCTACCAGTGAAAGCATTTCCTCACAATCATTTTCATGAAGGAGAGAAAACTTTTTCCACTTAGATTTTCTAGTGTATGTTTTCCTATCCATGTGAATTTGTCATAACCATAATCACAAGACAAGGTTTGTGAAAAATCCAAACTCATGTGGACTGAACTTGTTCAATCTTAATTTCTTGACATCTAGTAGTACAAGGGTCTACTATTGCTTCCAAGTTGTTGTGTAGCTCACCCCTATCCATCAATGTGCTTTCATTGACTAAGGTGCTTTGCCTTATGCAATCAAATGAGAACTCATAGAAATCACATGCATAGTTAACTCAATTGGAACATGCACAGAAATAAGAATATGTCAACACGATAGGTTGTAAACCTCAAGTCGTGTGCTAGTGATAAACAATAGGTTTACACTTGATTATTACTTGAACCTTTTCAATATCTTTAAGACTCCCACTAACCTCTTGACATATGAGATTCTTTTGTCAAGAAACATTCTTTGACAAACAAATATTCAAGAGTTAGTGCAGGTTCTTATCAAGACAAACACTACACATAATTGGTCTTAGTTGGTCTTTGTCTTATCCAAGACATCACAACTTATCAATTTCAATTTATACATGAGTAAGAAAACTTTTCTACTCATCATTTCATGATGTGTTTATAGACCTACTTAGGATATGTCACTCAAGATACAATCTTTGAGTATAACTTTAAGACTTGATTTTGGAACGAAGTATGACTCATCCTTTTGATTTAAACCATTTTAACAATTCCCGATACCTCTTCTTAGCCATACAAATGTAATAAGGTGTCCTTAGATGATCAATTGTGATATGGTTTCACAATCACCAAGATGATCATAAAACACGATACTAAAGTACTCGCATTTCCACACAGATTGGAGAAACTTTTATCTTTCTGCCTAATTGATTCTTCTTATTCGTTCTCTATACTTTGAAAATTTTCAAGGTATTAGAATTATACTTAATCTTGTAAGTATAACCATATTTACTAAACTTTTAGTAAATCATGACGAATAGTTTTATCGCTCTTTGCGGTGGATCTAACCAGTTCACATCAATACATATGCGAACAGGGAATCAATCTCAATTTTCCCAAGTACCAAAATTTTCATACATCATATAATTCAAGTCTCTATCCAATCGAAACTTAGCGATGAGAATCTTTCTTTACTTAAAAAATTACGACACTACCACAATCGATATAATTAAGAATCAAATATTTTCAACATTGCTATATATATATATATATATATATATATATATATATATATATATATATATATATATATATATATATATATATATATCAACAACAATTTTCACAAATGCCATTGCAAGGAAATATAAAACAAGACAAAATCAAAAATTTTCTTTTATTTATAAAATGTGGAAAACTTGTCCTTACAATGCAAATACAAATGAAAACTATGTTACTAAATATTTCTAAGCAATCTATCATAACTCTTAAGCATGGTTGCGGAAATCGGGATTAATCGACTATCTATGTGATTGCCTATGTCCATGGCAGCTTGGGAAGTAGATCTTCCAATCAATTTTGCGTTACTAGTGCGCCAAATCATTTCTGATTCAGCAGAAATTAGCAAATAGGTAAGATCGATAAGGGTCACGTCGTGATCTGTCATATAGTAATCTTTAATGAACTCACTATATGTCTCTGGAAGTGACTGAAAAACCAAGTCAACAACTAGCTTCCTTGGGAAAACGACACCCAACATTCCTAGTCTATCAATATGTAACTTCATCTCCAAAACGTGATCACATACAGACTTTCCATCTTCGTGTTTACTTGCCAATAGGGCTTGAGTGATCTTGAACTTTTCAAGTCGACGAACATGTGGGTCAGGGAGAATTATTGGAGGAGGTGGAGGAAGAAAAGTTCCACCAACGCACGATGAAGGGATTGATCTTTCACCTTGACCATCACGTGGAATATCATCTTCATGAGGAAAGCTTTTTCCAAAAGATTCGGGAAGACCACAGTTGTTAGAATTAGACATCTACAAGGGAGAAATTCAAGTTAGTTGATTCAATCCTTAATATAACACCCAAATGAAATATTAAGGCTAGGACCCAACACAATAATTCACAATTCGGAAGTGGGATGCCGTAATCCAATTGTAATTTATTTTTCGGTAGGTAAATGACGATTTACCAATTTCCACCATGAAAAACAAAAGTGAACATTAGGTTTTAAATTAACTGAAATTCCTAGATGCTTTGAGATTCATTGAACTTTTCAATGTCATGTTTAATCTCGATTATGCCCTTCAAGTTTGTGACTGGGATACCGAGGATCACAAACAAGGAGTGAATAACCATGCAAAATAGCTTGGTACTCTCGAAGTCATTTATCACCTAATCAATGTGCCGGTTAGCTACACACGCTCCATTGATCTATGATAACCTACGAGCTACCCATTGCCATCCTTCATTAGTCCCATATTAGTTTACTGGTTAACCAAACACGCTCCACTAACGACCAATAAGGTGCAATGTGGAATTTCATGCGTTAGCATCAAATTCACATTTTTCCTTAAGTAACTAAGATTGAGAATTTATAAGAGGTTTAGTTACTTGTATTTTCATTATACTTATTAATGAGAATGTCCTATCCTACCTATTCGGCTAACTACCCTCTACTAGTCAAGAGTGCGATGGGTAAGAGTGTATACCCATTAGCGGTCATTTTACAGGCCGCTTCCTTAAACACCCCTTATAAACTAGCTTCGTTAATGAGGCCTACTAACGGTAAGACTGACTTTTAAATTATACATATATAATATATTAGACTTTTAATTTTATATAGTATAAGGGTGTATTTTAAACCTTTAAAATACTTGGAGGTTTAATCTTTTAAATAAATTAGACTTTTATTTAAATAAAAACTTTAAACCATTCTTTATAGATTTATTAATTCACTCTTTTAATTAAACACTTAATTAATTTAATAAAATCATAAGGGTGTAATTTGAACTATTCAAGATATCAAGGTTCTAAATTTCAAAATTAAGGCTATTTAACTAAATTTTAAGTTACAAAACCAAGAGTTGCACATTTTGAATCCTTTTCAATTTCTAGGGTTCTGGAATTTAATGTTTCATAAATGAGATTTTTCAAATTCCAAAACTTCAGGGCAATTTTTGAAACTCTTCAAAACCTTTTGAATTCCAAAACTTGAGGGCAAGTTTTGAAACTCTTTAAAACCATTTAGATCAAATTTTAAACTAATAAAATAATCGTATAATTTTATCTTTTACCAATTTGACCTAATTCAATTCATATAGCAAGATAATTTTAAATCAAATAATACAAATAATTAGCTTATCATATCAACTAGCAATTATCTTAAAATTTTGACAATTATCTTTTAATTGCATGAGAATAATCACTACCATATAAGAAAAATCGGATTTTATGATACAAAACAGTTTGTGGAAATGATCCTAATCCAAATCAGGCCAAACAAACTCGAAAATCTGCAAGCAGAAGATTCTACTCGTCGAGTGCATGAATTGGACTCGTCGAGTTGTCAGCCTGTGAGTGAACTCGTCGAGTCAGATAATTGGACTCGTCAAGTCCATCAATCAGAGGCCAGAAATGAGAGTTTTTCAGCTTTGAAAACTTAACCAATGCATCAATATAACTGAAAACACCCTAGGCTTTGTTACCACTGATGGGTTATGGGCACTATAACATCCCTATAATGCACATACAACCCTAATGCTTTGGATCTAAGTTTTCTCAAGTTATACATGCAATAAAATTATCCAAAGCATGAAACCTACAACTAACATATAACTTTGATATTTGAAACATAAAAAACTAGTTAGATGAATACCTATTTGTTGTAACTTGTAAAACATGACCTTTCAAGAGCTTAGCACCTCAAATGTTATGCCTCAAATGAGTCACAAACACCACCAACAATGGAGGATAATGAGAGAGAGGCTAGGAGGCACACAAAACGGCTAGGGTTCTTCTTGGAACTCTTAGGGGGCCTTTTTGGTGATGCTAGGGGTTACATTTATAGTGTGGAATTCCTAGGGTTTCAACTTGTAAACCCTAATTCACTTCATTGGCCCTTTAGTGAAATAATCCATATGATAAGCCCTTTGGACTAAATCTCCATGGACTCCCACATAAAATTAGTCCATCCTAATCAATATGGATCATTAGCCCAAACTATATGTATTACAGATTTACTTAATCAGTCCCCATTAATTTAATCAGTCTCTTTTGATCACTAAATTAATTCCAAATTAATTCTTGACCAATACTAATTAAATAATATGATTTCTCAATAAATATATTATTCTTATAATATATTAATAAATCACAAATAACCTCTTTCTCAAATATCCATCCTATCAAATTGCTCCGGTGAAGACAACCCAAATGGACCATGCTACTATCGGGTCAAGTACATACCAATTATAGTTATGGACTTAGACACCTAATCCAACAGTAGGTAGGATAATGCTATGCTTATTGATCTAAAAGATCTGTGCTTTCCTGTTGATTGATTATGTGTTTATGAGTTATGTATATGTCGACATGTGTGTGTGGTCGGGTTGAGGCGGTCCTATTTTGTGCTGAAGGACAACAGACCTAGGGCGGCCCGGATAGACTGAAGGCCCTGCGAGGCGATCCAGCCAGGCCGAAGGCCCGGCGAGCGGTCCGGATAGGTTGTAGGCCCTGTGAGGCGGTCCAGTCATGCTGAAGGCTCGGGAGCGGTCCAGATAGGCTGTAGGCACTGCGAGGCAGTCCAGTCAGGCTGAAGGCTCATCTATGCATAATGTTGTCTGTTATGTTTATGTGGTGGTATTTTGGGGAAGACTCACTAAGCTCTGGGCTTACAGTTTTTTATTACGTTTCAGGTACCTCAGATGATCGCGGGAAGGCGAAGGCTTGATCGTGCACCTCCTCGTATTTTGTGTTATGATTTCTGTGAAAAATCTGATGTGAAACTTATTTTGAAAACGATATTTAATACATGATAGCTTTGGATTTATTTAAAAGTTTTAAAATTTTCAACTTTTATGGATGTTACATTCATAATAACGATAATGAACTTAAACATAAGTTATACTTAAAGTAGGGTAAGCATAACTCACTTACAAGGGGGTTTAGCGAGGAACCAGGCTCTATGCGGGAAGAACTTCTGAGCCGAAAGCTCTTCTTCTCAGAGCCTTCTGGTGCTCTGGGACTCGCTACTAACTCCTAAGAAGGACTAGATAAAAGCCTTGGGGCTTTGGGGAGGTTTGGGTGAGAAGTTGAGAGAAGGTGTGTGTAAATGAGGTGATTTGTGCCTCTATTTATAGGCTAGAAATCACGAAACACGACGTGTTACTGAGCCCAACATGTCGTGTTGGGGTGCCAAGTGTCACCATCTGATGGCAAGGCGTGGGAGGAAGTTGTGGCTGAGATGGTGCCACGTGTCACCTCTAGAACTTAACCCCGACATTATGTATCTTCTAAATTTCGTAACTTTCGCATATGAGCTCCGTTTTTAACGTTCTTTCTATCCACGCGTACGTAGCGACGTGATCTAAAACACCGATGGGTCATGTTCTAATGATCTCTCATCGTATGATGCAATGCTTAGACTCAGGTATTTTAGAGCCAAATTTCAAAATGGAATATACCTTCCTTCATGTTCTAATGTGATATAATCACATTCTAGCATGTAGAACTTCTAGCTACAAGCTACTTACTTTAACAACGATCGTGATACTTCTATTGATTGCTTCGATTAACTTTCACTTCCATCTTCTGGCTTAAGTCGGATGTTACATCGAACTTGGTTCCCTAAACCACGTAACAGACTCATCTTAGTAGGACTTGATTTGATATGACCACTAGGGTCAGAATAACAAGCATCTTCTTAGTTATTACCGAAACGATGGTAACAACTGACATGAACAAAACCGAATCAATTACTAGCGCCTTGTTAGCCTCGTGACTTTCCCTGATCCAAGTGCGAGTCATGTTCTTCCGGTAGTATAAGCCTCTACTACCTTTCACACCTACTCATACTCGTCCCAAGTATTGTCTCTCAGTTTTCCAAGTTATTTTAACACATACAAATGTCTCCAAACAATCATAAATTTTTCGTAGACTCTACTAGGACTTCTTCCATGCGTATCTTCAACAACAATTCTAATTGAACTTGGTTGGTGGTGGAAATGTCAGACGATGGGATAACTTCATGGATTATGCCAAAAATTCTTTCTTTCTGCTAATCAAAAGTGTACTTCTCCCATACTAGACATATTATTTATTAGACGCATTCTAAAGGAAAGATACATCTCTTACGATATCTTCCGATAATTTTCATTCACTATTGTAAGACTCTTTGTTTCCTCCATTTACTCAATTCACTACGAGTCTTCACCACGACGTTATGTTCATAGAAGCATGCGTTCAGCATATCGGCACGAGAATATAGATAGAGAAGGTTTAGACATGTAATCCTCCTTATTACTCCAAAAATTTACATGTCAGTTCTATTATCGTAATTAAATGTTTAGAAATTAGAACACATAAAATTTCCGATCCGGTCGGCAACAGACCATAGATCCGATCAAACAATAGCATCATAAAGCATATAAGGCATCTTATAGCATAAATCATTTAGCACATAAAAGAATTTTAGGCATCTTCCCAAAATAAGCTAGTACCCATGTCTATTCAGGCATACATCCTAAATATAGCAGACACTCATCTCACAATCAACGTTTAGCATTCTAAGTTTAAGTCTAAAAATTTCCTACAATTCCTAGTTCGCTTAAACTAATACTCTGATACCATAGTCAGCTTGTTCTTTTAACCATTATAAGGGAAAATGGGTAGTATTTTGACATAAAAAACCGACAATGTCATAAAAAAAAAGTTTACTCGAGCAGTACATGAGCTTTGACCGGTTGGATACCAATTAACTAATGATCCCAAATAAAAATGTGAGGGATTATGTACTCAAAAACTATATTTTTGATTAGCTAGTTAGGTATCTATGAACAGTCTGGTTGATGTTAAACTTGGTAGGAGAAAATACACCTATATGAGTCGAGACGGATCCAAGTTCAGCAAACTAGATCGGTTTCTTGTCTCAAAAAAAATTATTCAAGTTTGGCCTAACTCTAGCACTCTTGCTCTATCGTGCTTACATTATCATCATTGTCCATTTTTGTTAGACACAAATTTTCTAGATGAGGGTTTTGATGAAGTGGTTAAGGATTCCTGGTTTTCCCCATCTACCGGTTTGATGGTTTTCTCAAAAATTGAAAGATTGTCGAGGAAGTTGAGAGCTCTTAATATTTATATAAAATCTTGGCGGCTTTTTATCACAAATAAGACAATGAAGAACTTCAGACTCTTCACACTAAAGGTGTAACAGTCGTAATTAGGGCTAGGCATTTACGACTAGTAAATAATCTTAGCTAAAAATGTAGTAGTCGTAATTACTATCTCGTAGGTATAAGGATCGCTTAAATCCGACTTCGTTTGAAGAAGTTATGCTTCTTCAAGGTTTCGCCATAAAACCAATGCATCTATGCGTGTCATAAAACGTGAATTGGAGATAGGTTGCTTATTAGTCTAAGTAATCTAAAAAAAAGTGTTAGTAATAATAAAAGAGAGAGTGTGCATATGTAGAACACCTAAATCTGACTTAGTATGAATA
Organism: Lactuca virosa; assembly: GCF_052849685.1. Classification (NCBI taxonomy): domain Eukaryota; kingdom Viridiplantae; phylum Streptophyta; class Magnoliopsida; order Asterales; family Asteraceae; genus Lactuca; species Lactuca virosa. The sequence goes on along the minus strand of NC_136430.1, from coordinate 401,236,299 downwards.
AGTTATAATTTTTCAAATTTTTTTTGCAGCAGTGTGGACATAGAAATCGAACTTAAAATTGCTTTAGTTTTAACTAAAACAATCTAAATAAGAGTTGAAGATGAAATGAATAGGATTCCGTCGATATAAAGATAGTCGAGAATGGAATTCGTATGAAAGAGTTATGATTTTTATACGGGTTTTAGCAGTCTACGCATTTTAAAAATATAAAATTAAAAATAAATTGAGAATTAGCCGACAAAGTCTAAATGAAAGTTGTGGTACTCGTCGATAGCTACGCGTGGATATAAAGAATGTCAAAAACAAAGCTTATATGAGAAAGATTCGATTTTTCGAAGTTTTGAAATTCATACTCGTCGGCGCGTGCGCCTGGGTAGGTAGACGAGGCGCGTGCTTCTACAAGGTGAGGCATGAACCATGATTTTTTGTGACATGTGTCACAAAATGGAAGGAACAACTTGGCTAGAGGGTGCGACGTGGCCCTGGTCAAAATCCTCCTATAAATAGAGCAACCATCTCATTCCACCCCTCACACCTCCAGAACCACTTGTTTAGAATTTCTCATTTTTTTGTCCGAATTTTTTTTAGATTCTAATTATTTGGCAAAGCCCTGGGGGGTCAGAGAGCCTGTCAAATAGAAGTTTTCGGGTCGGAGTTGTGCCCTTGCATTTTCTTGACTTTTCGCTAGAAACTCTGTAAGTTAAGCTACACTTGTTATGCTTTAAATGTAACTTATGATTAAGTTCATTGTCGTTATTATGAACCTATAATCAATATTTATGAGTGATTCCATGTCGTAATACTGGTTGATCTACTTATGGGAGCTATGTCTAGGGTAGATTTAGTGAGGTGTTTAAAGTGGGATTTCCAAACAGTATACTCTGTATATCAAACGGACCCTACCTACGATATGATCTTATTAGGTTATTCCTTAATTGATATATCATGATGTAGACATTGGGATTATTTAGGAATCTAGACTATCATCAGTCACAATTAATATAAGATTGAGACTTAGTGATATGTATACCTAGGTCATATAAAAGGAAAAGCTAAAGTGTTAGGTGAAGTGTTGCCCTAATCACAAGTAATCCACTTTAGCAAGTGAGTGCATAGTTACTTTCATCTTACACACAAATATGAAGTATTAAGATAATTAAATGTTATATGGGCTTATTACCTGTGATTAAGATATTATGTGTTAGATGAATCAATATCAGATGAGTTCTTTTAACCGTATATGTAAGTTCATAAATACACTGGGTAGGGATGGGTGATGAGAGATGAAAAATGATAAGGAGAGGCTATGACTTTTACTAGCGATGTGTGATGTAGTCATCTAATAGAGTATATATGACAACCACAGACTATTCTAGACGGTCCAATGGAACACTTGTAGGTTTTCAACCTATAATAAAGATCTATGAGTGATTCCATGTCGTAATACTGGTTGATCTACTTATAGGAGTGATGTCTAGGCTAGATTTAGTAAGGTGTTTAAACTGAAATTTCCAAACAGTGTACTATGTATACCAAATGGACCCTACCTCTGATATGATCTTACTAGGTTATTCCTTACTTGATAGATCTTGATGTAGTCATTGGGATTATTGAGGAATCTAGACTATCATTAGTTGAAAGATTAATTATATAATTGTGGGTTGAAAACCCTATGTACTCACCAGGCCTCCCAACCTGACCCATTCAATCTCTTTGTATCACAGGTAGCGGTACGAAGGTACATGGATAGTGATGTTTGGATCTGATGAGAGATTCAAGGAGATGCATGCCATTAGAATAATAAGATATTGTAAGGCTTGTAATGACTATGTCTATGCTTAAGTTTCTTATATCATTTATGACATCCCAAGTTTTTAATAATCAATGAAAAACGTTTCTTCGAAATACTTTTATGGGACTAATTCTGCATTTATAAAGAATATTCTGTTTAAAAATAAGCATAAAGAAAAGGTCTTTTCGGGCCGTTAAAATGGGGATGTCACAAAAGTTGTGGCTTTAGATGTGATTGGCGAAGCCATTGGTATAGACGAAACCTTGTTAAAAATTCACGAGTTAGAGACGTATAAGATGCTTGCCATTAGACAAAAGGCAAGGTGCAAGTGGGTTTTAGAGGGGGATGAGAACTCAATATTTTTCCATGGTATCATCAACATGAACATGAAGAGAGCTAGAATAAATGGCTTAAACTCAACGGGTGTGGACTACTAATCTGGAAATCATAAAAAAACGAGGTTTTCAATTACTTCAAGAACAAGTTCAAAGTAAATCTTCCCTGTAAATCGACCTTTACGGGCTCCAAATTTAGAATCCTTACAGACCTAGATCAGAAATACCTGGAATCGACATTCACGTTTGATGAAATTAAAGAAGTAATGTGGAATTTTAGTAATGATAAATGCCCAGGTCCAGATGGTTTCACTTAAGTTCATTAAGAATTATTGGGATATTATTAGGGGTGATGAGGTGGAGACGGTGAAACATTTTGAATTTCATAAGGTCTTCAACCCAGGTAGTAATGCTTCATTATCAACCTTATGAAGTGTAGGCAGATTAATCTTATTGGGTTCATTACCAAAATCATCTCAAAATCTTTTGCATGCCGCCTTAAAAAGGTTATCGGGTTTGTTGTTAGTATCGAGCAATCATCGAATGTTAGTGGGAGAAATATCATGGATGGACTGTTAGTGGTAAACGAGATCATATCGTGTGCCAAGAATAAAAATAAAAAGTACTATTGTTTAAAGTTGATTTCAATAAAGCTTTTGACTCTATAAGTTAGAGCTATTTGGAGGATGTCATGAGGCAAATGGGGTTTGGAATCACATGGAGAAGTTGGGCTTGGATTATTCTTTCATCCTCAAAGGTATCGATTATGGTCAATGGATCCCCTACCAAAGAATTCATTATAGAAAAAGGGATGAGACAGGGAGATCTACTATCCCCATCTCTATACATAATTGTAGCCGAGGGTCTCAAAGTCGTTTTAGAAGAGGCGATGCAAAAAAAGGATCTTTGAAGGAGTTGAGATGACTAATGATGGGCCAAATATCTCCCTTTTTCAATATGCCGATGATGCCATTTTCTGGGGGAAATGGTCGAAGGTCAATGTTAGAAACCTTCATAGAATCCTAACTTGCTTTCTCCTTGTGTCTGGTCTAAGGGTGAACCTTCAGAAGAGCATTAGGTATTGGAGTTTCCAGACTTGAGGTATCTTCTATGCCTCGTTCGTTAAAGTGCCATGAAGGCGAACTTCCATTATCTTACCTTGGTATGCCGGTGGGTGGGAAGTATTCTAATGGTCGACTTAGGTTCCTCTTATTCAGTACAAGAAAAACGTGATTTTTCTAGGGAAGGTTGCTATGGAACGTATTTTCGTTTTTAATATGCAATGGATCGTGCTATGAAATGTCGTTCCATAGCAATTTTGCTACCACATTGTCTACAGATTTTATTTCTGGTAGCGAGAGTGGGATTTGCTAGGGAAAATGCTACCGACTCCATATCCGTTGGTATTATGCTACCGATAGTTCTATGGAACAAAAATTCGTGTACTGCTGCTATGGAATTTATCATCATGGTTAATATGCAACGGAGTTTGTGACGGAAACCAATTCCATAGTTGAATTGCTATGGAAGTACCATTCGTAGGTATTTGCTAGGAAATTCTGCTATGGAATATGATTTCGTTTGCTTGTTTTGCTATGGAACAAAACGCGTAGCTAATTTGTGACGGCATTTATTGGGATGTTGTATGCTTAATTAATTTTGTTATACTATGGATGAATTATTATTATGATCATTGGAGTTTGTAAGATATGGTTTGAATGAAATGTTTTTGAATTGGTAATATGTGGCATAAACTAATGGCTAAAAATGTAAAAATGAATAGATATTGCTGGCAAGCAGACTCAAACTTAAGCTTATGCTAGAAAAAGGCGCGGTTAAGCCAGTTGTGCTAATCAAGTTATGTATAATTTATTGAAAACATAGTATTATAATGAATAATTAACAACGAATTCATTACAAAGTTATTTTTAATTACATTAACCGGGCATGTTAAAGTATATATAATCTATGTAGATTATTTTCCTTAATAACGAATTCATTACAAACTTATTTTTAATTACATTAACTATAATTCATCACAAAAATAACATGGGTTTTACAAATACTTCATCCTACTCAAACAACATAGCAAGCAAAAATGACTAAAATGTCCTTTTAACAGAACCAAAATAAAATTATAGTAGTACTATACAACTTCATATACAATACAATAAGAACACTAATATTCAATGTCCATTCTATTATCAACCATTAATATTTTTAAGAAATATACAAAACCTACCATAAACTACATACCAACGAAAAACCATGCAATATCTTTGTCGATCCTCATCCTCTTCATGGGCTATTGCCAATGCATCTGTAACAGAATGACGTGGGTCTTGACATTGGAATGTGATGTTATTCGTTGTAAGTCTATGAACAACATCAATAGCCAACAATAACTCTTTGGCATTATCAACAACACTCGTGTACTCCCCATCATCCGGAACTGCCCAGCCAAAATAGGCATCAAGTAATTATAAACCTACACATTAAAATATCCATCACTTAATCTAATGTACCCTTTTCAATAAAACAGTAAATATTATACAACACGACATAACTAAATACTAACCTCAAACTACAAACATGCCTTAATTAACTATATATATAATTTAATTTACATATATACCATATATACATACCTTCATCACATTGATGAGGCCCTCTTGAAATGTAGATCATTCCAAGCAAATAAATTGCCTCAAGATGATCTTCATCTGCTGCTTTTCTCAACAAAGTTAATCCTAAATCAAAATTGCCATAATAAAAGAACTCATCCTGTTGACAGAATAACAATATCAATATATAACATCTATGACACAAAATATTAATAAATGGTATATTTAGATTACATATAATTACTGAAATTACACATACAATTCCTTGTCTATACATGGCTTCAATGTTATTATGCAATGCACATGTGCGTATAAATGAATCAGCTTTCAGAGTTTTGGGACCCATTCCTTCAAACATGTCAATGCATATTGTTCTGTACACTTGAGGATCACCCCCTGCTTCATACATCTTCTTTGAACTTCAAAAATTTAAATACACAGTAAATAACAAACAAATAAAGTTTTATTTCATCAAATATACATTCATTAGTTGATGTTTATTGATAATTACCAAAGTCTTGCAGAGACGATTTCTTTCGCAGATTCTGACCCTAATACTACAAATATCCGACTCAAAAGCTCCAGTGGGAGATCATCTAACGAAAGGCGACTTCTAGTATTCGACATTCTACTTACAAAATACACATTGGAGTAGTTGATTTCAATTTCTTTTTTTAAAAATTAAGCGTAAATATGAAAGACAGTGTAACCGGGTATGCAAAAAAAACTTACTTTATGCTGATTTGGTCGAGAGGAGTACAGGAGTCTCTATTATCGGAGAAAATCGTTTTTGAGAACGATTATTCTAAGACGATTTGGGGTTTTAGTGTTTGTATACAGATTTATCGTCCGGAAAAGTTGAGAGGTTATGAATGGTTGAAGATCTGGAACGCCGGCGTGACGTCAGATGTATGATGGCGCCTTAACTATTTAGAGTGCAAAAAAGACCAAATTGCCCCTGAAATCATTCCAAATATGTGAATACTAAGGGTATTTGTGTCAAAACACATATTCAAATATTATAGCCTTTTATAGCTAGGTAATATTGGACTTTTGATTGTTAAAATGAAAAGGACAAAAATAACATATATATCATAATCCATAATGTAATACATTTATATTAACATTTCACCAAATTACTAGTATATATTCATGTACTAATATACATATTAAAAGTGGAAAAAGATTTTAATAGTAAACTTATTTACATTAGATTTTAGACACAATACTTTTCTTTTGTTGCCACTTTTAGTCCCTATCTTTATAGTAACTTTTTTTACTTTGATTTCAGCCACAATACTTTTTCTTTGTTGCCACTTTTAGTCCATATGTTTATTCCTTTACAATTTTACCCTATGAAAAGCATGGGTACTCCACTAGTTGATATTAAACCAAATTACCAAGTCCAAAATAAAATACATGTTTGTTTATGCCTTTACAAATGTATTTTATATGTATTTAATACTAGGAAAGAACAAACATTTGCTACATACAACTATAATCACAATACAATATAAACACTAATATTAAAAGTCCAAAATACATTATTCAAATTTCAAACATTATTTAAACATCATTCAAACATCATTCCAAACTTTAACTATTTTAGTCCCTTATATTAAACCAAAAGAATCTACATAGCATTAATTGTCATAATATGAAAGTACATATCAACAAACTACTCATAAATTATACCAAACTCCCTAGAAAACCTAACGAAACAAGCATCTCATAAACAAATGTCACAGATAAACACCCATTTGTATTCATTCACAAAAGCGTCTGACACACTACCTACAGACTTATGCAATGCACAAGATCTATGGAAGCCATGGAAGTGTACATGTTTCCTTCCCTCCCTATTTAAGTGGAGACGAACCTTAGAACAAGTTGCTCTAAGAATCCACTTCCCTTTTGCTCTGCGGTAAGCATTGTTCAACATGTCCAAAGCTTCGTGCTTCCTATGTCTCCCTTCAGCCATCAACATCATTCCCAGGACAAATGTTGAATCCAAATGTCCCAACGCAGATGCTTCTTCAAGCATCGTTTTCCCTTCATGTCCAGCTTCTAAGAAAAATAACTTCATCTGAAAAAAACATTAAACACATAATTTCTAGTTAAAGTTATGCAAAACAAGTAACAGATTAATTACTACTATGCATATATACAACAACGCACCAATCCATTCCTGAGTAGAATATTTGGGTTTCTCATCTCTATGCATTTATTGACAACTGTATGTTTCTGGTCAGAGCAAACACGAAATCGTAATCCATCTAACTCCATATGTTTATATACTTCATCCGTTTTTCTTGCCTCGTTGAAGAATCTGCAACTGCAAACGAAACACAATATTCACTCGATAATGTAAAGACAACTCAAATACACTTGCGAAATAGAATGATCAAAGGCAAAACTTACACACTCTTCATCCTGAAAGCCTCGACTGCTGAAATGTTTGCCAAGTCGACTATTATTTTCTCCATCACTTCAAATGGCATGTCTGATAGCGATTTCGTTTGATTTCTTGATTGAATCTTAGATGAAGTACTGGCTTCCATAATAATAAACATTCACAAAGATAATGAGTCTGCGAAATTGATTTTAGGGTTTTTTGTCTGTCGGAATTTTTAAGTTGGGGATGTTTCAAAGTGACTGAATTTCAGAGTGAAGAACTGAAACAACGTGTTTCGTCGGAAAACATTATGGCGCCTAGAAGATGTTTCATTACAAAATGACCAAATTATCCTAATACATACAATGACTCATATTTAATTAGTAAGGGTAGTTTTGTAAAAACTCATATTTAAAAGATAAATCAATTTCTATTTTAATTAATCAAGGTTGTAAAAATCGCTCGTCAGTAGCTCGGCGGTCGGCTGGCGATAAGCGATTAATCAGACTCAGCAGGGATTAATCGGGGACCCTAAATTATTAATAAAATTATTTAAAAAATTAATATTTCATACAAAATTAAGTATTTTAAAATTTTAAATTTTAATACACAACCGGCACAAATGATATATGTTGACCAATGGCCCATATGTCCTCCATATGTCAACCATGGACACCATAAGCAACTACCATGTTGACCAATGGCACATACGTCAACCATGGACACCATAAGCAACAACCATGTTGACCAATGGCCCATATGTCATCCATATGTCAACCATGGACACCATAATCAACTACCATGTTGACCAATGGCCCATATGTCAACAATGGACACCATAAGCAACAACCATGTTGACCAATGGCCCATATGTCATCCATATGTCAACCATGGACACCATAATCAACTAACATGTTGACCAATGGCCCATATTTCAACCATGGACACCATAAGCAACAACCATGTTGACCAATGGCCCATATGTCATCCATATGTCAACCATGGACACCATAAGCAACAACCATGTTGACCAATGGCCCATATGTCATCCATATGTCAACCATGGACACCATACGCAACTACCATGTTGACCAATGGCCCATATGTCATCCGTATGTCAACCATGGACACCATAAGCAACAACCACGTTGACCAATGGCCCATATGTCATCCATATGTCAACCATGGACACCATAAGCAACTACCATGTTAACCAATGGCCCATATGTCAACCATGGACACCATAAGCAGCAACCATGTTGACCAATGGCCCATATGTCATCCATATGTCAACCATGGACACCATAAGCAACTACCATGTTGACCAATGACCCATATGTCAACCATGGACACCATAAGCAACTACCATGTTGACCAATGACCCATATGTCAACCATGGACACCATAAGCAACAACCATGTTGACCAATGGCCCATATGTCATCCATATGTCAACCATGGACACCACAAGCAACTACCATGTTGACCAATGGCCCATATGTCAACCATGGACACCATAAGCAACAACCATGTTGACCAATGGCCCATATGTCATCCATATGTCAACCATGGACACCATAATCAACTACCATTTTGACCAATGGCCCCTATGTCAACCATGGACACCATAAGCAACAACCATGTTGACCAATGGCCCATATGTCATCCGTATGTCAACCATGGACACCATAAGCAACAACCATGTTGACCAATGGCCCATATGTCATCCATATGTCAACCATGGACACCATAAACAACTACCATGTTGACCAATAGCCCATATGTCATCCGTATGTCAACCATGGACACCATAAGCAACAACCATGCTGACCAATGGCCCATATGTCATCCATATGTCAACCATGGACACCATAAGAACAACCGTGTTGACCAATGGCCTATATGTCATCCATATGTCAACCATGGACACCATAAGCAACTACGATGTTGACCATTGGCCCATATGTCATCCGTATGTCAACCAGGGACACCATAAGCAAAAACCATGTTGAGCAATGGCCCATATGTCATCCATATGTCAACCATGGACACCATAAGCAACTACCATGTTGACCAATGGCCCATATGTCAACCATGGACACCATAAGAAACAACCATGTTGACCAATGGCCCATATGTCATCCATATGTCATCCATGGACACCATAATCAACTACCATGTTGACCAATGGCCCATATGTCAACCATGGACACCATAAGCAACAACCATGTTGACCAATTGCCCATATGTCAACCATGGACACCATAAGCAACTACCATGTTGACCAATGGCCCATATGTCAACCATGGACACCATAAGAAACAACCATGTTGACCAATGGCTCGTATGTCATCCATATGTCAACCATGGACACCATAAGCAACTACCATGTTGACCAATGGCCCATATGTCAACCATGGACACCATAAGCAACAACCATGTTGACCAATGGCCCATATGTCATCCATATGTCAACCATGGAGACCATAACCAACTACCATGTTGACCAATGGCCCATATGTCATCCATATGTCAACCATGGACACCTTAAGCAACTACCATGTTGACCAATGGCCCATATGTCAACCATGGACACCATATGCAACTACCATGTTGACCAATGGCCATTACCATGTGGACCAATCAACCATATGTCATCCATGGACACAATAAGCAACTACCATATATATTGACATGACCCATACATCTTTTGTATATAAATTTCGGTTTAAACAGAAAAGCATAAAGATGTATAGTTTATTAATGTTTAGTCCTCGTATATAATTTTAAGTTAAAATTATACTATGAACACATTGTTACTCTATGTTCTTTCTTGACGTTATTTATATGTATATACCCTATCTATAAATCTGTAGCTACTTTAAATAAATTTGAATTACTAAATATTTGGCGGTAATTAGCACAGTTCAAATTCTTTATTAGCGGAGGTTCAAAGTATTTCACAATTCGTTTCCGTCCAACCTACACACGTTTATGCTGCATATTAGGGTAATTAATTACCGATTAGAAATAGGGTTTACATTTTCTGTAATCATCATCTCTGGCGGCTTATTGATCGAAATCTTTGTTCGTTATACGTTTATGCACTGACTTTGGCGATATAGGTTGTCACTCATCTAAAATTTATATTTATTTAATTTAGTGTTGTCGTGATGATCGATTGTTTTTTGTTGTCTGATCATCTTCATGTAAATTGGTTTTGATTGTATTCAATAGTTTGCATGCAAAGTAATGCCTTCATATATAATTTATTTTTATTGTTTGTGTCAGAAAGATGTCGACCTCGAAAGCAAAAGGAGCATCCGGTGTGAAGCCAACTAAATTCATTGCACCACAAGTTATGAAACGCAACAGGATTTCTGCTGCAAAATTCCTAAACAGACAGTTACAAGATGAAGAAATCGACTTGCCAATACCAACAACCACATCCAAAGCACCTATAACATCTACCAACAAAACCCCTAAACCTATATCATTAACATCACCCATGACTACCACTTCCTCGGTATCACTTAAAACATCCACACCCTCCTTAGAAAAAACATTTAAAACTTCAGAAACTGGAACAATACAATCGTCAACACGAACATCAATAACGAAAACTTCAGAACCTACATTATCTAAACCATCCTCAACACCAACACCCACTACCACATCATCAACACCTATATCTACTACCACAACCTCAAAACCTGCATCTACACTACCATCCACCACAACTACAATAACTACCACACCCTCCTTAAGTAAAGGAACTACCACATCCTCAACATATACATCTATCCCAACATCTACTCCAGAATATACCCCATCAACAAAACCTATCCCAGAATCTACCCCATCACCAACACAACCACCCATGAATGGATCTGTAGTGGAAAGTGTAGAAGGTGAAAACAATTCCTCTGAAGATTGTGGACCAGATGGACGTTTTAATGTTCATGTTTGGGAAAATACATGAGTTATCAATTCAAATCTTAATTACAACTTTTTTTATGTATTAAATTTTGGTTTACACCTACATATCAATTCATAACTAAACACATCACGTGATTACTTGCAGGCTAATGCCACCAGGCCCTTGTGCACACGTTATTAGTCAGTCCTTTAAACAAAGAGTAGATCCAGAAGGGTACGCTTGGGCACAAGTAAGCAAAGAAATGCGCGAATTATATTGGGAGGAGTTTCAGGTAACTATAAGTCATAAATTGTTGTTTGGTAAACATTTACACTTCAACTTATGTTTATATTGTTAATGTGTAGAAAAAATGTTGTTGGGATGGGACAATAGACTCGCTGGTGAGGCAAGCTTGGGAAAGGAAAGCGGCACAAAGTTATGGTCAATATCTCTTCAACACGAGGAGCCCAAAAAGAAACAAACATGGCTTTAAACCAGCTCATATTCCACAGAAAAGTCTGGAACTGCTGCCAATTAAAATGGAATACAGAAGAATACAAGCTAAAATCTGAGCATAACAAGAAGAATAGGCGTAACGGTGTGGCTGATGGAGTAGCAAAACGCACACATAACGCTGGATCCGCATGTCATTTGAAGATAGCTTCTGATTTGGTAATTTTTTAAATGGTACATCGTATCAATGTTTGCATTTGTTTATCTGTATATTTGACTTTTTATATGGTATTTATGCAGAAGAGGAAATTAGGACATGAGCCACCCCATAGTGAATTGTTCCTGTATACACACACTAAGAATCATGATGGAGTCACTTTCACAAATGAAAAAGATAGACAAATTCATGTAATATTCATTTCAGTTTAAATTCACTTTTATATTGTAGCTACTCCATAATATCATTCCTAAATTTGATATCTTTTAACTTATAATATTTTTATTTTGCAGGTGGCCTATACAGAAAAACGGGAAGAGTTGGAAGCTGAAGGTGTTGAATTTGAGGAGGACAAGCTATTTTATGATGTTGTTGGTGGTCATGATAAAAAAAAAGAAGACTTTATGGATTAGACTCTTTTGCAAAGGCGGTTCCCAATAGGAATGGTAAAACGGATGTATCTTACATTTCAGAAAAAAATGATGAAATAGAAGAAATGAGGGAGCTTGTTGCTAAACAAAAACAGCAAAACGAAGAGCTTAAAGAAATGATGAACGCCCAACAAGAGGAAAACAAAGCAAGGGTCGGGCATCTTGAAAAACAACTTCAAACGGCATTGGATCTTATTAATGTCGTTAGAAAACAACAAGAGTAGTAGGTTGATATATGTTTATTGAATATTATGTATTTTAGAGTAGCAACTTTCTTTTTTCCATGTAATAAATAATTATTTTGTTATTTTATGATATAATGGTTATGATTTTTTTTTTGTTTTTCATATATTACTACAAAATTATTTGGATACAATTTATAAATCAGTTATCAATCGGTCCATATTGAATCTGCTATATACTATATACACCACTAAAATTGCTAGGGATTCATGACCACAGAATTTGCTAGGAGATCATCAAACGGATTTAGCTAGGGATTCATCACCACAGATTTAGCTAGGGATTCATCACCACGAATTTTGCTAGGGATTCATCACCACAGATTTTGCTAGGGATTCATCACCATAGATTTTGCTAGGGATTAACTACAACGAAATTTATGACGGAAGAACTACCACAGAATTTGTGATGGAAACCTACTACGGAATACACGACGGAATACCATCCACCACGGATTTCATTCCGTTGTCACAATTGCGATGGAATTATCATTTCCGTTGCAAACTCCTCGCTACGGCGTTTTTAGGGACGGAAATAGGTCGTTGCAAATTCCTTCGCTATTCGTCTTTTGCAACGAAATTTCAGTTTTTCGCAACGGATTCCTTCCGTAGCAAAATTGCGTTTTTCTTGTAGTGATTGACAAGTTCCAAATAAACTTCCAATGTGGAAAGCGAGAACTCTATCAATAGGAGGGAGACTAGCCTTGATAAGGTATGTTCTTGGAAGCCTTGGAACATTTGTATCTTCGATTTATAAAGTCCATAAAAAGGAATTTCAAAGCTTGAAAGTATCCATAACGGGCTCTTATGGGGTACTTCCTCGGATCAACAAAATATCATGTGGATTGCACGGCAGAAAACCATGAACTCCAAAGCTTTAGGGGCTTATAGATTGGAAGCTTACGAGCATTTAACCAAGCTCTTATCACGAAGTGGTGGTGTCTCTATAAAGATGACACATAAGGAATTCAAAAAAAGGTTATTACATATATTTATGGTGGAATATGGGGGTTAGGACTGACGATACTATTGGAAAAAAAGAATACAGTTTGGGGCAGAATAAGAAACATGTGTAAGGATCTGGAGCCTTTCAATATTAATCTTAATACACTTTGTACACAAGCAACGATTTTGGGTGTAATTCCAATGCTAGTAAGTGGTGTTAGAGTCTTGATGCTAGTGGCGATTTCACTGTATCTTCCCTTAGAAAAGAAAATGACAAAAGTTTCTTGGAGTCAACCAATACACCTACAGTTTGGACTAACATTGTTCCTGAGAAAATCAACATTTTTCATATGGCATGTGAGACTTAGTAGACTACCTACGAGGGCGAACCTTACTCGGAGGGGGGTGGGTATTCTAAAAACGTTATGCCCGATGTGTAATGCTTTTAAGGAGAATGAAGATCATATATTTAAAGATTGTTCGACCACTAAGGAGTTGGGAGAAACATCTACGAGTTTGGTGGAAGGATGCTACCATTGACAATGACTATTTGGACAATGTCATTAGAGTTAACTTAATCCATAAAAAAGGCACCAGAAAGAAAGATATCATGGACGCGATCGCTAGGTCCTTCTTATGGGTTATATGGATGTACGTGAACGGTTTGACCTTTAATAGAAAAGTGAAAAACTCATCTCTTCTTTCCTTTGATGTCAAAGCTTTAGGGGTTTTTTTGGCGTAACAATAGAGCTAGGTGGTATGCCTTATATGAATCGATAAGCACTACTTCAAGCGATTACATGCTCCTTAAGAAATAACCAGAGAGATAGAGAAGTTGTGTTCTAAAAGCTATCTGATTCCGTTATGCCATAAGTCTTAAATACGAGTTCAGACAGAGAGAGAAAACATAGTTCAATACTTATCAAAACAAACTAAATACTCATCTACCACTATTTAAAAATAAACATTATCTCAACCCATCACATAAACCTTTTTCCAGTTTGGTTTAGTTGTTATCCTAGGTGATTGTATCCTATCCTAAGTTGGCGTAACATTCTCTCTTCCTTCAGAATTCACCTTGTCCTCAAGGTGGTAGTTCGGATAAGCAAGTTGGAAGTCATTAACCCATTACCATGTTGCCTCTTCAGTTGAACCTCCCTTCCATTGCACCAACACCTGCTGCACCATCTGCTCATGTCGCAACACAACTCGAGACACACAAACTGCTAATGGTTGTTCAAGGGGTGAACCTCCTGCACCTCCTCTAGTAAAGGTGAAATAACCACATCGTTATCACCTGTAAATGGATTAAGAATAGAGACATGAAAAATGGGTTGTATCTTGCTTGTTTCCATCAGTGCGAGCCTATACGACACCTTGCCAATCCGCTCGAGAACTTCAAACGACCCATAACAACATTTGCAAAAATTATTAGAGAGGCGTTTGGAATGTGAAATCTGTCAATATGGTTGCAGTTTCACTAACACCTTTCTCCCAGGTTGAAATTCTACTTCCTGGTTCTTCCGATTAGCTTTCATTTCCATATGATGACGAGGTACTGTCAAATTCTCCTTGAGGCGTCGTATGAGAATGTCTTGTTCCATCAATAGTTAATCCACCACTGCCACCTTAGAAGTTTCAGGAGGGTACAGTATCAAGGATGGTGGTAACTTTCCATAAATGGCCTGATAGGGAGACATCTGAATACTACTATGGTAAGTAGTATTATAGCAAAACTCTACCCATGGCAAAACATGCACCCACTATTGTCGCTTGTCCATCACCATAACTAGTAGATATTTCTCAAGACCTCGGTTGACTACCTCTATGTGACCTTCGGTTTGTGAGTGATACGTGGTGCTATAATTTAACATGGTACCACTAATAGTTGGCAATTATTTCCAAAATTTGCTAACAAAATTAGGATCACGATCAGACACCACTCTTTTAGGAAACCGATGATGCTTCATTACTATTTCCATGAAGACCTCCGCCAGTTTAACCGCATTGTAGCTAGTTGGAAGAGTACCAAAGTGTGCATATTTCGTTAGTCAGCCAACCACAACTATAATAACAGTGCTCCCTTTCGAGGGTGGTAACCTCGTGATGAAATCTGTTGAGGCTTCCTCCCACACCACCTCCGGTATCGGTAATGGTTGCAAATATCCTCTGGGTGCTTGTGTCGAATATTTGATAATTTGTTGGCAAACCGAACACCTTTTGATAAACTCCTTAACCGACTTCCTCATTCCTTTCCAGTAAAATAGCATTGATAACTCAACCAACATCTTTTTGGTTCCACCATGACTAGCGCTTGGGGTTTCGTGGAGCTCCCTCAAAAGCTTCATTTTTAATGTGGAGTCAATAGCCACATAATACCGATCTTTAAACAATAAAACTCCATTGTCCCGTTCAAAGCCTTCCAATATCTTTCCTCTGTCAAGTCTCTGGTGAAACTCGTGTAGCTCCTCCAACTCAATATTTTCCCATTTTAGATCCTCAATGATACGAACCACTGGGCGACTTAATGCCATGAGGGATGCAATCACCAACTCTTCATCCCATGCAATCGAGAGAGAGTGTCAGCAGCTAGATTCATCAAACCGGTTTGTATTCAATCACGAAGTCAAAACCCATTAATTTCCTCACATATTTCGGTTGTATAGGCGTGTTTATCACTTGTTACATGAACTCCTTAATGCTTTTGTGGTCAGTTCTGATCACGAATCGCCTCCCAATTAAGTACTAACGCAACTTATAAACGACTTCTACTATTGCAAGGAGTCCTTTTTGATAGATTGCAGCCACCCGCATATGAGGCCAAACTTTGCGACTAAAATAGCTCACAGGTTGCCCGTTTTGTATCAAAACTGCTCCAATCCCCTCCGCCAAGGCGCCCGCCTCTACGATAAAAGTTTTATCAAAATTCGGAAGATATAAATCGGTGTTGTAGACAATTGTTGTTTAAGGTTGGTGAAGGTTCTCATTTCCTTGTTCCCCCACTTGAAGCCATCTTTTTGTAACAGGTCTATTAAAGGTGAAGCCATAGTCGCGAACCTTTGATGAAACATCGATTGTACCCGACGAGTCCTAAAAAGCCCCGGACTTAACGCTGAGTCTTGGGTGTTGGCCAATCCGCCACCGCCGAAACCTTCTTTGGGTCTATCTCCACTCCCTACTCAATATAATATGCCCAAGGTACTCGATTGTTGCAGCCACAGACACACATTTCGATTTTTTACATAATTTTTTGTGTTCCACATAGGCCGTAAATGTGGCACTGTAAGTAAGTATGTCATCAACAAAAAACTATCACAAATTTTCGTAAATAAGGAGCAAATAATCGGTTCATTGTTGCTTGATATGTGGAAGGGGAATTCGTCAACCCGAATGGCATAACCAAGAGCTCATAGTGCCCATCATGGGTGCGAAAGGATGTTTTGTAGGCGTCCCATTCATGCACCCATATCTAATGGTATGCGACTCGTAGATGCAATTTAGTAAAAATGGTGGCGCTTACTAACTCATCGAACATTTCATCCACCATTGGAATAGGGAACTTATCCTTTATCGTTACTGTGTTTAAATATTGGTAGTCAACACAGAACCAGAAAGTACCATCCTTCTTTCTAACTGGTGATGGGAAGGGGTTGTGACTGAAACGGATGATACCCTGCTTAAGCATGTCGGCTACCAATTCTTCCATTTCTCCTTTTTGGTAGTGGGGATAACTATATGGGCGAACATTCACAGGTTTCATGTTTGGGTATAGATGAATACAATGTTAAAAAAGTCTATGAGGGGGTGAAGTGGTTGGTACCTCGAATAAAGTAGTAAACTGAGTAAGTAACCTGTTGATGTCGGGATGTACCAGTTCGGCAGGGGCTGGTACCACTTCGCCTATAGATTTTTCCATTGTCATGTCATGGAGCTGTTGGAGCATGAAATGATCTATAATGATGAGTGATTTATTAGGTTAGAATATTCCTCGTATGAAAGCATATTCCCTCCACTAGTATATAAAGTGGAGGTGAGTGGTCATTTAGAATATGAGTGCACCCATATAGACTTTTGTAGTGAGAGAGAGTTGGTTGGGGAATTCCCCCTATCCATGAGAGTTGTTCTTGTAACATGTTGAATCTTTCCATCTATACAATTAGTTTATTCACATATTTTGTTCTTCATATTCATACACGATTATCTTCTTGATATTATATTTTTGCACCAATCTAATCGATAAAATGGGAACCTACAGGAGCTCATACACTCTGTACACGTCCTTCGTTTCCAATAGGACATGCATGATATAAAGACTAATATGTTTCATACGTAGGGATTCATCTCTGTTGAGAAGATGTTTCTTGCCCAATACATTGACTTCCATCATTTGGTTAGCGTAGTCGTGTGTGAATTCACCCAACTTCTATAGCCATTATATTACGAGGATCACATCGACTCCGTTCATAGGATGTGCGTAGAGTTCGATAGCCACCAACAAGTCTTGCATCTGTAGCGACACTTGTTCACAAATGTTTTCACATAATAACGATTCCCCACTGCCTATGTATACTTTAATCGGTTTGGTAGGTCGGAGTGGGAGCTTCAATTTTTACACCGTATCGGGTTGCACCAAGAAATGAGCACGTGTACCTCACCAGTACCGATCTTACCCCACATTTGCAACGACCGGAGGCTGGCTTGGCCAGTGAGAGACATGAGAAACAAAATATCACCAATTTCCACGACATCCTCCTCCACTTGCATCACTTCGGGTACTGGGTCACCTTCGTCTTCTCCATCTATCATTAGCATTAGAAATTTCCTTGGACATTTATGGCCTTTAACCCATTTGTTGTCATAGTTAAAACATAAGGCTTTCGCAATCATTCCTGTCGCTCGGCTGGAGAGATCTACTTGATCAACATGAGTTTAGTTTGCGACATGCTTAGTTTAATGATAATGGGGGTTGGTAGGAGATTTGTCTTCCCAGCGTCTGGATAGGATGCTCCAAAGCGTTGGGCGGTTGGGCCTTGGGTGATTGGTTTGGATTGTTGAGTAATTAGGTTGGCTATCATATTCATAGCAACTTGGTCCTGGAATCGGGCTTCGGTAATATGTGCTAGGGCAAACACCTCACCCGGTGTCGGGGGTTTGGCTACCAACAATTCCCGCTGTAGCGCGGGTTTAAGAACCAAAATATTGAACGGAATCAGCAATGGTTCGGAGATATCAGTCACCCGGTTCATGAGTTTCTCCAACTCACTTTGGTATTGATCCAAGGATCCAGTTTGCAAGAGCTTTGAGAGTGCGCCTTATGTGACATCCCTAATTTCTCGGCCAGAAAAGACCGATTTGTTTATGCTTTGTTTTAAAATCAGAGTAATCGTTTAAAGAAAACGGTTGCAGAATTTGTTCCCAAACAAGATATGAAAAAACTTTATCAAAACATTTCTCAAAGAGAATGTACTTTTCATTAAATAATAAAATCTCAGGATGTCATGTTCCGATACAGACCAAAAGCATAAACAGTATAAAATAGACCTTACAACAGTTATTTATAACTACTGGTAATAATCCAAAATCCCTCGTCATCGTCCAACTATGCTCTTTTTCCACTACCTGTAATACAGAAAAACTGAGTGGGTCAGGCTTGAGAGCCTGGTGAGCATATAGGGTTTTCAACCCACAATAATATAATTATTATATTTAATCATCAAACAATCAACCCAATTACCCATCCCCATTATCTTCTTTATTTCTTAAGGTTTTACCCTAAGAATCAACTATCCTTCATTCATTCATTCCTAAGGATTGACCTATGGAATTGGCACAAAATCCATTGCTACATAAGGCGCATCTACCAACTTTATCCTTTAAGCGCCTCTGCCAGGATTACGACATTCACTATTAGGCATCACTGCCTGGATTACGACATACACTATTAGACGCCACTGCCTGGATTACGACATACACTATTAGGCGCCACTGCCTGGATTACGACATACACTATTAGGCGCATCTGCCAACATTATCCTTTAAGCGCATCTGCCAGGATTACGACATTCTCTATTTGGCGCATTTGCCGACCTTATCCTATAAGCGCATCTACCAGGATTATCATATAAGCGCATCTGCTAGTATTATGACATTCTCTATTTGGCGCATCTGCCGACCTTATCCTATAAGCGCATCTGCCAGGATTATCCTATAAGCGCATCTGCTAGTATTATGATATTTACTATTTAGTGCATCTGCTAAGATTATCTATAACATCTTTCATACCACATCACTTATCTACCCATGTTTTACCCGACATATTCGTAGATATAAATTACATATATGGTTTAGTTCATTTAAAAACCTTTATAAAACATTCATTCCAACAACCATCTCAAGTAAATAAACAACGTATAAACACATAACACGTATTTCATAGCAAATACTTCATATCTATGCGGTAGAAGAAAGTAACTACACACTCACCTAATCAGAAGATGATCGGGCAGCACTACGGCTCTAAGAGTAGTATTTCTTCGGTGAAACTAGAAGATCTTCACACACCGGGCTTCTCGCGGGCAGAGCTTCGGCTCGGAAACTCTTTTCTTCTTGGGATCTTCGGGCTCCGGGACTTGCTTCGGGTCTCGGGATGATACCGGGGCTTCGGGGGGTTAAAATAGGGCTTAGAGAGGGTATCGGGAGTGGGAGAGAAGAGATAGAGCAACCAAAATCGGCTGACCCTCGATTTCTATTTATAGGGTCATTTTTTAGCTCTCACGTCGTGAATTTTAAGTTCTCACGTCGTGAATTCAATAGTGATCAGGTGCGTCATCGCCACTTGCGTCTGTCAGGCTCCAGAAGTCATAAATACTGAGTTCACGTCGTGAACACTGTATTCACGTCGTGAACTCTGACAGTTTTGGGGTTTCGCACCCCGAACTTTAGAAATTCATAACTTTCGCATACGAACTCCGTTTTCGACGTTCTTTATATCCACGCGTAGGTGAGATTATGCTCTACAACTCTCGTTTAGACTCCGTTGGCTAATTTTGACTTTAATTTTAATATATTATTAATATATTATTTTTAGTAGGCCGGGACAGGAAAACTCCGTTCGAAATTCATAACTCCTTCATCTGAACTCCGTTTTCGTCTGTCTTTTTATCGTTGGACTAATATTGATGAGATCTTCAATTCTCATTTAGAAAGTTTTGGCTAAATATCGCTCGACCTCAATCTCGAGTTTCGGGCTGCATACCGTTAATGCTGAAACTTCGAAAAAATCATAACTTTCTCATACGAAGTCAGATTTAGACGTTCTTTTTATGCACGCTCTCGGTTTAACGTATTCTACGACTTTCATTTAGATCGCTAAGGCCAAATATCGCTCTAACGTAAATTCACTATTTACGTCGCGCTGTGTCGTGCCGGTTCTGTCGCGAAACATCGACAGGTCATAACTTCTTCGTTATAACTCGGATTTCGGCGTTCTTTATATGTACGGAATCCTTGTAACATATACTACAACTTAGTTAAGATTACTCATTCTAAATAATCTTCCATCAAAAAGTCATTTTTTATGCTTATCGTCTCTAAATTGACTAGCCCGGATCTACGGGCGTTACAATTATCTCCCCCTTAGGATGATTACGTCCCGGAATCATCAACGAAATAGGACTTGTATAATGATTCCATACGTTATCTCTTCATCCTAGGTAATAACTGTAAGTTCTATGTTTCCTCGAAAGAGTATCTAACTCTTGGACTTTTCGATAGCAGGTAGTGCTCAATTCTGCATCTGCTCTTCGTTCTATGTTGGACTTTCAATCGTAACCTTCAAGTTACAAAATAAATCCTTACTGAGAACTCCTTCTTCTTCTTAGAATAAGTACTTTCCTTTATCTATTGTAACAGACCGATGGGTCGTGTTCTAATGACCTCTCATCGTATGATGCAACGCTCAGACTCAAGTCTCTTAGAGTCAAATTCCAGAATGGAATATGCCTTCCTTCATATTCTAATGTGATATAATCACATTTTTACATGTAGCATTTCTAGCTACAAGCTTCCTTAACAACGAGCGCGATGCTATCGATCGCATTGATTTCAATCTTCTGACTTGATTCAGATGCTACCTCGAACTTGGTTCTATGAACCACGTAACAAACTCATCGTAGTCGGACTCAATTTGATATGACCGCTAGGGTCAGAATATCAATCATCTTCTTAGTCACTACCGAAACAATGGTAACGACATACTTGAATAAAACGAGACCAATCACTAGCTTCTTGGTAACCTTGTGACTTTCCCTGATCCAAGCATGAGTCCTGTGCTTCCAGTAGTATAGATCTCTACTACTATTCACACCTACTCATACTTGTCCCAAGTATTGTCCCGCAGTCCCCAAGTCCTAAAATCACAAAACAGTTTAACACATACGAATGTGTCCAATTAATCATAAAAATTCTCCTAGACTCTACTAGGACTTCTTCCATGCGTATCTTCAATCATCAATTATACATCAACTCGGTTGGTGATGGAAATTCCAGACGATGGGACAACTTCAAGAATTACACCAATCGTTCCACCATCCTGCCAATCGAAGGTGTACCTCAGACGTACCGTACTCCCCTAAACGTTCCGTTATTTTATCAGACATATTCTAAAGGCAAGATACCACTCTTAATATATATTCCGATAGGTGTCATTCACTATCATAAGCCTTTTATTTTCTCCATTTACTCAATTCTCTACTAGTCTCCACCATAACGTTTTGTACACCCAAGCAGACGTTCGGTGTATCGGGCGAGAATTTAAGATAAGAAAGCTTTATTTACGATAGACGTATAAATCTCCTTATCACTCCGAAACGTTTACATGCTAGTTCTAATATCGTATTCATACGCTTAGAATCCTAAACACGTAAGGTTTCCAGATCCGGTCGGCAACAGACCATAGATCCGAACAACTAATATCATATATGGAAAACATATAACATTTAGCACATAAAAGCATTTTAGGCTTCTTTCCTAAAATATACTAGTGCTCGTGTCTATAATATGGTAGACACTCATCTCACAATCATCGCTTAGCATTCTAAGTTTAAGTCTAGAAATCCTACAAATTCCTAGTTCGCTTAAACTAATGCTCTGATACCAACTGTGACATCCCCAATTTCTCGGCCAGAAAAGACCGATTTGTTTATGCTTTGTTTTAAAATCAGAGTAATCGTTTAAAGAAAACGGTTGCAGAATTTGTTCCCAAACAAGATATGAAAAAACTTTATCAAAACATTTCTCAAAGAGAATGTACTTTTCATTAAATAATAAAATCTCAGGATGTCATGTTCCGATACAGACCAAAAGCATAAACAGTATAAAATAGACCTTACAACAGTTATTTATAACTACTGATAATAATCCAAAATCCCTCGTCATCGTCCAACTATGCTCTTTTTCCACTACCTGTAATACAGAAAAACTGAGTGGGTCAGGCTTGGGAGCCTGGTGAGCATATAGGGTTTTCAACCCATAATAATATAATTATTATATTTAATCATCAAACAATCAACCCAATTACCCATCCCCATTATCTTCTTTATTTCTTAAGGTTTTACCCTAAGAATCAACTATCCTTCACTCATTCATTCCTAAGGATTGACCTAAGGAATTGGCACAAAATCCATTGCTACATAAGGCGCATCTACCAACTTTATCCTTTAAGTGCCTCTGCCAGGATTACGACATTCACTATTAGGCGCCACTGCCTGGATTACGACATACACTATTAGACGCCACTGCCTGGATTACGACATACACTATTAGGCGCCACTGCCTGGATTACGACATACACTATTAGGCGCATCTGCCAATATTATCCTTTAAGCGCATCTGCCAGGATTACGACATTCTCTATTTGGCACATCTGCCGACCTTATCCTATAAGCGCATCTACCAGGATTATCCTATAAGCGCATCTGCTAGTATTATGACATTCTCTATTTGGCGCATCTGCCGACCTTATCCTATAAGCGCATCTGCCAGGATTATCCTATAAGCGCATCTGCTAGTATTATGACATTTACTATTTATCGCATCTGCTAAGATTATCTATAACATCTTTCATACCACATCACTTATCTACCCATGTTTTACCCGACATATTCGTAGATATAAATTACATATATGGTTTAGTTCATTTAAAAACCTGTATAAAACATTCATTCCAACAACCATCTCAAGTAAACAAACAACGTATAAACACATAACACGTATTTCATAGCAAATACTTCATATCTATGTGGTAGAAGAAAGTAACTACACACTCACCTAATCAGAAGATGATCGGGCTGTACTACGGCTCTAAGAGTAGTATTTCTTCGGTGAAACTAGAAGATCTTCACACACCGGGCTTCTCGCGGGCAGAGCTTCGGCTCGGAAACTCTTTTCTTCTCGGGATCTTTGGGCTCCTGGACTTGCTTCGGGTCTCGGGATGATACCGGGGCTTCGGGGGGTTAAAATAGGGCTTATAGAGGGTATGGGGAGTGGGAGAGAAGAGATAGAGCAACCAAAATCGGCTGACCCTCAATTTCTATTTATAGGGTCATTTTTCAGCTCTCACGTCGTGAATTTTAAGTTCTCACGTCGTGAATTCAATAGTGATCAGGTGCGTCATCGCCACTTGCGTCTGTCAGGCTCCAGAAGTCATAAATACCAAGTTCACGTCGTGAACACTGTATTCACGTCGTGAACTCTGACAGTTTTGGGGTTTCGCGCCCCGAACTTTAGAAATTCATAACTTTCGCATACGAACTCCGTTTTCGACGTTCTTTATATCCACGCGTAGGTGAGATTATGCTCTACAACTCTCGTTTAGACTCCGTTGGCTAATTTTGACTTTAATTTTAATATATTATTAATATATTATTTTTAGTAGGCCGGGACAGGAAAACTCCGTTCGAAATTCATAACTCCTTTATCTGAACTCCGTTTTCGTCTGTCTTTTTATCGTTGGACTAATATTGATGAGATCTTCAATTCTCATTTAGAAAGTTTTGGCTAAATATCGCTCGACCTCAATCTCGAGTTTCGGGCTGAATACTGTTAATGCTGAAACTTCGAAAAAATCATAACTTCCTCATACGAAGTCAGATTTAGACGTTCTTTTTATGCACGCTCTCGGTTTAACGTATTCTACGACTTTCATTTAGATCGCTAAGGCCAAATATCACTCTAACGTAAATTCACTATTTACGTCGCGCTGTGTCGTGCCGGTTCTGTCGCGAAACTTCGACAGGTCATAACTTCTTCGTTATAACTCGGATTTCGGCGTTCTTTATATCTACGGAATCCTTGTAACATATACTACAACTTAGTTAAGATTACTCATTCTAAATAATCTTCCATCAAAAAATCATTTTTGATACTTATCGTCTCTAAATTGACTAGCCCGGATCTACGGGCGTTACACCTTAGGCATCCTCGTATCTCAAGGGACCGAATCAATTGCGAACATTATCCAAGAAATTCTCCTACGCGGTGATCAGTTTATTGTATGTCATCCACCGGTACCATTTCGCAGCGTCACCTTCCAAGTTAAAACCGATGATCTGTAAACCGCTGTTGTCGTATGAAGCTTGTAATATTCATTGATGGCAAAGATCCACCGTTTTGGTACCGAGTCATTGAACTTGGGTACGTCCCGACGCATTGATCTAGGAATGTTACCTCCTTGATCGTCGCTGCCACCTGCGTCCAATCGTGACTTCGCCATGGCTAGGGTTTTCGTGGCTTGAAATCCTTGCGTGAGGGATGCGATTTGGCTGGTGAATGGATCAGCTTGTTCCTTCAAGAGGAGATGAACCGCCTGTTCATCCATGGTAAAAGTGCAATGAAAGCACCAGTTAATATGCCTTATACGAATCGATAAGCACTACTTCAAGCAAGTGTATGCTCCTTAACCAATTACCAGAGAGATTGAGAAGTTATGTTCTAAAAGCTATTTGATTCCATTATGCCATAAGGCTTAAATACGAGTTCAAACAGAGAGAGAAAACATAGTTCAATACTTATTAAAACAACCTAAATACTCATCTACTACTATTTAAAAATAAACATGATCTCAACCCATCACATAATCCTTTTGCCAGCTTGGTTCAGTTGTTATCCTCCGTGATTGTTTCCTATCCTGAGTTGCTGGCGTAACACTCTGTGGGGGAGATCTTTGTCTTGAGACTCATGGGTTGATAACCCGATCTAGTAGCTTGAAATTTTAGCTTCTTGTTGTTTTTTAATAAAATTATGCTGTTAAAAAAAAGTTAGGTATCTAGTTAAATTTTTTATACTCAAGAAATAATGACAACTTGAATTTCTTTGGCATTTTTTTTTGATGGATTTTAATTCCAACTTGTATTATGAATATGTTGGCAAGTATCCAAATCTTATGACATTAATTGTTTGTATGTATAAAGACAAATGTATGTCACTATAATATATATGAAAACCTGCAAACTGAAATGAAGACACATTTGGCCTCATTCGAAAAAGCAACCATGTTACCTCCTTCCCTAGAACTCTTTGTTGGACTTCAAATTATCATAAGATAATCTCAGTTAGAATATAACCATCAGACTGACAGAGCCACGAGGTCCCACACCCTATCGTTTTCTGTGAAGATGGAATGTGCATGGGTTCGTCTATATCAATAACATAACATATAAGGCCATGTCATTTTGACACATAATGTTATATTTGTGTAACAACTAGGTTTTGCACTTATCAAGATATAATGCAACGTTGTGTTTTAGGAAACGGTTTATGAATAGTAAACAATTAGTGTTACAGATTTGCGAATGGTGTTTAAATACTTGATAAATTTTCTACCACAATAGTCAAAATAGATTATCTCTATGTTACGTAGACAAGCCCATAATTTATTGTAATATTATGTTTAATTAATTATATATAGTAGTGCACTTATGGCTTTTTAAAATAAATATGTATGTATGAAAACGATTTTTTATATGTTTTTAATTTCATGCATTGAAAACGAATATGTAAAAAAAAATTGAAATAGAATTTGATATATATATATATATATATATATATATATATATATATATATATATATATATATATATATATATATAGAGAGAGAGAGAGAGAGAGAGAGAGAGAGATTTATTATTGATATCATGATAATTATAGAGAGAGCTAAATGCATATAAATAAAACCATGTCTAGACAATACGAGACACTAACATAGTATCATATTTGACTTTTTTTTTATTCATGTTATATATATATATATATATATATATATATATATATATATATATATATATAAACATGAATAAAAAAAAAGTCAAATATGATACTATGTTAGTGTCTCGTATTGTCTAGACATGGTTTTATTTATATGCATTTAGCTCTCTCTATAATTATCATGATATCAATAATAAATCTCTCTTGTTTGTTCAGGAAACGTAGTCCTTTTATGGTTCTTTATTTTTCTTCCCATCTTTTAGTTGTATATTTTTCATTTGAATATCTAGCAACTAGTATCAGAGTTATGGTCCAAAACGTGAATATTAATATCGATAAGTCTGATGGATGTTATTAAGGCTTTTGGAAGATGCGGATCTAAGATTATCTCTTCTCGAAAAAGTTACACACACCCAAAGCAGAAACATGAGAGTATGAAACATGAGGATCGGATGTTGTTGAATCGATAGGCCCACTATTAGCGTTGACCTTTGGAGCATTTGCAGCAACAGTGCCTTTGCGGCGACAGTGAGCATTAGCGGCGACATACGGAGCATTTGCAACGAGACAACAACGACGACCTTTTAGCGGCGACATACCTAGTTTTTCGCGGCGACGCCTATAACCGCTAATGCTCGTGTTTCTTGTAGTGCAAAATGACCAAATTAAGGTGTCTCGATGAAAAATCGTGTGATTGAATTTAATTCAGTTCTACCGAGACTAGTATCAATGTATCATTGACATTAAATTTGATAATGATGTGCAGACATTGATGTTACTATCTTTGTTATTCGAGATTTAGTTTGGTACAATAATTAGCAGTTTATCTAGAGCTATTAAATTTGCATTCAAAGTAATTCACAATTTGACCCTAGAAGAGGATATTTACAAGAAGAATGTTGATGAGTGTTCGGTTCCTTGTTGAGTAAAGAAGGTTGGGAGATTCCAATACAAGCGGTGGTAATTGTAGCAGATCTTCAAAATAAAGGAATATGGTTCAAAACAATTGTGGGTAAGGGTTACGAAGGCTAGATATGATCTTCCTCGCCTTTAAAAAAGTTGTGTCTTCTTCAAACCTAGAAGCCAAATTCGATTTTTCTCATCTTTAACTATAATCTTGCTTTATTTTTAAAAAAAAATCAAATTGTGTGTATTCTTCAAACCTTGAAAATGGCTTGCCTTCAAATTTGATCCATATTCTTGGATTCGATGTTGTTCGTTATAACGGATAAGCAAAGAAAACTAAAATAAATAGGCATTCAATGTTTTTGCTATGTATAAAAGAGAAGGTGGAGTATCGAATTGGAGAGAGACGTTGAAGAGTGGGATTGTGGGAGCCGGGAGGTACACTCTTGGTTACAAGACTGTCGTTTAAGTTCCTCATAAGAGCTCCAGATGATGATTTAAAATTTTAATCCACTTGTTTTTGTGTTTATTTGAATCAGATCAATCATGTATGTTTTCATAGCATTTATATTGATATTTAGAATTGATTTTGAATGTAGTTATATGAGTAACGATTGGTATTGTAGGGATGTCGTGACAAAATTGATGACAGCCGAAAGACATATGTCGAAGGACATACCGGATACTCATTGGAGGTGTCAGTGTTGTCTAAAATGTCGTCGGAGGTCCCAACTCATCCCGAAAATCCGATACACTTAAATATCTGCTAATAATTGTGTGTTTTGAACCAAAATAAGTTTAAGGACTACTTGTGTATTAAAATATCCGGAGTATAGTTGCTTACCGTCCAAAGTTATTAACTTTATTATAATGTTGCCCATTTTGAATTGGCATTTATTAATTTGTCTAAGACCTGAAATTAAGGTATGCATTGCTAGTAATTTTGATATGTACCATTATAATATTTACAAAATACGCTTTTCTTTTTCTTTTTAACATAGTCGTGTGACCATGAGTATCTGTGTAATTTTTGTCCTTCCATTATTCCTTTTTGGTACTTTTATTTTAATTTTCCCTTATATGCACATCCTACCTTTGAATACGACAATAAAAAAACACACAAGCTTAGAGTATGGAGGAGAGTAACGAGGTAGAAATGGATGAATTCCAGATAACTTTTGTGTTTAATTATTAAGTGGGGTACCGGAACTGTGTCAGTGTTGAAGGGGAAGCAAAATCCCAAAAAATTTGCCACACTAAACAGCCAAGCATTAAGCACCCACCACCTCACCTTCGATAACCCTCCTTTTGTTAATTAGCAACAAATTTGTCACATCTCTTTACTTAGCAGCTCCTCCCTTCCCCAAAAGATTCTTCATGTTCCTTTCACTTCCCTCAAACTAAGATATAGACTGCCCACCTCCCTTCTGCCTCTATTCCTCGTTCGTTTTGGCACTTGATCAGTAATGGATCAATCAAGATATTGGATCCAGAAGGAAAGAACTTGTTTGAATTCGCATGAGTTATCATCGTTTGGTGATTCTTGGGAAGAACAAGCATTCGCAGAAGACGCAGCCGGGCCACTCGGAGGATGTATATGGCCTCCAAGATCTTATACTTGCAGTTTCTGTAGAAGAGAATTTCGGTCAGCACAAGCTCTTGGTGGTCACATGAACGTTCATCGAAGAGATAGGGCTAGACTGAAGCAAAGTCCAAATAACAACCAAATTCTTGAACCTAATACATCTTTGGGTAGATGTACGTTACAAAACCCTAATGAGATCTGTAACCCTAATTTTGACTTGGACAATGCTCTCTTTTCATCATCTTCTCTAAGACCATCTACAGATTCCATTCTCCGCCCTTTCACCTGCTCTTTCGTTCAACAACAGCAAACGAGTACACCCATATTGTCATGGTCCAAGTTCGATCCTCAGAAAAGATTCCATATAGCCGATATGGAAAACCAAGCAGAGAAGGGTTATACAAAAGTTATCCAGTCGAATACCACCAGTTCCAAGAAGAATACTCGTCAGATTGAGGTTCATTTCGCTGCTAACTTAAATCCACGCGTTAGAGGAAGATGTGACACACCTATCTGCAGTGACAAGAGTGACCAGGACGATGGTTTGATCTTCAAGAGAAGGCGAATACACGAGGATGTACAGTTTCTCTTTCCAAAAACTAGTAACTCGATAAATTGTGATGCAGGTGAATCCATGGTGTCTCTTAAAAGTAGCCCGAACTCTACTTTAGAGAATTTGGATCTTGAGCTACGACTAGGTGATCGGCCTTAATCAGGTCAACCGTGCAAAAACTGTGTTTTTAATGCTGTTATATTGCTTCTTCCTTTCTTTCCTTTAACGTTTAGTCCATCTGATTAAAGCTTTGAGGGCAAGTCTTCTTCGTTGAGTATACCATGACAAGCAATGGGAGTGTAACAAAAGAATACATGTAATTTACATGAACGTTGATTAATAGATTGAAGTTTTTGTATTGTATTAGCATCACCGATTAAATGAATAGTGTTTGTTAAATAAACCAGTGGCAGCCAACTCGTTCTAACCGAGTATCATGAATCACTAATGGTGAGTTCATAAGTTGTTGCTAACGAAGAGTCTCTTTTCCTTTGTTGTTGTCTTAATTATCTCCCACAATATAACCATGTAATTACCTTCTGAAAATTATATATACACAGACATTTCTTTGTTATACCGATTCAAGTAGGACATAGACGAAATATATTGGATTAAGATTCGAAAAAGCTATGGTCGTCCATTACCAATCTCGTTATTTTCTTGGTTCCATAAGTTGATCGTAGAAGAAAATAAGATGTAAGGAGAAACAAAGATGAGATTCACTACTGATAATAAAGAGAACAAAAAATTAAAATG
Organism: Lactuca virosa; assembly: GCF_052849685.1. Lineage (NCBI taxonomy): Eukaryota > Viridiplantae > Streptophyta > Magnoliopsida > Asterales > Asteraceae > Lactuca > Lactuca virosa. The sequence continues at coordinate 401,205,887 of NC_136430.1, read as the reverse complement.
GTATACACATATATGGGACCCAAACGTTGATAGACCCAATCTAGAGACTCAATCATAGAACGTGTTGTGTGTTCCTGAAGTAAGATAAATTGTGTGTCCCTTAAGTAAGTTATTTACTAGGCATATGTATTACAGAATTAAATCAGATTACTATCGTGTTGCCTATCTTTTTCTCATGTAAAATTGAACACTAGGAGTACATAAAATTGTACAAAGGTATCAAATTTTCTTTAATTTTATATAGTATGTCATTTTTATAGGCGGATAGTATATCACACATTCAGAAGTAGACTACATACTTATTTCGTGCATTTTAATTATATAACATGTATTTGTTTCAAAGTATCAAATTTTGATGATGAAGGTTCCAACTTTACTCGAGATGCTTATTTTATGCATGAATTGGTTGTTAATCTGTATCGTATGATAGTTTATATGAACAGTTATATTTGTACAGTATGCTTATTTTGTACAGTATCATAGTCTATATGAATGCTTATATTAATTGTACCATAAAACCATTTTTAGGGTTTTTAGGTTAGGACTTATTGTTAGAACTATTACTAGTAGACATGGAAATCAATGATATATACTATTAGCCGATATATATATATATATATATATATATATATATATATATATATATATATATATATATATATATATATATATATATATATATATATATATATATATATATATATATATATATATATATAGGAGTCGGTTCAAAAAATATATATATGGATAGTATATATCTTTAGGAGATGTATTTTATCTCCACATATGTGGCTAAAAACCCTAGAACCGACACCTACCTTCAATCAAAAGTTACGGCTTTGTCTCACACCCTTCACGGTTCTTCGATCCCCTCTCCTTCTTCAGCGATCAAGAAGTCATCACCATGGGCAAAGATGATGTCGGTTCAAGCAAAGTAAAGGCCACGGCCTTACACCCAACATACTCTGTGACAAACATTCAAACCAAGATACGAACCGTAGATGGCACCAAGATTACCTACTCCTTATGGACGAAACTGTTCTGTCTCCATGTCAAAGCCTACAAGGTACCAAATCATTTTGACGACACCCCAACACCACAGAAAAGTCATCTTAGTTATCACCAGTGAGTGGAGATCGATGCCCTTGTTTTGCAATGGATTTATAGTACACCGTCTAATGAACTCATGGTTCGATTCCTAGAAAGCGATATTACCGCTCAAGCTGCATGGAACAAACTCAAAACAAACTTTATCAATAACAAAGGCTCACGTGGTGCAGCCCTCGAACATGAATTTTCCACTCTTACACTGGGTGCATCTTCATCAGTGGAAGCTTACTGTCAGATGCTGAAAGATTTAGCGGACCAGCTAGGAGATGTTGACAAACTGCTCACTGAAGCAAGACTCGTCTCATAGATGGTTCGTGGATTACCACTAGAGTTTGATGTCGTCGGGGCGTATATTAATCAAAGTTCGCCATCACGGGAGACGGCTCGTAGCATGTTACAGTTGGAAAACACAGACAAATCGCAAGGAAAAATCAAATGCACACAGTACTCGTTGCACCTTCTTCGTTCGATCGATCATCACTAAACCCTACAACAGCTCAACGTGGTCAAACTCCCACCTTCCACAACCACTTAAACAATGGTACAAGCACATGTGGTCGAGGTTCAAATGGTAGAGGTCGTAGCATACATTTTAGAGGGTGTGGAGTTCGAGGTCAACAAAACTAGAATCAAGGAAGTCAATTGCATCAACATATTTGGATCACTTCGCCATCATGGAATCCACCACCATCACAATATCCTTCCCACGATGCAAGCAAGTCTACAAATCACTGGTTAATCATACCTTCAGCTCCAACCCTAGTTTTGAACCAACGACGCAATAAGGGCCTGATGGACCGCTTACAGTGCAACCCTCCGACTTAATTATTGCTTCCAGTCTCCAGTTTGTTGGCTATTTAAACTACAACCCATCAGATTTAGCCCAAACAATCCAACTAATTTATATGCTCTCATTTCCACCTCTCACTATCGTTGGCATGCTCACTTGGGTCATCCGGGCGCTCCTGTTGTAGATTTACTTTGTTCTAAATTTTCATTTACTTTTAATAAACCTACGACTTCTTCTTTATGCAATGATTGCCAGTTATCTAAACATACACAACTCCCCTTTTATGATTCATAATCTGAACTTTTGCACCATTTGATAGTATACAATGTGATCTTTAGACATCTCCAATCTTAAGCAAAACAGGTTACAAATACTATATGGTCCTCACTGATAATTTCACTCATTATGTATGGGTTTACCCTCTTAAGTATAAACCCGACACTTTCCTTAATTTTACAAAATTCCATAAATTGATCCATACTTAATTTAACCGGACTATTAAGTCTTTTCAATGTGATCTCGGTGGTGAATTTGACAATAATGAGTTTAAATTGTTTGCCCTAAGTCAGGGTCTCGTCTTCCGTTTCTCATGCCCACAAACATCTCAACAAAATGATCGAGTCGAACGAATGATATGTCGCCTTAATGACATCATTCATACCCTTCTCACTCATGTCACACCCCAAACCAAGGATGGCGGAAACGTCCGGGGGGTGGGAATGACTTCATGTACAGTATCATAACAACGAGTATAATAGTGACCAAAGCAAACACAACCATCATAAATATAATTGAAAAAGTTACACCATAGTATGAATTACATGTTTCAAAATCAATTACATTATGATGACAAAAATGTATTAATTGACGTCTTGCGTCCCATCCTCAAAAGCAGTTGGTTACCTGTTTCACTGGTTTCCTGAGAATACAAGTAGTTTTGAAAGAGTGTCAACAATTAAGTTGGTGAGTTCATAAGCTTTTAGATGTAGTGTTGGAAAACCTTTGTTTGTAAATGTAATGTATACACAATAAAAATCCAATATTTTCCTTATAAAATGTTATGTAGTCTTAAATCCCTAGACCGAATGTATGAGTGTGTTTCGTAATTGTAACGAAGAATGCAGTTTTAAATAGATAAAACCACTTTTTGAAGTAGAATTTCCCGTCAACTTGAAGTGTTGTTAACTCCCTATGTTAGTCGCTATAACCATACTACAACTGGATGACCTGCTACAACGTTTTTCAGACGTTAGAATTGTTATGACTTTTGTCACCCGTAGACCTGCAGGTCCCACTGTAGCTAGCAGCAAGGTGTGTGGTGTCAATCCCAATATATATCTATATACAATTATCACGCTCTCCCTACAAGAGATTCTGGTTATAACCTACAAGAATTTTAACCCGTACTCTAAGAGTACAATTGAAGAATTGTCTCACAACTTACGTTAACGAGTTTACGTGTGGTTTGAATGTAAAACCTTTTCTGTGGGGGAAGTAAATCCTCTTTTTATGTAGTATGTTTGAAATGTAAAATCCATAAACTATACCTATTATAGTTTATTGTATGTGTTTGAACTGAATGAAAACTCTTATCGTGAATGAAAACTCTTATCATGAATGACTAATTTCTGTTTATGATGATAACCTCACAAGAAATGCATCCCACATTTAGAAACTTATGGTTATACACTTTGCTAAACATGTTACAAAGTGTTGTCAATATTATAAGTTGTTCAACTAGTTTTTAACTTTTCTGCACTGTTTTAGAAAAATCACAGAAAAATCATACGCAGTCTAAAACTGAATCCGTAAACTCTGAGAGTTTAGAAAATGTGTCTAGTTTGTTCATAATTTTTATTATGATTTTTAGAAGTCTCTAACTTGTTTGAAAATGTTTAACTTCACAGACTGGTCCGAAGTTGTTTATGAAATGATAGGCAGTTTTGTAAAAATCGCCAAAAATTGTAGGCAAATCGTATGAGCATGTGCAAGTAGTCATTAGAAAGGTATAAACCTGAACTATTCGTACCTTGTAAATTTTTGAAAACTAAAAAGTTTAAGATGTTCAAAACAGTCCGTGAATGGAACTAAACTTTCCTGATGAAAGCTGATGTTTGAGTTTAGTTAAGTTTTTAGTGTAATAACTTGTATTCCCCCCCCCCCCCTAAAACTTGAAGAAAACATGAAAATGTAGGGGTATGAACTCACCTTGAGTGATTTTTTGGAATGGATGTGGAAGAAAAGAGGTTTCCAAGTCAATAACACTTAGGAGGTGCTTGAAGATTTGAAGATCCTAGGCACAAATGTGACGATATTTGTGTAAGAGATCCATGATTTGAGTGAAGGAGTGTAGAGTATTCAAGTTTAGGATGAAGATAATTACCAAAAGTGGAGGAGAATGCTCAAGAACAGCTTTGAAATCTCGAGTTTAGAGAGAGAAAGTGAGAGAGAAATGGGTTTGATTTTTGGTGAGAAGAATGAATATTTTGGGAGGAGAGATAAGGATTTTTCCAGCCTTTTAATTAAGGTGACTTGCTGGAGAAGAGTGTGAGAGGAAAAATAGTTGACTAGATAGAGATGAATAGTGACTGGAGGTTGTCATAAGGTGGGTATGGGAGATAGCTTGTGTCATTACTTTATGGGAAAGTCAACACTCAAAACCAATATCTTGCACAAAAGATATTATTCTGAGATAAGCGTTTCCCCCCAAAATGTGATTATAATATGAATATATAGGGTCTTATATGTTAAAATATAAGTTTGGGTGAAAATCCCACGCGAAAATCATCGAAAACGGGCTTAGAACGCGAATAGGGTCGAAAATCGGGAAATGAGGAGCGAACCTGCGAGGGTTCGGTTCATGTTGCTGAGGACCGAAAGTGGGTTCGGTCCGAGAAGCTCACAGACGAAAGTGTCACATGGGAGGCGAAGGCGAAATAAACCGAGAGCAGATGAAGATTTGGTCCGAAGGGTCTGATCCGAATCGAAGGGTGAGTTCGGTCCTTAAGTAGGTTTCGGTCTTGGCAGGTTCGGTCCTTAGGGTTCGATTCTTATAGCTAGTTTCGGTTCTTATATCTAGTTTCGGTTCTTATAGTTAGTTTCGGTTCTTATAGGGAGGTTTCGGTTCTTATAGCTAGTTTCAGTTCTTATAGCTAGTTTCGGTTCTTATAGGGAGGTTTCGGTTCATATAGTGGTTTCGGCCCTATATGGCTGTTTTTCTAGAAATCTTCCCGTTTCGAGTGGTTTTTGACTAAGTTATGGGTCGGGATGCCCCGAATGATTATAAAAGTTGAAAGAGATTTTGAGAGAGATTTGGGAGAGAGAGAGAGAGAGAAAGAGAGATAGAGTGAGAGAGATTTAGAGAGACTTTGTTTGTGACCTTTATGAGTGTTTAGCCTCGAAAAGCAAGGTTCGTAAGCCCCGTTAAACCTTGTTATGAGTGTTACACCCCCCCCGGTAGGGTATGTAATAGTATTTTATTGAGTAGTTACATCATTTTACCCCGATTAGGGTTTAGATTTTCCAAACACGTAGAAACCCTGAGTGATACTTTTCATTAAGATAGTGAGTTGTACAATAGTAAACATAATGTAAACCCTAATATAAAAGGGTTAGTTGAGTTGACCTGTTTGACTTGTTGACTTTATTTGACTTTGACTTGACCAGAAATTGACGGTTGTCACAACTCACGCCTCACTTCCCCACTCATGTTGGGTTGAAGCCCTTCACACCGCAGCATACCTCCATAATATACTTCCAACTAAACGCCTCAACTTTTCCACACCCCTTTTTTCCCTTATGGCCACCAACCATCTACGCACCTTCGGGTGTACGTGTTATCCCAACATATTTGCTACTCAATCTCACAAACTTCAACCTCAATCTGTCAAATGTATTTTCCTTGGTTATTCAGAAAACTTACAGGGCTCTTGTTGCCTCGATCCATCCACCCGCAAAGTTCATATCTCCTGTCATTTCCCTTTGCCAAAATCCCTCCCCTCCACCTCATTCTATTAGGTTTTTATGCATCTAAACACATTTTCATGGCACCAGAAACACAATGATATCCTATGTGTTCATAATACCTAAGGATCTAAGTAATTCCTGCTACCCTATGAAAACATAAAACAAAGGAAGAACCATATACCTCTCTTGCAACTAACGACCTTCATGCTTACTCTCTTATGCATGCCACCTTGTTTGGATGAAAGAATCCAAACCAGAGTTCATCTTTTGGTTCACACCCAATGTACTCAAAAGAGCATAATCAAAAATAACTAGGAGATGGTCAAACTTAAGAGAGTTCGTCCACTATAGAAGGGAGGGAGAAGATAGCAAAAACTTAAGCCAAATGTCCAAGAGATAATGAAATCCTTGAGGCCATATTTATAGCCTTAGATCCCTTCCTAAGTGTTGTACTCCATCCCATGTGGGATGACATAGCAAGTTCAAAATCCTTCTTATCCCATAAGGAAATTATTGTAACATCCGAGATTTGGTATGTTTCCTTTTTAACCCCATTAATGCAAAATTTCTATCATTTAAGTCCCTAGCTAGTACGTGGGGCATACTCTATGAGTACGCTTAGCGTACTAGCTCATTTTAGGATCGCGGGTTCACCTACGTATGTGGGGCATACGTGGGAGTACGCATAGCATACGTGATGCAGGGGCAAACCCTAAATTTTAGTTTTGTGCCCTATTTAAGCAACTTATATCACCCTTGGACCTTCTATTGATCATCCTCCATCACCCTATTCCCTTAATATCGAAACCCTAAGTGACTTTGGTGAGATTTGAGCTTGAAAGTGGGTTTTATTGGTGTTTTGTAGTGATGTAGAAGAAGAAGAACCCTTAGGAGTAGCTTGAGCTTGTAGATCCAGAGTCATCTTCATCTTAGCAAGTTATTTTAGGTAAAAAAAAGCTCTCATCTTAATGGTTCTTTATGCTAAATCCAACTTAGGGTGTTATTTATGCATTTTTGGGTTTTTTAAGCTATATACGAGATCATGGTCTACTCCAGAAGCCATGGAGGTTAGATCTTAGCACATTTGAGGTCCCTTGTCCATAAAAATGCAACCTTTATGAGTTATTTTGGTCCATGCAAGTGTTAGGGTTCTTTATATGGTTCATTTTGAGTTTTGGGTCTTATTAAGTCATACATGGGAGTAAAATTGCCAACTTTATGTGTTAAGTCACCTTCTAGAATCAGATCTGAGAGTTTGGCATGTTGGCTTAACAAATTAAGTGCTTAATAAGTTGGTTTGGTTGCTTGCGGAGTATACGAGGGGTACCCAGCTTGTACGCTGCACGTACTGGCCCCGGATGGAGTACGGCCAACGTACTCAGCTGATTGACTTTTGGGTTGACTTTCACGGGTTTCAGACATATTTTGGGCCTTTAGGACTTCTGACTTTGGGCCATTGATAGACTATGCGCTTTCTTGGAATTAGGTCCATGATGGTTTTTGGGTCCAATTAGGGAGTTGGGCCATATTGGGTCTTGGGATGCCATTTAGGAATTTAGGCCTTTTGAGAAAATGGGTTGGGCCTTAGTTTTGGGCCAAGTATGAAAAGGGTAAAATGGTTTTTTACCTTTGATGTTGTTCAAGTAAATTAGATTCTTATTTATGGGTCTAGATCCAATTATTAATTGGATATTTTTTGATGATGTTAGCGTGGGTAATTTCCGGATCTGCAGACTGAGATTTTATCTGAGAGATTTAGCAGCTTGAGGTGAGTTTCCTCACTATGTTTAGCGGGTTGAAGGCACCAATGTAGGCCCATGGTTTGCTATGATTAGGATGCTAGTTGTATGTGTGACTCTTGCATGTGTTATGTGTTTATATGTGTACTGGGCGGGTCCCGATTCTAGGTGGGGCCTGATGATTATATTGTATGCTATTTATCTTTGTGATTTTGTATTTATCTTTGTGATTTTGGATGTGTTTATGTGTTTATATGTGTACCGGGCAGGGCCCGATGCCAGGCGGGGGCTGATGACTGACAGATCTGTTTTGAGCGGGGATCGTTGTCGGGTGAGGCCTGATGACGGGCGGGGCCCATTATATGTTTGATATGTATAGTATGTGGTATTTTAGGGAACTCACTAAGCTTTGTTCTTACAGTTTTCACTTTATGTTTCAGGTACTTTTGGTTCGAATGGGAAGAGCTCAAGATGATTACAGTGCACACACCACGTTCTTCCGCGTTATTATTCGACTCTGATTGTACTTGGATGTTATTTAATATACCCTGATTTTCACTATGTGTTTATGATATTGTTATGGATAATGATTTTATTAATATAAAAATCAAAATTTTTGGTCTTAAATTTTGGGACGTTACAACTTGGTATCAAAGCCTTGGTTTGAGGGATTTAGGCATGCTCTTGGGTGTGTCTGAACTCAAACTAAGGATTTGGTAGATTTTACAAAAAAAATTATAAAAATAGTTATCTAATAAAGAAAGGGTTGTGGTTCATGCAATCGACCGAGCGCAAGTAAGTTTTCCCAAAATACGCATACATGTTTATGTTATGCTTTGATTTGTGAATATGTGAATAGCATGCTAGGTTAGGGCTAGGACTCCGCTCAAGATTGTATGATAGAATGCTAGGAGATATGCCTTTGTATGCATGTTTTATGTGCTTGTAGACTTGCATGCTAGTACTGATCAGTCAGTGATAGGATGGCTTGTTTAGGTTATGCTTGATTCCGATTACTCATTGCTCGAATGCTGCTTGCTTTGTGCTTTTTTTGGAATTCCCATTAACTTCAACTAACTAGTAAATGAATATGCTAAGTTACATATTATTGAGACTAAATAGTTTTAAAAGGTTAGGTTTAACTCTATTCCGGAGCTCTTGTTTGAGTCTAACCATTATAGTATGGGACCTTTCATTCGAAGAATTATCTGGTGTCAGTAATATGTAATTGTATTTGTGAGCTAGTTAGAGGGTGTTAGAGGGAGTTCCTTCTGCAGCTGATGGCAGAGAGTGGTGTGGTGATTGCCCTAGGAAAGTTTAGGACGAGATTTAGTGTCGGGAGCCTTGTCTTGTTCAGGGTGGTATGTGTGGATAAGGGAGTGACTTGGAGGATTCAGAGGGATCCTTGAGGATAGTACGAATAGATGTGGAAGGTAGTATGGGCCCGTACTACTGGACGCAGAGGATTCGTACTCGATTCAAGGAAAGTTGCGAAGATACCAGGAAGCTTGTAGAGTATGAGACTCTTCGATGTATATATATATATATATATATATATATATATATATATATATATATATATATTGTAACTCCTGGTTCTTGGTATGCATTTAAAATTATAATTTATTCATGTTTATAGAGCAACTCGATGAGTTGGAATTCCCAGACTCATCGAGTAGAGATGTTTTGGACCCCGCGTTTTGGTGACCAACTCGACGCGTTGGGAGATCTCAACTCGACGAGTTGGATGGGTAAAATGAAACCCTAATTCTAGGGTCTTGCACCCTATTTAAACACCTTAACGCCAAGGTGTTGGCATCATTTCCAGCCTCCACTATCCTAACCCGAAATCTCAAAACCCTAAAGCTACTTTGAGTGATTGTGAGCCATTTTGGGTGTTTTGGTGTGTGTTGAAGCCATTGGAATATGGAAAAGCTTGAAGACACAAGAAGGATCTTATAGATCCAGAATCATTGCCTCATCCACGAAACTTTGCTGGTATAAAGCTTGAACCTTGCCTTGAAGTTTTTAGATCTTCTTTTAGGATTATTTTAGTTGGTTTTTTCGAAATATCACGGTCCTTGGGATTTGGACGTCCCAAATGGGTTAACACTTCTGATATAGGGTCTTGAGGGGTTTTCATGGCATAAAGGTGCCAACTTTATGGCCATGGGTCCCATGCAACCTTTAGACCATCATTTTGGCCTTTTGGAGCTTCTAGGGCCATGCATGTAGAAAAATTTGGGACTTTACGTGATCCTTTAGTCCATAGAGTCCATATTGATGACCTCATGGTCTATCTTGTAGTTTTGGTGGCTGTTCGATTAAGACTTTGGCCTTTTGGGTTAGGGTTTGAGCTTAATCTCTTTAGGAAGGATATTAGTGGGTAAAGTTGGAAACTTTACCCTTCTAGAGGCATTTCTTGTATGCATCTGGAGTATAGGGTATAGATCTGAATAATAATGGCTTAATGCATTAGGAAGGGTTAACAGACTGAAGAACTCACCGAGTTCACGGAAGAACTCGACGAGTTGTATTGAGAAGTCTCGATTCTGTTGAAAAGGAAGAACTCGGCGAGTTGGAGGAAAACTCGACGAGTTGGATCGTGAAACAACCATTCCAATTTATAACAACCAAACCTTTTCTTTAAAAATACCCTTCGATTTTTATATAAGTATATATATATATATATATATATATATATATATATATATATATATATTATCCAAAATACATTTATGTTACTTAATATACAAACGAACAGTAATTCAAAAGACTAAAATTTTTACAAACAAAGTGTAACTACATAATGTTTCTACACAAAAGTTTTGTAATATATATATATATATATAATAAAGTTCTTTTCTGCCCTATTACAAAAGATCTTCGCTTCCTTTTTCTTTAATCCTGAAAAACAAATTTCAAATACAAAACTCTTATATAATTCAAGAATTTATATAAATGGTTAAATCAACATCATAACATCACTAATTCCTTTCTCCATTGCTTAACCTGTTAACCAGTTCCATATTCCCTTTTTAGTCTCCATTCCGAGACTCTCAAATTTCACTCCAAACATAATTCATCACATTAACTCCATTCCGAGTTATGGTGAATATTTATTCATAATTCAATCACCATCGTATACCAAAACCTTGATGATTAGACATCATGTACATATATGTAACTAAAATATGTTTATTCAATAACTTGTAAGTAAATGCATTATTACTCACTTTGTCTCCTACAGCTTGTTTGGATGATAACCTGAAATCGAGACTTCTTTGCTTGTACCTTCCTCTTGTTTCCTTGTTCAATAATCATTCCTTAACCATTGTTAACACAATGAATCACACATATATGTTCATCTATATTACCCTTTGTGATTAAGGTTATACTATCCTTGATGATTAATAAGAAATCTTTACATATACAACTTGAATTTAATCATCAAATCCCTTATCTAGTTTATTGTAACTGTATTATATTCATAAACATCTCAACTAATCAATTAAGGACTTAAGCCATTAAGCCACTTCTTCCTTAATCTAAATTCCAAACAACATACAAACCTCATAAACAATGTTTTTAAGCTATATCCAAACTATGTACTATCAATTAAAGATCAAACTTTCAGCTATTAAACAAAAATGTACCCATCTAGGGTTACAATGAAGAACACCACATCAAGCTGTAAATTCAAAGAAATTAATGTTGGAAATGCATAAACATTACCTTAATCAACCAAATTGAAGTTCAAACCCTTCAATCTTTTTGAAATCACTCTTGGGGAGCTTAAGTGTGTGTAAATCGCACCTTAGGCTTAGTGTTTTGAGGTGTTTTATCCGTAACATTTTGTTCTTAATCGGAATGAATTTAAGCCCCAGTTCCGTGCACACGTCGTGAGCCCATTTTTCTCACGTCGTGAGTGACTTTCCGTGACACTTTACTCGTATGAAAAAATAAGGTTTGTCACTAATAATATCTAACAATCTACTTTCTCACATCGTGAGAATTGAATACTCACGTCGTGACGAATCAAAGTATGATGTTCTCACTGTTCATTTGCGTAACTTTGATCCCGTTCTTACCCACTTCACGTCGTGAGCCTCAAATTTTTTTTATTTCTTTTATTCATTCCTTAAATCTTGAACCACCTATATCACTCTATACTTAATATCTAAATACTTGAATTGTACATTGTTTATGACCAACAAGTTACTTCATAACTTAGGTAAAATCATATTACACACGTAAATACACATTTTTACAAACATACATACACACACATATATTATACCTTTAATATCCTTCCTATTTTCTGAAACCGGTCTCTACAAGTTCACCCACCCTTAAAAGATTTCATCCTCGAAATCAACTAAAATAAATGGGGGTATTTGTTTTTAATTTCTGACTCTGTTTCCCATGTAACATCGGGTTGTTCCTGGTACCTCAACTTTTCATCTATTTGTACATTGGATAATGGTACCTTTTGTTGTTCATTAAGTAATGTTTTCCATAGTTGGGATACATGAAAAACATTATGTATACCTTGCAACTCAGCAGGTAAATCTAGACGACAGGCAACAGCTCTAATTCGTTGAAAAATACAGAAAGGTCCAATAAATCGGGGGCTCCATTTTCCTCGCTTTCCAAATCGAATTAATCCCTTCCATGGTGACACTTTAAGCATCACCATGTCACCAATTTGAAATTCTATCGGTTTTCGGTGTTTATCTGCATATCGTTTCTATCTGAGTTGAGCTACTTTTATATTTTCTCGAATTTCTTTGATCTTTGCTTCAGTCTCTTCCACCATATCTAATTTAGCAAGTGGTTTCTCTCCCGCTTCAGTCCAACATGTTAGAGTCCTACACAGGGCTCCATATAAAGCTTTGTAGGGCACCATTTGGATGCTATCATGATAACTATTATTATATGCAAATTCTACCAAAGGCAAATAATCATCCCAACTACCTCCAAATTCGATAATACATGCACATAGCATATCTTCCATAGTACGAATGGTTCTTTCGGTTTTCCCATCTGTCTGTGGATGGTACGCGGTACTCATCAATATTTTGGAGCCCATTTGATTTTGGAAACTCTACCAAAATCTCGAAGTAAATCGACTATCACGATCCGATACTATAGAAATTGGAACACCATGCCGTCTCACTACTTCATCAATATATATTCCCGCTAACCTCTCCACTGAGTAATTTTCACATATAGGAATAAACTGGGCCGATTTTTTAATCGATCCACAACTACCCAAATGGAATCGTAACCCCGGGATGTTCGTGGTAATTTAGTCATAAAATCCATTGTTATTTCATTCCACTTCTTTGTTGGAATTAGCAATGGTTGTACCTCTCCGTACGGTTTTTATTGATTGGATTTTATTTGTAGGCAAGTCAAACAATTTTCTACATATCTTCCAATGTCCCGTTTCATTCCCGGCCACCAGTACAACGGTCTCAATGTACGATACATTTTTGTGCTACCTGGATGTATCGTGTATTTGGAACAATGAGCATCTTCTAACAAAAATTTTCAAGCTTCCCCACATTTTGGAACCCACAACCGATCCCGAAACGTCCTTATACCTTGATCATTCAGTTGTAATTCACTTTTCATTTTTTATGGTTTTATCGCTTCTGTTTGTGCTTGCTGTATCAGATCAGGTAATCGACTTGAAATTCCCATTCGCGCAGAATCTATACGAATTGGTGACTCTTTTCGACTTAATGTGTCCGCAACCACATTTGCCTTTCCGGGATGATATAGGATTTCACATTCATAATCTTTTAATAACTCCATCCACCTCGTTTGCCTCATGTTTAATTCTTTTTGGTCGAATAAATATTTTAAAATTTTATGATCTATGAAAATCTGAAATTTTACTCCGAATAAATAATGTCGCCATATTTTTAATGCAAATACAACCGCTGCTAGTTCTAAGGCGTGAGTCGGATATAACTACTCTGCGGGTTTCAATTGACGAGAAACATAAGCAATCACTTTTCCTCGTTGCATGAGAACACAACCTAATCCTACTCAAGAAGCATCACTGTATATAGCCAAATTCTCTTCTCCTTCGGATAACGCTAAAACTGGGGTTTTACATAAAGCTTCTTTCAGTGATTGAAAGGCTTGTTGTTGTTCTTCTGTCCAACAAAACCGCTCAGTCTTTCTTACTAATCTGGTTAATGGAGCTGCTATGCTTGAAAAGTCTTTCACAAATCGTCGATAATACCTCGCTAGCCCCAGAAAGCTACGAATTTTTGAAGGATTCTTTGGCGGTTCCCATTTCATTACGACTTTGATTTTTTATGGATCAACTTTTATGCCTTCTTTCCCAATGATATGACCAAGAAACTGAATTTCTTCCAGCCAAAATTCACATTTCGAGAATTTTGCATACAATTTCTCATGTGGTAGTAGTTCCAGCACTAGTCGTAGATGTACTTCGTGTTCTTCTCTACTTTTCGAATATATAAGTATATCATCTATAAACATAATAACAAATTTGTCTAAAAATGGTCGACACACCCGATTCATTAAATCCATGAATACAACGGGTGCATTGGTTAATCCGAAACGGCATCACAATAAATTCAAAGTGTTCGTATCTAGTCCGGAATGCGGTCTTCATAATGTCAGATTATTTTAATTTCAATTGATGGTACCCCAATCTTAGATCTATTTTTGAGAAATATGAAGCCCCTTGCAATTGATCAAATAAATCATCGATTCGGGGTAACGGATACCGATTTTTAATGGTAACCTTATTCAATTCTCTATAATCTATACACATCCGCATCGTACCGTCTTTCTTGTGAACAAACATAATAGGGGCACCCCATGGAGACGTACTAGGTCGTATAAAACCACGATCCATTAATTCTTGTAATTACACCATTAATACTTTCATTTCTGAAGGTGCCAGACGATATGGAGAACGAGCAATAGGTTTTGTACCGGGTATTAAATCAATAGCAAATTTAATTTGACGGTTAGGGGGTAACCCGGGTAATTCTTCTGGAAACACATGTTGAAATTCTTTTATTACTTCCATATCACCAATCGCCTTTTGCGTACAAATATCGTTTGCATAAGCGACATACAATTCACCTCCCTTACCAACAAATTTTCGAGCCTTTGCCATTGAAATTATATGAACTCATTTGCCTTCTCTTTCACCTCGGATCATAATTAAGGATTTGTCGAGAGTTTCTACAATAACAACTTGCTGATTACACATAATGTGAGCATTATTTGAAGACAGCCAATCCATTCCTACAGTTATATCGAACTCTCTGGTAGTGCCCGGTTTGAGATTTATAAGGAATTTGGTCCCGTAAATCCCTAGCCGACACTCACGATATGTTAGGAAAATATAACCCAAAACTGTGCGAAAGAACAAAATCCAAAAAAAATCTTGACTGAGGCCTGTGTTTAACACAATTTCCTTAAAACAAATTCGCCCTATATGGGTGTTTGTTTCCCTGGATACAACAGTAGAAAGCAATTCTTCTAGATTGCCCGAACCCTCACTTGGCCCGGATGATACCTTGGTTGCAACAGGAGATAAAAGATGAAGCAGAAGCGTAAGAGAGGAAGAGAATGATTTCGTTTCATCCGATGTATCGAATCAGTCACACATGCATTGTATATATACTAACCAATGTAACCGATGTAATTAAGACGAAATCGTAACTGTCACAATTAAATAAGAAAATTAACCAAGAAATCAAAACCGAAATCTATGATTAATTGCTCTTAATTCATTTTGTAACTGTTAACCAAAAGGAAAAAAAATGCAAAAGAAGGTCCTTGAACTTTTCTGGTCGACCGGTGGTGCATTCGTGCCCGCAGGACGCGCACTCGCACACAAGTTCAGTGGCCCGAAGCCAATTTGGCTCGCATTTTCACCCCCATGCGTGCGCGCGCAAGAGAGAGCCTTGGTTCTAATAAGTCTTACAAAGGTAGCTAGTCTTTGTAGTTATAAACCAATTTCCTTTTCATTCTCTCACCAATGTGGGATGACTTTTAAACCCACTTAACTCTTTTATTATCTCTTCCAATTGCCCTACTTTGACAAGTAATTTCTCATTCATTTCTAATCTGTTTTGGACGTGTGATATATCGAAACGTAGATATCACGGAGGAGAACACGAATATATAATCAATAACTTGTTTTGATTATATTTATAGTCCAAAATTTGTGCTTAAAATGGAGAAAATCCATTTTTGGAAATTAATTATATTAATTTTCCAACAATCCCCCAGATGAATGAAAATTGCTTCAGCATCCGCAATTCCAAGCTACTTTAGGTAAAATCCAGCAGTTGAATCATGCACATGATAGGTAGGTTTGACCCTTTGAACCTTCCCTTAAGATACATATTTATTTTTCTAGCGGACCAGTAGACTCGATGTCCTTGAACTGTTCTGCCATTTGTGTAAATAATCAATACATGTCTCACATGATTCTCCCTGACCCAGTTAGGTTCTCATTGATGTGTCCGTTTTGGTCATGGACACTTGCCTGCTTCTGTAAGAGCTCTTAGGAACTTGCCCATTCAATTCCCTTTGAAGCGACCCTACTTCTCTCTCACATAGGTGATTATATCATAATCATTAAAAGCTAAAGTGTGATGATTTCCAACTTATCACCAACTACTATTAGCTTAACATGCATCACTGTTTTTTATAGGAATGGGTTGGGGTTGACCCCCACAGTGATCCACATATGTTATATGCAAGTAGGTTGTCCCATTGAACCTAGATCTTGGGATCTCCAGTCAACTAGGTTGGGTTTTCCTTCGCAATAACTTATTCGTTCATGGGCTTTAATCCCATTCCTTTTGACGATTTTGCAACTAACTCCATGTTTAACCCTTTGGTTAGCGGATCCGCAATGTTATCCTTGGACCTTATGTAGTCAATTGAGATAACTCCTGTTGAGAGTAGTTGTCGAATGGTGTTGTTTTTTCGACGAATGTGTTGAGACTTACCATTATACATAGCACTTTGCGCTCGTCCAATTGCCGATTGACTATCACAATGGATTGAGATTGCAGAAACTGGTTTAGGCCAACCTGGTATATCTTCCAAAAATTGTTGTAGCCATTCAGCTTCTTCTCCACTTTTATCAAGTGCTATAAATTCAGATTCCATGGTGGATCTAGCTATAACTGTTTGTTTTGAAGATTTCCATGATATAGCTCCACCTCCAAGTGTGAACAAAAACCCGCTGGTTGACTTGGAGTCTTTAATGTCAGATATCCAATTTGCATCACTATACCCTTCTATGACCTCGGGATATCTTGTATAGTGCAACCCATAATTGCGAGTGTACCTTAAGTATTGTAATACTCTTTTAATACTCTTCCAGTGTTCAGCACTTGGATTACTGGTATATCTACTTAGTCTACTTATTGCAAAAGCTAAGTCAGGTCTAGTACAACTCATAAGGTACATCAAACTACAAATGATTCTTTCATATTCGACTTGTGCAAGCCCTTCACCTCTATTTTTACTTAGATGATTACTTGTATCAATTGGTGTCCTAGCTATAGCAGTATCACCAGAGTTGAACTTCTCAAGAATTTTATCCACATAATGGGTTTGATTCAAAGTAAGTCCATTTTCAGTCCTTATGATCTTCACACCAAGGATGACGTCTGCCAGACCCATATCTTTCATGTCGAATCTTGCCTTTAGCATGTTCTTTGTTGATTGAACCATTTTATCGTGGCTAACAATAATATGCATATCATCAACATAAAGGTACAAGATAACATAACCCTCACTTGTGTTTTTAACATAAACACACTTGTCACATTCATTAATCTTGTATCCATTTTCCAACATCACATGGTCAAACTTTTGATGCCATTGTTTTGGGGCTTGTTTCAACCCATATAATGACTTCACTAGTTTGCAAACCTTTGATTCTTTTCCTGGGGCAACATACCCTTCTGGTTGTTCCATGTAGATTTCTTCTTCTAAATCTCCGTTTAGAAAAGATGTTTTAACATCCATTTGATGTACTTCAAGATTTCTTATAGAAGCGATTGCAAGTACCAATCTAATAGATTTAATACGTGTTACAGGAGAGTACGTATCAAAATAATCAATGCCACTTTTCTGTCTATAGCTTTTAATTACTAGTGTTTCCTTGTACTTGTCAATGGTTCCATCCGCTTTCATTTTCTTCTTGAAAATCCATTTATAGCTTAGTGGTTTGCAGCCTTAAGGTAAATCCACTAGCTCCCATGTATGGTTTTGCAAGATTGAATCCATTTCCGCTTTTAATTGCCTCTTTCCATTGAGGTCCTTCTGAGGAGGTGACTGCCTCTTTGAAAGTTTGAGGCTCTCTTTCAACCATGTAAGTGTAGAAATCATCTCCAAACGACTTCTCCACTCGTGCCCTTTTACTTCTACGGGGCTCTGTTTCTTCCTCTATTTCTTCTTCATAAGAGGATTCATTGTGCTCAATTAACTTTGAAGCATTTTTTTGAACCTTATGAAGACATGGAAACACATTCTCAAAGAACGATGCATTTCTTGACTCCATTATTGTGCCTTTGTGAATTTCTGGAATTTTTGAGTCATGCACAAGAAATTGATACGCACTACTGTGTTGTGCATATCCAACAAATATGCAATCAACAGTCTTGGGTCCTATCTTAACCACCTTGGGTGCAGGTACCACGACCTTTGCAAGGCACCTCCACACTCGAAGGTATTTGTAGGATGGTTTTATACCTGACCATAACTCGTATGGTGTTTTATCCGATTTCTTTTGTGGGACCTTATTTAAAAGATAGTTAGCTAAAAGTATAGCTTCCCCCGCATTGAGGGTGGCAGCCCAGAACATAAAAACATGGCATTCATCATTTCCTTTAAGGTCCGATTTTTCCTTTCTGCCATACCATTTTGTTGTGGTGAATAAGGTGTAGTAAGCTCATGTATAATACCATGAGTTGCACAAAATTCCTTAAACGGTGATACATATTCACCTCCATGGTCACTTCTTAGTACTTTAATGTTCTTATTAAGTTGATTCTCAACTTCACTTTTATACACTTTAAACTTCTCTATAGCCTCATCTTTACTTTTAAGTAAATAGACATAGCATAATTTAGTGCAATCATCAATAAAAGTAATAAAGTACTTATTTCCACCTTTAGATGGAATTGATTTCATATCACACACATCGGTGTGAATTAATCCAAGTGGTTCAGTTGTCCTTTGAATGGACTTCAAAGATTGTCGTGTTAATTTTGATTCAACACAAGTGTTTTATTTGTATTTTGAGTCAATGTGAAAGTGTGGTATGTGATTGAGTTTAATTAAACGACGAAGAGTATCAAAATTAACATGTCCTAATCTAGCATGCCATATATTTGAAGACTCAAGCAAGTAAGTAGAAGAGTTATTCATTTCATTATCATTGTCACTTGGCTTAACAGCCATTACACAAAGTTTAAACATACCCCTATCAGCATACCCCTTACCCACATACACACCATTTTTGGTTAACGCAAATTTATCTGACTCAAACACCAAGCGAAAACCATGCTTGTTCAACAACCAACCCGACACAAGATTCTTACGAATTTCGGGTACATACAACACATCATTCAACGTCAGCTCTCGTCCCGACGTCATCTTCAACACAATCTTTCCAACACCTTGGATATCAGAAGTGGCCGAGTTTCCCATGAACAGCTTGTCACCATTATCCACAACCTTGAAGTTTCTGAACCATTCTCTATTTGAGCAAACATGACGGGTAGCTCCTGTATCAATCCACCACTCCCTTGGATTGGACTCCACAAGATTAACTTCAGAAATAACCGCTGCAAGATCGATGTCAGACGCATCTTTGGTTATCTTCTCCACAACATTTGCCTCCTTAGCCTTCTTTGGAAGCTTGCAATTTGCAGCGTGATGACCCCGTTGGTCACAATTATGACAGTTTCCTTGAAATTTTTTCTTAAAAGTTCCACATTTGGCTCCCAAGTTTGAACCCTTGCCTTTCTTTTGGAATTTGCCCTTTCCAAATTTGTTCTTCCCAGAAGTTTGACCATGCTCCACCACATTAGCTTTCTCAGAAGTAGGGGTATAACTACTCTTTTGAGCTATCTTATTGTCCTCTTCAATTCGAAGGCGAACAATAAGGTCCTCAATGGACATCTCCTTTCTCTTATGTTTCAAGTAGTTCTTGAAATCAACCCAACTAGGGGGTAGCTTCTCAATCATGGAAGCTATAGAAAAAGGCTCATTCAACCCCATACCCTCGGCATGCATGTCATGTAGGAGGACTTGTAGTTCTTGGACTTGGGACATAACAGTTTTGCCATGCACCATTTTATAGTCAAGAAATCGGGCAACCACAAATTTCTTTGTCCCGGCATCTTCAGTTTTATACTTTTTGTCCAATGAGTCCCATAATTCTTTGGCTATCTTTGTTACACAATACACATTATAAAGTGAATCTACAAGGCCATTAAGAACATAATTCCTACACAAGAAATCAGAATGTTTCCAAGCATCAATAGCAGTTAAAGCTTGCACATCTCCTTCTCCTTCAGGCATCCGAGGAGCCTCTTCAGTTAAGAATCTAGCAAGATTCAATGTGGTAAGATAGAAGAGCATCTTCTGCTGCCACCTCTTAAAGTTCAATCCAGAGAACTTCTCAGGTTTCTCAGCATGATTGACCGACATGGTCATCATTGGAGCTCCTTGAGCATTTGGAGTTCCATTAGGCTTTTGTGGTTGGGAACCTTCACCAGTAGTCATGCTACAAAAGGAAGCAAATGTAAAACTGTTAAAGATTAAAATTAAATAACCACTAAACTGTTAGATATTGTCTGTTTCCAGAAACCAGGTTCTGAAAAGCTGTGAAACAAAAGAAACAATCTGAAAACTGTTTTAGAAAACAATTTCTGAAAACAGTAACAGATTATGGATGCAATAAACTTAAACAGTTACATACAAGCAAACAGAAAAACAGAAGAAGCAGAAAATGTCTTAGAAAACGATTTCTGAAAATAGATTCTGCAAGTGTTATGGAGAGAAAAAAAAATTTGTTTCTAATAAACACCTAAAGACGAAGCAATAATCGTTTCGCACAAACGATTTGTTTTAAGACTGTTAGGAAAATATAACCCAAAACTATGCGAAAGAACAAAATCCAAAAAAATTCTTGACTGAGGTCTGTGTTTAACACAGTTTCCTTAAAACAAATTCGCCCTATATGGGTGTTTGTTTCCCAGGATACAACAGTAGAAAGCAATTCTTCTAGATTGCCCGAACCCTCACTTGGCCCGGAGGATACCTTGGTTGCAGCAGGAGAGAAAAGATGAAGCAGAAGCGTAAGAGAGGAAGAGAATGATTTCGTTTCATCCGATGTATCGAATCAGTCACATAGGCATTGTATATATACTAACCAATGTAACCGATGTAATTAAGACGAAATCGTAACTGTCACAATTAAATAAGAAAATTAACCAAGAACTCAAAACCGAAATCTATGATTAATTGCTCTTAATTCGTTTTGTAACTGTTAACCAAAAGGAAAAAAATGCAAAAAAGGTCCTTGAACTTTTTTGGTCGACCGGTGGTGCATTCGTGCCCGTAGGACGTGCACTCGCACACAAGTTCAGTGGTCCGAAGCCAATTTGGCTCGTATTTTCACCCCCCCTGCGTGCGCGCGCAAGAGAGAGCCTTGGTTCTAATAAGTCTTACAAAGGTAGCTAGCCTTTGTAGTTATAAACCAATTTCCTTTTCATTCTCCCACCAATGTGGGATGAGTTTTAAACCCACTTAACTCTTGTATTATCTCTTCCAATTGCCCTACTTTGACAAGTAATTTCTCATTCATTTTTAATCTGTTTTGGACGTGTGATATATCGAAACGTAGATATCTCGGAGGAGAACACGAATATATAATCAATAACTTGTTTTGATTATATTTATAGTTCAAAATTTGTGCTCAAAAATGGAGAAAATCCATTTTTGGAAATTAATTAAATTAATTTTCCAACACAATATTCCTCTTTAACCATTACATACCTCCCATCCACAACTTCAACCAAGATATGTTCACTAGTAGGGTTCAATTTTATTTTTAATTGAGAATCAAATTTAACTGACACAAACGGATTTGTTGCACCAGAATCAAACATCACATATACCGGGAGTGAATTTAGAGTAAAAGTACCTATCACCACATCTAGTTTCCTTCCCGCTTCTTCTGCATTCATTTGAAATGCTCGACTTTTAACCAAATTAACTTCTGGCTTTAGGTCCTCTCGGACTCTTGTACGATCATCTTTATTGGCCATCTTTTGAAATCCCTTGAACCCTTTTGGTCATTCCGAGCAAATATGGTCGCTCTCTCCACAACCATAACATACAGGTTTAAAGCTCCGAACCGGTTCCCGACAATCACGTGTTGTGTGTCCGTCTTTCTGCAATTGTAACAAGTTATCAGGGCCAAAGACGTTTCACAAGGTCCAAAATGTTTCTTACGACATTTGTCACACCATTTACCTTCATTTATTTTTACATCAGTCCGGGGTTGAAATCCCGAACCCTGAGGCTTCTTGAAATTAGTTCTTGGTCTTTCATCCCATCTTCTCTCCCATTTTCATTTTGATGAATCTCCTTCTCTTTCTGTATTCTTTCTTTTTATTTCAATCTCTCGTTTTTAGCCACATCCACCAATTGACGAAAAGTGACATAAGAGTTCATTTGAATAAACTCAAGTATCTTCATAGTAAGTCCCCAAGTATAACGGTCCATTTTCCGAGCCTCCGTATTAACTTGATGATGAGAAAATCGGGCTTTTTCATTAAATTCAGCTGTATATTGTTGTACCGTCTTCATTCCTTGTTGTAGTCGCATGAACTCTTCTTCCACTTGCTTCATTGAAATTGGTGAAAAATATTCTTCTTCAAATTTAGCTCGGAATTGTGCCCAAGTCAACATACGAGTCAAATTTTCCCCCTGCATACTAGAAATCATGTCCCACCAATAATGAGCATCTTTCACTAGCAAATTTGTAGCAAACTTTATCTTCCTCTCTACATTTGCATGTACGAAAATCTTTTCAGTGTGGGTTAACCATGTCATAGCAACCACCGGGTTGGTAGTTCCTTCAAACTCCCTGACTTTACAATCAATAAACATTTTATAAGTGCATTCTCCTTTATTTCCCACAGAAGTTGTTCCTGTTGTTTTAACAATTCCTTCAGTATCCAAATTTTCTCCTTCTCCCTCCAAAATGACAGAAGGTTGATCATGCATCACCTTCACAGTTGCTTCTACCTGTGGTGTAATTAAACTCGGTAACAATTCCTGAGAGCTTTAGCTACCTCATCTGAAATTATTTGTCGAAGATTCGTCTCTTGTTTAGGAGTTACTTCCAGATTTGGCGGACGTACTAAACCTTGAGATCCAGTGTGTCCACCCTTTTGACCACCTCCTTTAGTATTCCAGGTATTCACCATCTTCAAAACAAAATTTCAACAATTTAGTTCATTCTCAACATTATCTCCTTCTTTTTTTATATATCACACATCACATGCTAATCAATACTAGTACAAGTCTAGTATTTTCACAATTACTTTTCATTCACACTCCTTCAATCCAAGGAGTTTCTTAATCTTTATTCCACAGCTCAAGTCTAGAATCTTCAATCCAGGATCTACTTCTCTTGAACCACTGCTCTGATACCAACTTGAAACGACCATTCCAATTTATAACAACCAAACATTTTCTTTAAAAATACCCTTGGATTTTTATATAAGTGTATATATATATATATATATATATATATATATATATATATATTATATCCAAAATACATTTATGTTACTTAATATACAAACATAAAGTAATTCAAAAGACTAAAATTTTTAAAAACAAAGTGTAACTACATAATGTTTCTACACAAAAGTTTAGTAATATATATATATATATATATATATATATATATATATATATATATATATATATAATAAAGTTCTTTTTTGTCCCCATTATAAAAGATCTTCGCTTCCTTTTTCTTTAATCCTGAAAAACAAATTTCAAATACAAAACTCTTATATAATTTAAGAATTTATATAAATGGTTAAATCAACATCATAACATCACTAATTCCTTTCTCCGTTGCTTAACCTGTTAACCAATTCCATATTCCCTTTTTAGTCTCCATTCCGAGACTCTCAAATTTCACTCCAAACATAATTCATCACATTAACTCCATTCCGAGTTATGGTGAATATTTATTCATAATTCAATCACTATCGTATACCAAAACCTTGATGATTAGACATCATGTACATATATGTAACTAAAATATGTTTATTCAATAACTTGTAAGTAAGTGCATTATTACTCACCTTGTCTCCTACAGCTTGTTTGGATGATAACCTGAAATCGAGACTTCTTTGCTTGTACCTTCCTCTTGTTTCCTTGTTCAATAATCATTCGATAACCATTGTTAACAAAATGAATCACACATTTATGTTCATGTATATTACCCTTTATGATTAATGTTATACTATCCTTGATGATTAATAAGAAATCTTTACATATACAACTTGAATTTATTCATCAAATCCCTTATCTAGTTTATTGTAACTGTATTATATTCATAAACATCTCAACTAATCAATTAAGGACTTAACCCATTAAGTCACTTCTTCCTTAATCTATGAGCCAAATTCCTTATAATTCCAAACAATATATAAAGCTTATAAACAATGTTTTTAAGTTGTATCCAAACTATGTAATATCAATTAAAGATCAAACTTTCAGCTATTAACCAAAAATTTACCCATCTAGGGTTTCAATGAAGAACACCACATCAAGCTCTAAATTCAAAGAAATTGATGTTGGAAATGCATAAACATTACCTTAATCCAACAAATTGAAGTTCAAACCCTTCAATCCTTTTGAAATCACGCTTGGGGAACTTAAGTGTGTGTAAATCGTATCTTAGGGTTAGTGTTTTGAGGTGTTTTATCTGTAACATTTTGTTCTTAATCGGAATGAATTTAAGCCCCAGTTCTGTGCACACGTCGTGAGCCCATTTTTCTCACGTCGTTAGTGACTTTCTATTTTGCTCACGTCGGAATGAAAAAATAAGGTTTGTCACTAATAATATCTAACAATCTACTTTCTCACGTCGTGAGAATTCAATACTCACGTCGTGACGAATCAATGTATGATGATGTCACTGTTCATTTGCGTAACTTTGATCCCGTTCTTACCCACTTCACGTCGTGACACATTAGACTCACGTCGTGAGCCTCAAATTTTTGTTTATTTCTTTTATTCATTCCTTAAATTTTGAACCACCTAAATCACTCTATACTTAATATCTAAATACTTGAATTGTACATTGTTTATGACCAACTTACTTCATAACTTAGGTAAAATCATATTACACACGTAAATACACATTTTTACAAACATACATATACACACATATATTATACCTTTAATATCCTTCTTATTTTCTGAAACCGGTCGTTAAAGATCGCGATATCACGATTCTGTGATTCATGGAAACTCCATGAGTTGAAGGATAACTCGACGAGTTGAGTCAACTCGGAGCGTTGACTTTGACTTTGACCAGGGTGTTGACTTGGACTTTGAATTTGACCAAAGTTGACCCTTACGGGGTTATGACTATGAAAGGGTAATTAAGGAAATCTTTTATGTTTAGGGGATTGAGTTGGGTTGATATTCGGAGCCGGAGACTGTGCAGCTACTTTCCAATATTCAAGGTGAGGTACATTCCCTGTATGAGTGGGTCGAATGCACCAATGTCGGCCCACTAGTAGTTTTTATAGTAGATGTGATTGTCTTTGTGATAATTGACTGGTATGCCACTATCTATGGAGATTTATGTGCTTGTATGCTATGCTATTATGTGGTAGTGGTAGGGGTGAAATAGACCCCGTAACCGGTTGAAAGAGATCGAAGGGGAGGGCCAGCACCCATATATGCTCGGTAGTATCCGGTTGAAAGAAACCGAAGGGGTAGGCCATCACCCAAATATGCTCGACAGTATCCGGTTGAAAGAAACCGAAGGGGTAGGCCAGCACCCAGATATGCTCGGCAGTATCCGGTTGAAAAAAACCAAATGGGTAGGCCAACACCTAGATATGCTTGGCAGTATCCGGTTGAAAGAGACTGAAGGGGTAGGCCAGCACCCGGATATGCTAGGCAGTATGCTTATTGTATGGTATGTGGTATAATGGGGGAACTCACTAAGCTTTGTGCTTACGGTTTACAGTTTTGGTTTCAGGTACTTCTTCAAAAGGAAAGGAGCCGGCATGATCGCATCGCATCACACTATGTATTTCCGCACATGAGATCTTTGGGAGTTGTACTCTGATATTATTTTTCTATGACATTTTTGGTTATTTGACATATTGGTTTTGATTATGATACGGGATGGCCCTGTGGATGTTTTCAGACTTTTGTTTTTATAATTACTAAATTAAAAATGAAATTTTTGGTCATGAAATTTGGGATGTTACAAGTTGGTATCAGGGCCTTGGTTTGAGCGATTCAGACACACTTTCAGGGGTGTCTGGACTCAAATCGAGGGTTTGAGAGGTTTCTACAAGAAAAATAATTTTTCTAAAATTAAAATTAAGGGTTTTTGACAAAGAACAAGGAGTGTGATGCGTGCAATCAATCGAGCTCAAGTAAGTTTTCCCCAAGATACCACACATGCTTATTATGATATATGATATGGTTATGAGAATTGCATGCTAGATTAGGGCTAAGGATCTAGGAAGGATGCTTTGTTCACCTATATATGTGCTTATTGAACTACATGCTAGTACTTATTAGTCAGTGATATGATGGTCTGATTAGGATATGCCTGGTTTTTTTACTCAATGCTCGAATGATGCTTGCTTTGTGCTTTTAGGAGTCCTAGTTATCTTTAATTAACTAGTAAACAGATATGTTAAGTTACATATTACAAGGACTAAATAATTTCAGAAGGTTAGGTATAGCCATATTTCGCAGCTCTTGTCTGAGTCCAAGCGTTGTAGGGTAGGACCTCTCATTCGAAGAACTATCTGGTCTTAGTAATATGTAATAGTATTCGCGAGTTAGTTACGGAAAGATAGCAGGGACTTATTATGCAGCTGATGGCGGAGAGGGGGTTAGAGATTACCATAGGGTAAGCCTAGGATGAGAGTGGTGACAAGGATTATTCGATTGAGAACTGTATTCATGGATAGGAAGCGGCTTTGGTAACCCAAGGCGACCCAGGAGGAAAGTATGGATAGATGTGGAAGGTAGTATGGGCCCGTACTACTGAAAGAAGAGGATCCGTACTTGACTCTTAAGGAGCTGCGGGGAACCAGGAGTGGCAGAGTGTGAGACCTCTCGATGATTGTGTATGACCCTGAGGATTGTATGGTTTGTTTCAGAATGGTGGTGACACGTCATGGAGCAGGGGGCTTAGGATCGGGGTCTAGTTTGGGTACGGGTTCCGAACCAGTTGATGACAGATTGCGTGAGAGGCATCCTTGAGTCGACCCCGGTGATTTTCGGGTCGATCAAGGAGGGTATCCTTGAGCTGATGGAGGATCGCCTTAGGGCATTTAGGAGTGATATGACACTTGGCCAGTCTGGTAGTCGTACGCTCTCCTTCAAGGATTACAGGGGATGCGGAGCACCAGACTTCAGCGGGGTGAAGGACCTCATTGTAGCTAGACGATGGATTACGGACATCGATTCTGTATAGGTGACGAGCTTCTGTCCTGAGGGGTCGAAGGTCAGATTTGCTGCTAGGTGTTTGAGGAAGCGAGCTAGAGACTCGTGGGAGGCAGTCGGTGATACTTTGGGAGCCCCAGCCATTGAGGCCATGACTTGGTCGGATTTTGTGTCCAGGTTTCGGGCGGAGTTTGTGCCAGCTGTGGAGGTTCAGCATCTGGCCAGAGAGTTTTTGGACATGAGACAGACTACTGAGACGGTGGCAGAGATTACCGCCAAATTCAGGGAGAAGGCCTTGTTGGTGCCTTAGTATGCGGTTGATGAGGAAATGAAGAAAACCCGATACCATGATATGTTGAGAGCTGACATTCGGAAATATGTCAGTAATTCAGCGTGGCCGACCTTAGATGATATGATAGCCAGGGCACGAGAGAGGGAGATTAATATAGAGCACATTAGGAAGAGGAAGGCAGAGGTTGGGCAGACGACTGGGATTTCGGCAAAGAAACCCAAGGGATTTGACTCGAGGTCGAAGGGCCAGTAGGGCCGGAGCTGCTGTGGGAAATACGGCAAGACGCATGAGGGAGTTTGAAGATTAGGGGGATTGGGATGTTATAAATGCGGCAAGACTGGGCACTTTAGCAGGGATTGTACTGCCCCTACCCCTACCATTCATACAGCAGACCTGATTTGCTTCCATTTCAATCAGAGGGGCCATAAAAAGGTCAACTGCCCGAGATTGGTACACGGAGCGCCAGTGGTGGCGCCAGCTCCAGCGACCCTGCGGATCACAGATGGCCGCCAGGGCAAGTAAGATGCTTCTGTGGTGAGGATCCGAGCCTTCCAGCTAACCGCCGAGGAGGCGCGTGTCGCACTAGATGTGGTGACAGGTATGTTTCATCTCCCTAACTTTTATTATATGTCAGAGTTGATATTTATATCCCATGAATTTTGCTTTAGGATCCTTCCATGTAAACGGTATCCCAGTGCTGGTATTATTTGACTCGGGGGCTACCCAGTCGTTCGTATCTCTTGCACTCAGCAAGAGGTTTGTCGAGTCTACGAGCATCTTGGACTGTCCTTTAGAGGTTGAGATTGCGGACGATCGATCCGTACACGCTTCAGAAGTTTATATGGATTGTGTTCTGAGGATGTGCGACGAGTGTTATCTCATGGATTTGGTTCCTATTCCTCTGTGATGGAACAATGTCATCATAGGTATGGATTGGTTGAGCCCTAATGGGGCGGTGATCGACTGTGAGCAGCAGTTGGTTCGAGTTAGGACCCTAAGTGGGGGAGAGCTGGTGATTCAGGGTGAGAGACCGTAGTGTGGACCGGTTATGTGTTCTGCAGCGAGAGCCAGATGCTACATTCATCAAGGATGCACATGATTCTTCACCTACGTTATGGATACCCGGGAGAAGGGTAAGGCGACCGTGGATGCTGTGCCGGTGGTACGGGAATATCCGGACGTATTCCCAGAGGATTTGTATGGGTTACCTCCGGAGAGACAGGTGGAGTTCAGGATTGACCTAGTTCCAAATGCAGCTCCATTAGCCAAGGCACCGTATCGGTTGGCTCCTTCCGAGATGTGGGATTTGTCTACACAGCCGAAGGAGCTGTTAGACAAGGAATTTATCAGGCCGAGCAGTTCGCCTTGGGGAGCCCCGATTCTATTTGTGAAGAAGAAGGACGGATCCTACCGGATGTGTATAGACTACCAGGAGTTGAATAAGGTAACAGTGAAGAACCGTTACCCACTCCCGAGGATCGACGATCTCTTCGACCAGCTCCAGGGAGCATCTTGTTTTTCCAAGATTGATTTGCGATCAGGTTATCACCAGATACGATTCAGGGACGATGATGTGCAGAAGACAGCCTTTCAGACTCGATATGGTCATTATGAGTTCGTGGTGATACCGTTTGGGCTCACCAACGATCCTGTTGCGCTCATGACTGATGTTGGACCGGTCTGTGATAGTCTTTATTGACGACATCTTCGTTTACTCTAAGACGCAGGAGCAGCACGAGGAGCACTTAAGGGAGGTGCCGGAGATGTTGAGGAAGGAGAGACTTTTCACAAAGTTCTCCAAGTGCGAGTTTTGGTTGCACGAGGTTCAGTTTCTGGGGCACTTTGTCAACCAGAACGGTATACTACCGATCCGGCCAAGGTAGAGGCTGTGATGAGATGGGAGGTTCCGAGGTCTCCATCTGAGATTCGGAGTTTTCTTGGTCTGGTGAGTTATTATCGAAGATTCATCCAGGATTTCTCCAAGATTGTTGTTCCACTGAACCGACTAACCAAGAAGTCGGTGACATTCCGTTGGGGGCCTGCGTAGCAGGCAGCTTTCGAGACTTTGAGGCAGAAGTTGTGCGAGGCACCGATATTGACCCTGCCATAGGGCGTTGAGGATTCCGTAGTGTATTGTGACGCGTCTATCATGGGCTTAGGCACAATGTTGATGCAGATAGGGCGCGTCATTGCTTACGCCTCGAGGAAGCTGAAGCCTCACGAGGCTAATTACTCGACACATGAACTGGAGTTGGGGGCAGTTGTTTTTGACCTCAAGATTTGGCGACACTACCTCTATGGGGTCCGTTGTACTATTTATACGCGTCACAAGAGCCTGGGGTACTTGATGGATCAGCCAAATCTGAACATGAGACATCGACGGTGGTTAGACGTGGTGAAGGATTACGATTGCGATGTCCTCTACCACCCGGAAAAGGCCAATGTTGTGGCCGATGCCCTTAGCCACAAGGCATTCGCGTCCCCGATCACAGACATCTGTCTGAGGATGATAGTGATTACTCTGTTGCTGGAAAAGATTCGGGAGGCACAAGTAGAGGCTATGAAGGAAGAGCACCGGAAAAGTGAGCGCATTGTGGGGCAGGTGGCTTCCTTCGATTACGATAGCCGTGGATTGTTGACACTTCATCGAAGAGTGTGGGTTCCATATCTTGGAGGTGTGCACCAGGTTTTGATGGAGGTGGCGCACAAATCTAGATTTTCTATCCATCCTGGATCAACAAAGATGTATAGGGATCTTCTTCCTGACTATTGGTGGCCCTGCATTAAGCGGGATGTAGACTGGTACGTTGAGAGATGCTTGACTTGAAGGAAAGTTAAAGCTGAGCACCAGAATCCGCATGGCAAGATGCAGCCGTTGGACATTCCTGTGTGGAAGTGGGAGGAGATCACTATGGACTTCATTACGAAGCTGCCTCCGACGGCGCGCGGAGTTGACGCGATATGGGTCATCAAGGATCGATTGACCAAGAGTGCCAATTTCATACCGATTCAGGAGACTATTTCGACCGAGAAGCTGGAAGACATCTATATCAGGGAGGTAGTAGCTCGGCATGGGGTGCCAATTTCTTTGATTTCTGAGAGGGATGTGCGATTCACTTCCAGATTCTGGAGGAAATTTCATAACAAGTTAGGTACTCGCCTCCGCTTCAGTACAACTTTTCACCCTCAGACGGATGGGCAGAGTGAGAGGACGCTTCAGACTCTTGAGGATACGCATGTGTACTTGATTTTGGTGGGAGTTTGGATATGTATCTTCCGTTAGCGGAATTTTCGTATAATACCAGTTATCAAGCTTGCATAGATCGACCTCCCTTCGAGATGCTTTATGGGAGGAAATACAGGACCCCAATCTGTTGGGGCGAGGTCGGTCAGAGAGTCATAGGAAGTACCAAAGTGTTACTCAAGACCACTGAGATGATCCAGCAGGTCCGGAGCAGGCTCCAGGATGCTCAGAGTCGGCAGAAAAGCTATGCCGACAAGCGTCGGTCGCACCTAGAGTTTCAGGTAGGGGATATGGTTCTCCTGAAGGTGTCACCTTGGAAAGGTGTCATCCGGTTCAAGAAGTGGGGGAACCTAGGTCCCAGATACATTGGTCCGTTCTGGGTTTTGGCTCGGGTAGGTCGGGTTGCGTATCGACTGGATCTGCTAGCCGAGCTTAGTCAGATCCACAACACTTTTCATGTCTCCCAGTTGCGGAAGTTCTTAGTGGACGATTCCAAAGTTGTGCCTTTAGAGGATATTCAGGTGGACGACCGCCTGAACTACATCGAGAGGCCAGTGGCGATTCTGGATCGGAAGGCAAAAACCTTGAGGAACAAGGTTGTGCAGTTAGTGAAGGTGCAGTGGCTACACCGCAAGGGGTCAGAGTAGACATAGGAGCCAGAGGAGGAGATGAGAGAGCATTATCCAGGATTATTCGAGACAGAAGACTTTGAGGATGAAGTCTAAGACAAGTGGGGGAGAATTGTAGCGCATGGTTTCTGGTATGCATTTAAACTTATAATTTATTCATGTTTATAGAGCAACTCGACAAGTTGGCAGCCCCAGACTCGTCGAGTAGAGATGTTTTGGACCGCGCGTTTTGGTGACCAACTCGACGAGTTGGATGGGTAAAATGAAACCTTAATTCCAGGGTATTGCACCCTATTTAAATACCTTAACCTAAAGGTGTTGGCCTCATTTCCAGCATCCATTGTCCTAACCCTAAATCTCGAAACCGAAAGCTACTTTGAGTGATTGTGAGCCATTTTAGGTTTTTTTTGGTGTGTGTTGAAGCAATTGGAAGAGGGAAAATCTTGAAGACACAAGAAGGAGCTTATACATCCAGAATCATTGCCTCATCCACGACACTTTGCTGGTATAAAGCTTGAACCTTGCCTTGTTTAGATCTTCTTTTAGAGCTATTTTGGTTGGTTTTGTCCAAATATCATGGTCCTTGGGAGTTGGACGTCCCAAATGGGTTAACACTTCAAATCTAGGGTCTTGAGGGGTTTTCAAGGCATAAAGGTGCCAATTTTATGGCCATGGGAGTCCCATGCAACCTTTAGACCATCATTTTGGCCTTTTGGAGCTTCTAAGGGCCATGCATGTAGAAAAAAGCTGGGACTTTACGTGATCCTTTAGTCCCTACAGTCAGATCTATGACCTCATGGTTTATCTTGTAGTTTTGGTGGCTATTGGATTAAGACTTTAGCCTTTTGGGTTAGGGTTTGAGCTTAATTTCTTTAGGAAGGATAATAGTGGGTAATATTTGAAAACTTTACCCTTCTAGAGGCATTTACAGTCTGGATCTGGAGTATAGGGTGTAGATCTGAAGAATAATGGGTTAATGCATTCGGAAGGGTTAACAGACTGAAGAACTCGACGAGTTAACGGAAGAACTCGACGAGTTGTATTGAGAAGTCCTGATTCTGTTGAAAAGGAAGAACTCGGTGAGTTGGAGGAAAACTCGATGAGTTGGATCGCGATATCATGATTATCTGATTCATGGAAACTCGACGAGTTGAAGGATAACTCGGTGAGTTGAATCAACTCGGAGCTTTGACTTTGACCTGGGTGTTGACTTGGACTTTGACTTTGACCAAAGTTGACCCTTAAGGTGGTTATGATTCTTTTATGTTTAGGGGATTGATTTGGGTTGATATTCGGAGCCGGAGACTGTGGAGCTACTTTCCAGTATTCGAGGTGAGTTACCTTCCCTGTATGAGTGGGTCGAAGGCACCAATGTCGGCCCACTAATAGTTGTTTATAGTTGAGGTGATTTCCTTTGTGATAATTGTTTGGTATTCCGCTATCTATAGAGATTTATTTGCTTGTATGCTATGCTATTATGTGGTAGTGGTAGGGGTGAAATAGACCCCATAACCAGTTGAAAGAGACCGAAGGGGAGGGCCAGCACCCAGATATGCTCCGCAGTATCCGGTTGAAAGAAACCGAAGGGGTAGGCGAGCACCCAGATATGCTCGTCAGTATCTGGTTGAAAGAAACCGAAGGCGTAGGCCAGCACCCAAATATGCTCGACGGTATCCGGTTGAAAGAAACCAAAGGGGTAGGCATCACCCATATATGCTCGGCAGTATCCGGTTGAAAGAGACCGAAAGGGTAGGCCAGCACCCGAATATGCTAGGCAGTATGTTTCTTGTATGGTATGTGGTATGATGGAGGAACTTACTAAGCTTTATGCTTACGGTTTACAATTTTGGTTTCAGGTACTTTTTCAAAAGGAAAGGAGTTGGCACAATCGCAACGCATCACACTATATTTTTCTACACATGAGATCTTTGGGAGTTGTACTCTGATATTATTTTCCTACGACATGTTTTGGTTATTTGACATATTGGTTTTGATTATGATATGGGATGGCACTGTGGATGTTTTCAGACTTCTGTTTTTATAATTACTAAATTAAAAATGACATTTTTGGTCATGAGTTTTGGGATGTTATATATATATATATTTTTTTTCGCGGTCTATTTGCAGTATGGTGGCCACACGAGGAGGTTTTGGCAGTGGTTCTGGTTCGGGCTCTGGGGCTAGACAGTTAGATGAGCTGATGCGAGAGTTCATTTCGTCTGAGATTACCCGCAACATACTCAAGCAACTACTACAAAAACAGCTTTTTACGACACGCAATGTGTGTCGTAAAATGCTCAGACGACACGCTAATGCGTTTCAAGGAAGGCCCTGTCATAACAAAAGACGACACGCTTTTGCGTGTCGTCTATTTACGACACGCATTTACGACGCGCAATTACGACACACATTTACGACGCGCATTTTACGACACGCATTGCGTGTCAAGGAAAGCCCTATCATAAAGGAAGATGACACACATTTGTGTGTCGTAACCTTACGACGCGCGTTTAGGACACGCATTGCGTATCATTAAAGCCCCTATCATAAATGAAGATGACACGCATCTGCGTGTCATAAACTTGAGCTTCCAGTGACGATACATATTTACGACGTGCATTTACGATACGTATTTATAACATGAATACACATAATAAAAAAAACAAATATGTATATCAAAACATTCAATTTCATTTAAATGTCAAACAAGTTACCTAACATTACATGTCAAACAACACTACTTGTCAACATTAATAACACTTAAAAACATGTTTTTTCTGCATTTGGAGCACCCACTATTCCTATATCAGCAACCAACTTTAGGTCAAATTCCAACCACCTGTAAAAGAACAACATTATAAGTGATTAATGATTCAGTTTTATGGAAATTGATTGAATGAGATGTACACCAGCATTTGTTGTGAAACTCGACATTTTAACTTTAGTAATTTTATTTAAAGAAAATTAAACATAATAAAACCCATTAAAACCCATATAAGTTAAAGTAAGATTAATATTTGTTCGTTATTTTCAAAAATAAATATGTAATATAATAATATTGTGTCATAAAAATCGGTTATACTGATTTTCATTCCATTCCTTGATGGAATGAAAAAAGATATCCCATGACTATGGAATGAAATTAATAAAATGGAAGGAATCCCATTCCATCAAGAATGGTCCGATCCA
The DNA here is from genome assembly GCF_052849685.1 of Lactuca virosa. NCBI lineage: Eukaryota > Viridiplantae > Streptophyta > Magnoliopsida > Asterales > Asteraceae > Lactuca > Lactuca virosa. Next base: position 401,171,155 of record NC_136430.1, on the reverse strand, counting down.
TTCCTTTGTAGGAGTTTAAAGGGTTTGTGTCTTAATACATTAAGCAAGTCTTTTTTTTTGGCTTAACTCATTAAGTCATTCTGTCCATATTACGTAAAAAAGACACAACCATATATAGATGGCCTTGCCAGATAGCTACAACCAAGTTGGATTTTACTAAATCATAAAACTAAGAAGAGAGGACAATTATGTAATTTTCTCACCCAAGATGTTAGATCTATATTCAGAGCCCTTAGACCTTCTTCATCCACCACAACTCCAGAAGCTCCAACATTATTCACCTTTTTAGTTAAAAATGAAACAAAATTTAGGAAAATTCTGGTCATAAAAGGATGGCTTTAAGTTTCTACAAAGTCTTGTAATTACCAAGATATCGAGTTTTCTAAATCGGGTTTGTATGAAATTGGCCAAAGCTTCTATGCTTTAAAGGTCTTGTACATCGAGTTGGTGCAATAGTACATTTGGAAAACCAAGTCCATGGAGCAATGACATGGCCTTTATACCCATCTTCTCATTCCTAGTTGTCAACACGACTGTCACACCAGCAGCTGCCAGCTGTCTAACCATCTCAAACCCAATACCCTTGTTTGCTCCCGTCACAACCGCATACCTTAAACTAATCAAAAAAACACAAGAAGATAGAAAAAAGGTTCTTGAAAGAGCTGATGAACTTATTCAAAAATCATTCTAACCTCTCTGTGGATTGGGATTGCATGTTGTTCATCATTGTTGTTGTTGTTTGTTGACTTTTCTTGGATAAGCTACACCTAAAGAGATGAAATTTGTGAGGCACACAAGTTGGCTATAAATACATATTATCATGAGTTGTTTGGAAGTTTTTTTTAAATTAGATTTTGCCATTTTTAGATATTTTGGAAGCATTGACATTGTATACACGTCGCTTTTCATATCTAAAAAAAGAAATTGACACCCATACCAAATATTTTGGTGATATTGATTAAAATTGAAAGATGCTTGGAATGATACCGATATGCAACATAAGGAACAACTTCAAGTTACCGATTGTATTTGTTGTGTTGGATTGATATATACTAGATTGGAAACCTACCCAAGAGAAGTAAGACAACAAGAAATAACAAAAGGGGAAATTTTCATTTTTTTTAAGTATTTGTTTTGTTTTATAAACAATTGATAAACATAAGTAACCTACCATTTTGTCAAAAATAATTTGTAACATCCCGATTGGCTCCCACCTTTGACTAATGTTAAGGCGATTCAAAAAAAATTCATTTTTATTTTTCTAAAATTCAGAAAATTAGTGGATTAACATTTTCAATCCCGTTAGAGATACTAAAATGAGATAATATAAAATGTTTTAAACTTGATTAGACGAAACTGTTGAGGGAAGATTTTGACTATGAACAGTAGTATGTTGATCCAGTGAGTCCCTACAACAAGAACATATAATCCAAAATTGCCAATAGAGATAGGAGAAAACAATAATATATAGATTCAAACCTGTGTTGGATATTTAATGGTTGTGATATGAAATTAGTGTGAGATTGAGTTGTATTCAATTTATGTTGACTAGAAGAAAGAGAGAAAATAAGAAAAAAATACCAATCTTCGCTTTTATGAGCATCAAAATAAGCCTGTTTCTGAGTTGATATATATTCTGATTTGTATTCTTGATACCTACAGAAAAAGAAGTCTTTAACAAGTATATGTCCCATTCCAGTGTTTCTATGCCTTCAAACAGAGTCAAAATGTATTATTTTAGTTTAGGGAAACGTTATGTATAATACTTTTGTATTTAACTTAAATGTTGTCATCTAACTTAACCTCTCCCCAAAAACAAACTACATGTTTTGTTGAGAAATTATATTTGATGATCCACTCGTGCTTACTAGATGGACCACCTTGGTACCCACCAGATGAGCGCCCACCATACCTACCATGGGTCCTATCATCAGGATAGCCAGGCCTGCCGCCCATATCACGCTCATAGCCACCAAGGTAATCATATCCAAACCTGCATCAACAATAAATAATATTTTGTGAACCAAAAAAATATTTTCAAGCAATTGTCTCTTTAATATACAATGAATTTTATATACAACATATACTGGTATATGTGTGCTTTCACAAATAAGAATAATTCGTTTTATCTGATCTCACAAAAGTGAAATACTGAAGTTAGTATTAACCAATATCTTTACTATATATGTTGTTTGATCAAAGTTTAATTAGTAAATTCTATAAGTCACTAAAAGCAATTGTCTTATAACTAATTCTGATATAGCTTCCATGTGCAAGAATTACTTCAAAACACAATAACACATAAAAGAACAATACATGTAATCTACCTCAATGTTATTGCTATTGTACATTATACTTCAGATTTAATAAAAACATGTGTAGTTCCTTGCTCAAAATATATAATATAGCATGCAAACACAAGAGTCACTCATTGGGGAATTTTATCAAACTGGTGGTGTTCAACAAAAAGTATCCCTAAATAGGCAGTGATTAATCATTCAAAGATTACCAGGTTGCTGTCTTATGTAGTAACAAAGCAACCAAAAATCACAAGCAGTAGCCCGACTTGTAAGAGCGTAGAGAAATAAAACATCAATTGTGTTTAGAAGATTCAAAAGATTTACAAACAACGTAATTCAAAAAAAAGTGCTTACTGATGACTATACTAAGATTTGATTACTCATCTGCATGTATAAAAGCCTGATGGTTCCATCGTTGACAGTGAAGTTCACGACATCCACAACTCTGTAGTCATGAAACCTTGTGGTGAGATTCTTGAGGGTTTCAACGAGCCTTGTAGGCTCGAGGGTAACCAAGTCGTAGGGTTATGATGCCACACTAGGAATCCATAGCCAAGCTGGGTGAAGGAACAAGACAAATTAATAAGATAACTCTAAAATAGGAGATAGAAACCTAAATCGCCTTCTAGGTTTTGAAAAAGTGAATTCAAGGAGAGGAGGAAACCTTATTGGGCTTAGAATCCCTAGTTCTTCGTCATAAAGCCCTCAGTCGTAATGATTTTGTAAGGTCTATTTTTGGGAGAAAAAAACCCTAAATCTCAATAATCTTGTTCCGCCTTAAGATTTGACGAAGGTGAAAGCTAAACTACATCATCTCCAAACGATTCCATACGATTTCAACCCTTTGTAATAGACTCTTTAGTTGTTCTGTTATGTCTCATACACGTCCATCACCACCAAAAACCCTAGCATGTACTAAGTTGATAGAAAAATGATAGAATCGAGATTTTAGAAGAAAATAAAAGACCTCCCGCTACCTATTAAGAAGGAAGACGCACGTTAGGGTTCTTCGTATGTGTGTTGTTTTGATTTATCTATGGGAAATCAGAAACAAACGAGAATCAAGCTTTAAATTCCATACTTCATAGCAATAACGCATGGAATTCACAGAGCTTCATTAAGCCAAACCATGGAAAAGAGAAAGGTAGAAATGAAGGAAGATGAGAACAAGGCGGGGTTTTCTAATTTTTGGGGATTTCGTTTCCCGCTTAGCTATTAAAGGTTGGAAAACGCGTGTTTCATTAAAAATTTATAAAACGACATGCTTACACGACACACATTTTTTGGTTGGCGCCCTCCGTCTTTTTTTTTACACTAATTTTAGGGCACACAAAAATGCATGTCCTAAATTCTTCAAATTTTGTGAGAACTGACATATTTTTAAGGTCACACACTTTTGCGTATCATAAAACCATACGTGTCATTGTTCGCGTGTCATTAAGGGTCAGTTTTCTTGTAGTGAGCAGACGCCTATGATCTTTGGTACAATCAAGGAGGGTATCATGAAGGTGTTATTTGATGTACCCTGATTTTCACAATGTGTTTATGATATTGTTATGGATAATGGTTTTATTAATATAAAATCAAAATTTTTGGTCTTAATGTTTGGGACGTTACAAGTTGGTATCAGAGTCTTGGTTTGAGGGATTTAGGCATGCTCTTAGGTGTGTCTGAACTCAAACTAAGAATTTGGTAGATTTTACAAAAAAAAAATTATAAAAAGAGTTTTCTAATAAAGAAAGGGATATGGTTCATGCAATCGACCGAGCTCAAGTAAGTTTTCCTAAAATACGCATACATGTTTATGTTATGCTTTGATTTGTGAATATGTATATAGCATGTTAGGTTAGGGCTAAGAATCTGTTCAGGATTGCATGATAGAATGCTAGGAGATATGCCTTTGTATGCCTGTTGTATGTGATTGTAGACATGCATGCTAGTACTGATCAGTCAGTGATAGGATGGTCTATTTAGGTTATGCTTGATTCTGATTACACAATGCTCAAATGTTGCTTGCTTTGTGCATTTTTGGAATTCCCGTTAACTTCAGCTAACTAGTAAATTAATATGCTAAGTTACATATTATTGAGACTAAATAGTTTTAGAAGATTAGGTTTAACTCTATTGAGGGAGCTCTTGTTTGTGCCCAACCGTTATAGTGTGGGACCTTTCATTCGAAGAATTATCTGGTGTCGGTAATATGTAATTGTATTTGTGAGCTAGTTAGAGGGTGTTAGAGGGAGTTCCTTCTACAGATGATGGCAGAGAGTGGTGTGGTGATTGCCCTAGGAAAGCTTAGGACGAGATTTAGTGTCGGGAGCCTTGTCTTATTGAGGGTGGTATGTGTGGATAAGGGAGTGACTTGGAGGATTCGAAGAAATCTTTGAGGATAGTACAGATAGATGTGGAAGGTAGTATGGGGATGTACTACTGGAAGCAGAGGATCCGTACTCGAGTCAAGGAAAGTTGCGAAGATACCAAGGAGCTTATAGAGTATGAGACTCCTCGATGTGTATATATATATATATATATATATATATATATATATATATATATATATATATACGTGTGTGTATGTGTTTTGATGGTTTGTATGGTCTATTTTCAGTATGGTGGCCACACGAGGAGGTTTTGGCAGTGGTTCTGGTTCGGGCTCTGGGGTCGGACAGTTGGATGAGCAGACGTGGGAGTTCATTTCGTCTGAGATTACCCGCAGTATACTCGAGAAGACTCTGGTGATCTTTTGTATGATCAAGGACGGTATCATGAAGGTGTTGGATGAGTGCTTGGGCTCTTTCCGTTCTGAGATGGTGGCATTGATCGGAGCAAGTTCGCAGACTTTCCGTAACTTCCGGGCATGCGAGGCTCCAAAGTATTTCGGGGAGAAGGACCCGATCATGAGTAGGCATTGGTTAGCGGATGTCGCTAATGCCTTCCGCACCAGCAGTTTTCCCGAGGGGGCAAAGGTTAGACTTGCTTCCTGTCTTATGAAAGACAGAGCTCGAGACTGGTGGGAGGAGGTTGATTGTGCTGTAGGAGATCGAAAGTTGATTCGACGACATGGGATGATTTTGTGACGAGGTTTAGAGCTGAGTTTGCACCTGTGATTGAGGTCCAACAGTTGGCACGAGAGTTTCAGGATCTTCGCCAGACTACTGAGACGGTGGCTGAGATCACCGCTATGTTCCGCAATAGGGTGATGTTGATTCCGCAGTATGTGGCGGATGAGGAGATGAAAAATGTAAGATACCATGAGATATTGAGGAGTGATATTCGGCAGTTTGTGAGCCGATCCAGTTGCAAGACACTGGAGGATATGATTGCGAGGCCTAGAGAGAGAGAGAGAGATTGGTCTAGAGATGGAGAGGAAGAGGAAGCCAGAGCAGACTCAGGGTTCGGGGAGTTCGGGCAAGAGGCCCAAGGTATTTGACTCGAGGTCGAGGGGCCAGCACGGTCAGAGCCATTGTGGAAATGTGGCAAGATGCACGATGGGGCGTGCAGGGCGGGTGGTTCTGGTTGCTTCAAGTGCGGCCGGACGGGTCATATTACCAGGGATTATACAGCTACTACTACCACCACTACCACCTCGATATCTGATCAAATTTGTTTACATTGGAATCACAGGGTCCTAAGAAGGCCGATTGTCCGATTCTGGCACTAGAAGGATGAGTGGTAGCACCTGCTCCAGCGAATCTTCGGATTACTATCGGCCTCCAGGGAAAGGCGGACTTGCTTGTTGTGAGGAGCAGCGCTTTCCAGCTGAAAGCCGAGGAGGCTCGTATGGCACCTGATGTGGTTACGGGTATCTATCTTCTCCTTATATCTTTATTTATATTGATTTGTATGCTTATATTTATGTGTTTTATTTTAGGATCGTTCCTCATGAACGATATCTCTGCATTGATGTTGTTTGATTCAGGGGCTACCAGATCTTTTGTATCTCTTGCGCTCAACGAGAGGTTGGTTGGTGCTCCGGGGGAGCTGGGTTTTCCATTATAGGTTGAGATTGCAGACGATCAATCAGTCTGGGTATCGAGGGTTCATCGGGGTTGTGTTTTACAAATGTTCAGCGAGCAGTATGCTATCGATTTGGATCTCATTCCTTTATGCGGGAACAAGGTTATTGTGGGGATGGACTGGTTGACCCCCAATGGGGTAGTGATTGATTGTGAGCATCAATTGGTACATATTCGAACCCCAAGTGGGGGAGAGTTGGTGTTTCATGGTGAGAGAGCTCAGCGTGGGCCGGTTTTATGTTCAGGAGCTAGGGCCAGGTGCTATCTTCAGCAGGGTTGTTCTGGATATGTTGCCTATGTTACGGATACCCGGGAGAAGGGTAAGGCGACTATGGATGATGTGTCGGTTGTTCGGGAAGACCCGGATGTGTTCCCGGAGGATTTGCCTGGATTGCCTCCGGAGAGGCATGTGGAGTTTAGAATTGACCTGGTTTCAGGTGCGACTCCGATAGCCAAAGCACTATATCAGTTAGCTCCTCCAGAGATGCAAAGTTGTCTACAAAGCTGCAGGAGCTGTTAGACATGGGGTTCATTCGACCGAGCAGTTCTTCATGGGGAGCACCGATCCTGTTTGTGAAGAAGAAGGGTGGGTCATATCGGATGTGTATTAACTACCGGGAGCTGAATAAGCTAACGGTGAAGAACCATTATCCACTCCCAAGGATTGATGATCTGTTTGACTAGCTTCAGGGTGGGTCTTGGTTTTCCAAGATTGATCTTCATTCGGGTTATCATCAGATGAGGTTTAGAGAGGAGAATGTGCAGAAGACGGCCTTTCAGACTTCTTATTGTCATTACGAGTTCGTGGTGATGCCCTTCGGGCTCACCAATGCTCCAGCCACGTTCATTGACCTCATGAACCGCATATGCAGGCCGATGTGGATTGCTTTGTGATTGTATTCATTGATGACATTCTGCTCGATTCCAAGACCCAGGAGTTGCATGAGGAGAACTTGAGGGAGGTATTGGAGATCCTGAGGAGGGAGAGATTGTTTGTGAAGTTCTCCAAGTGTGAGGTTTGCTTGCGCGAGGTGCAGTTTCTGGGGCACCTTGTCAACCAGAACGGTATTTTGGTCGATCCGACCAAGGTTGAGGTGGTGATGGGATGGGCAGTTCCGAAGTCTCCACCTGAGATTCGGAGTTTCCTTGGTCTATCAGGTTACTACCAGAGATTATTCAGGATTTCTCCAATATAGACTTTCCTCTGACTCGATTGACGAAGAAGATATTCACTTTCCATTGGGGGGCTAAAAAGCAGGCAACTTTTGAGACTTTTAGACAGAGACTACGTGAGGCACCGATTCTTACCCTGCCTGAGGGTGTTGAGGATTTTGTGGTTTGTTGTGATGCTTCGATCTCGGGTTTGGGTGCAGTTCTAATCCAGGGGGGTCACGTTATTGCTTACGTGTAACGCCCGTGTTTCTGGGCTAAGCATTAAAGACGATGTAGTAGTCTAGGTCAACTATTGTAACGTGTTTTGAAGTAATAAGAATGAATTATGTGAATTTATGTGCCTTATATTTAATTATGATGATAATAAATTAAGGATAAAAATAAGCATCTAAAGTAAAATGTTAGATAAATCCGATATCTATGAAAAACGTTGTAGTGGTTGAAACAAGGATTCCGGAGATATAAAGAATACCGAAATCCGAGTTATAAAGAAGAAGTTATCACCTGTCGAAGTTTCGCGACAAAACCGGCACGACGTTGTGTGACGTAAAAAGTGAATTTACAATAAAGTGCTTTTTAGCATTAGCGATCTAAACGAAAGTCGTAGTGTTCGTTAAACCGAGAGTGTGCATTAAAAGAACGCCGAAATATGACTTCGTATGAGGAAGTTATGATTTTTCTAAGTTTCGGCTTAGAAGTATGCAGCCCGAAACTCGAATTTTAGATCAAGTGATTTTTAGCCGAAACAACCTAAATGAGAATCGAAGATCTTGTTGATAGTAGTTCAACGGTAAAAAGACAGACGAAAACGGACGTCGGATGAAGAAGTTATGAATTTTTAACGGACTTTTCCTGTCCCGGCCTGTTAAAAATATAACTTTAAAAATAAATTCAAAATTAGCCAACGGAGTCTAAACGAAAAATGTAGAGTATAATCTCATCTACGCGTGGATACAAAGAACGTCAAAAACGGAGCTCATATGCGAAAGATATGGATTATTGAAGTTTTGGGCACAAACTTCGAGGCTAGTCCGAAGGAGTACGCCCAGCGTACATAAAGATTACGCCCAGCGTACTTCGCACGTATTCGATCTGGAGTCAGCCACGTCGCCCTTCCTTCGCTAGACACGTATCTTGACACGTCCGAGGCACAAGAACCGAACACAAGCCACGTTTGCCTCGTACGCCCAACGTACGAGGGTACGCTCAGCGTAGAACATCTTATGCCAGTACGCCTCGCGTATGTGAAATTTACGCCCAACGTAATGCCGAACTTCGGATACTATAAATAGAAAGCGAAGTTCTCCGAATTTTGTTTACAATTTTCATATTCTTTAACTCTCTTTCATCCCTCAAACTCTCCTAACACCCCCGGAAGCCTAGGAAACCACCCTAACACCCGAAGCAAGTCCCAAAGCCCCGAAGTCCCTGAGAAAATAAATTTTTCGAGACGAAACTCTGCCTGCGTGAATCCCGGTTTTTGAGAAAACATCCCGGTTTCATCGAAAAAGATTGTTTTAAGGGACGAAGTGTTGTCCAATCACCTTCTAATCAAGTGAGTGTATAGTTACTTTCATCTTACACATAGATATGAAGTATTTTATATAAAAATACGTGCTATGTGAATATATGTTGTTTGTTTATTTGAGATGGATGTTGAATGAATGTTTTATATAGGATTTAAACTGCATATGTATTTTATATCTACAAATATGTTGGGTAAAACATGGGTAGATGAAATAGTTGGTGTGTGATGAAAAATAAGTTGGATGATGAGAAGAAAGGTGATATAGATGAACATTGGTAGCTATGGATTTAGTACCTTGGCAGCTATGGACTTAATGCTTGTTGTATAAATCTCGGGCAGTGATGGACTTCGTGCCTATTCCTCAGGGTAATGAATAGATATGGGTAACTATGGATTTAGTATCGTATAGATGAACATTGGTAGCTATGGATTTCCTTGGCAGCTATGGACTTAGTGCTTGTTGTATAAATCTAGGGCAGCCATGGACTTCGTGCCTATTCCTTAGGATAATCCTTAGGAATGAATGAATGGAGGATAGATGATTCTTGAGGTCCGTATGAATAAAGAAGATAATGAGGATGGGAAATTGGGTTGATTGTTTGAAGTTTAAACATAATAAATTTATTTATTGTGGGTTGAAAACCCTATATGCTCACCAGATTCCCAAGCTTGACCCACTCAGCTTTTTATATTACAGGTAGTGGAACAAGAGCATAGTTGGATGATGACGAGGGATTTTGGATTATAGTCCAGTAGATATAAATAACCGTTGTAAGGCCTATATGGTATTGTTTATGCTTTTGGTCTGTATCGGAACATGACATACCGAGGTTTTATAATATTATGAAAATTCATTTCTTTAAGAAATGCTTTGATAAATTTTTATCGTATTTTGTTTTGGGGACAAATTCCACAACACCTTTTGAAAGATTACTCTGATTTTATTTTGAAAAGCATAAACGAAATCAGTCTTTTCTGGCCGAGAAAATTGGGGATGTCACAGTTGGTATCAGAGCATTAGTTTGAGTGAACTAGGAATTTATAGGATTTCTACACTTAAACTTAGAATGCTAAGTGATGATCGTGAGATGAGTGTCTACCATATTTTAGACACGAGCACTAGTATATTTTAGGAAAGATGCATAAGATGCTTTTATGTGCTAAATGATATATGTTTGCCATATATGATATTATTTATTCGGATCTATGGTCTGTTGCAGACCGGATCTGGAAACCTTATGTGTTCAGGATTCTAAGCGTACGACTACGATATTAGAACTAGCATGTAACGTTTCGGAGTAATAAGTAGAATTTAAATATCTATCGTGAATAGAGATCTAAATTCGCCTAATTTGGTGTATAGATCATAATGGAAACAACCCGAAGTGGAGCTGGAAATGCGAATAGGAATCAGCAACCTCAACCCCAAGTGATTGAGCAGGTGCCGGTGGTAGAAGCTGCACCAGAACCAATTACAATGGCTGGAGTACAAGCCATGATTCGGGCTATAATGGTCGAACAAAGGGAAGAGATGAGACAAATGTTGCTAAATAATAGGAATGAACCTTCAATGCCTGTTGAACAACCTGAATTAAATGACAGTTAGTCAGAGGAAGGGAATTATAGTAGATCTGTTGGTCAAACTGAACAGCTTGTGGTTAGGAGGAATAACCAAGAGGATGGAGTCGAGAGAAATGGATGCAAGTATAAAGACTTTATGACTTACAAGCCGTCAACTTTAACGGGAAAGGAAGATCCCGTCGGAGTAATGGATTGGATCTCGGAAATGGAGTTAGCCTTCATGACATGTGGTTGCCAAGGCAAGTTACAAACCACATTTGTAGTACGTCAGTTCAGAGGTGGCGCTGTTCGCTGGTGGAACACTCTAGGGAAGACCCTAAGCCCTAATGAGCCACTGCAACTGACTTGGGTAGAATTTTTGGTGCAATTTAAGTGCAAATATGCTCGGCCCAAAATCTGCTTGAGCTAGAGAACCAATTTTTGACATTAAAGAAGGGAAGCATGTCCATCGATGAATACACTAATAACTTCACAAATAAATGGAGTTTGCTTTGCGTATTGTCCCAGAAGAGCTAACAAAAATCGACAGGTACGTAAAGGGACTTCCATGGGAGTACGCGATGCCAGTGCGACAGGCACTTACTCTGGAGGCAGCCATATGGGCTGCCAAGTCTGTTGAAGATATGATTAAGGGAAGGGCTGCCAGCAAGGTTGAAGTTGGCGAGAAAAGAAAGATTGAAGGAATTTCAGGGTCCAACGAGAAAAGAAAATTCTCGAAGTCTGGAGGAGGAGGAGGCGAAGCAAGATGGTGTGATAAGTGCAAGAAGAAGCATTATGGGAGATGCGATGAAGAAGGTATTTGTTACAAGTGTAAGAGGATCGGTCACTATTCTAAGGATTGTACACATAATGATAAAGTATGCTACGGATGCGGAGACAAGGGGCACATGTCTAGAGACTGCCCGAAGAAAAATGAAGCAGCAACGCCCAATGTTCCACCAAAGCCAAAGCCAAGGGAATTCCAAATGATCCTTGATGAAGCAGATGGAAATGCAAGGGATCAGGAGTAAGGACTATATGTTCTAAAATCAAGATATAACGCAGCCGTACAGATATAATCTGGTAGTGTAGCCTATAAGAGGCATAGTATAGGTTAAACTAGAACATCTTTGTAATCATTTCAAGAAAAAAAATAAACCTTCGTTTTGTTACCTGATGTGTCAAACAATTATGTAAAAAAAAATTTGGCCACTTGGAAAACTGCGAGACAATACTTGGGACGAGTGTGAGTAGGTGTGAATAGTAGTAGAGGCCTATACTACTGGAAGCACAGGACTCACACTTGGATCAGGGAACGTCACAAGGTTACCAAGAAGCTAGTAATTGACTTCGTTTTTATTCAAGTGTCGTTACCATTGTTTCGGTAATGACTAAGAAGATAATTGATATTCCGAACCTAGAGGTCATATCGAATTGAGTCCGACTAAGATGAGTATGTTACGTGGTTCGGGGAAAGTTGAGTCCAAGGTTTATTGGACCGTTTAAAGTTCTTCAGAAGATTGGGAACCAAGCTTACAAGCTAGAACTTTCCACGTGTGTTATTTGACGAAGTTCACGGGAGAAGTTCCCGACATAATTCCAATTTCTGAGTTAAGGATGGATGAAAGCAAGAGGTGATATTGAAGAACCGGAGGCCATTGTTGACCGTAAGACTAAGAAGTTGTGACGCAATATGGTCGATTTAGTGCTTGTGCGATGGAAACATACGAATTGGCCAAATCTCACCTGGGAAACGGAGAATGACATGATGAGTCGCTATCCACAATTGTTTGCTGATGTATGATTCCGGGGACGGAATCATTCTAAGGGGGAGAGAATTGTAATGCCCGTGTTTCTGGGCTAAGCATTAAAGACGATGTAATAGTCTAGGTCAACTATTGTAACGTGTTTTAAAGTAATAAGAATGGATTATGTGAATTTATGTGCCTTATATTTAATTATGATGATAATAAATTAAGGATAAAAATAAGCGTCGAAAGTAAAATATTAGATAAAGCAGATATCTATGAAGAAAGTTGTATTGGTTGAAACAAGGATTCCGGAGATATAAAGTATACCGAAATCCGAGTTATAACAAAGAAGTTATGACCTGTCGAAGATTCGCGACAGAACCGGCACGACGCTGTGTGACGTAAAAAGTGAATTTACAATAAAGTGCTTTTTAGCATTAGTGATCTAAACGAAAGTCGTAGTGTTCGTTAAACGGAGAGCGTGCATAAAACAACGCCCAAATCTGACTTCGTATGAGGAAGTTATGATTTTTCTAAGTTTCGGCTTAGCAGTATGCAGCCCGAAACTCGAATTTTAGATCGAGTGATTTTTAGCCGAAACAACCTAAACGAGAATCGAAGATCTTGTTGATAGTAGTTCAACGGTAAAAAGACAGACGAAAATGGACGTCGGATGAAGAAGTTATGAATTTTTAACGGACTTTTCATGTCCCGGACTGTTAAAAATATAACTTTAAAAATAAAGTCAAAATTAGCCGGCGGAGTCTAAACGAAAGTTGTAGAGTATAATCTAACCTACGCGTGGATATAAAGAACGTAAAAATGGAGCTCGTATGCGAAAGATATGGATTTTTGAAGTTCTGGGCACAAACTTCGAGGCTAGTCTGAAGGAGTACGCCCAGCGTACATAAAAATTACGCCCAACGTACTTCGCACGTATTCGATCCGGAGTCAGCCACATCCCCCTTCCTTCGCTAGACACGTATCTTGACACGTCCGAGGCACAAGAACCGAACACAAGCCACGTTTGCCTCGTACGCCCAGTGTACGAGGGTACGCGCCGCGTAGAACATCTTATGCCAGTACGCCCCGCGTACGTGAAATTTACGCCCAACGTAATGCTGAAATTCGGATACTATAAATAGAAAGCAAAGTTCTCTAAATTTTGTTTACAATTTGCATATTCTTTCACTCTCTTTCATCCCTCAAACTCTCCTAACACCCCCCGGAGCCTAGGAAACCACCCTAACACCTGAAGCAAGTCCCGAAGCCCCGAAGTCCCCAAGAAAATAAATTTTTCGGGACGAAACTCTGCCTGCGTGAAGCCCGGTTTTTGAAAAAACATCCCGGTTTCATCGACAAAGATTGTTTCAAGGGCGAAGTGTTGTCCAATCACCGTCTTATCAAGTGAGTGTATAGTTACTTTCATCTTACACATAGATATGAAGTATTTTATATAAAATACGTGCTATGTGTATATATGTTGTTTGTTTATTTGAGATGGATGTTGAATGAATGTTTTATATAACTTTTAAACTATATATGTATTTTATATCTACAAATATGCTGGGTAAAACACGGGTAGATGAAATAGTTGGTGTGTGATGAAAAATAAGTTGGATGATGAGAAGAAAGGTGATATAGATGAACATTGTTAGCTATGGATTTAGTACCTTGGCAGCTATGGACTTAGTGCTTGTTGTATAAATCTCGGGCAGCGATGGACTTCGTGCCTATTCCTCAGGGTAATGAATCGATGTGGGTAACTATGGATTTAGTACTGTATAGATGAACATTGGTAGCTATGGATTTAGTACCTTGGCAGCTATAGACTTAGTGCTTGTTGTATAAATCTAGGGCAGCGATGGACTTCGTGCCTATTCCTTAGGATAATCCTTAGGAATGAATGAATGGAGGACAGATGATTCTTAAGGTCCTTATGAATAAAGAAGATAATGGGGATGAGAAATTGGGTTGATTGTTTGAAGTTTAAACATAATTAATTTATTTATTGTGGGTTGAAAACCCTATATGCTCACCAGTCTCCCAAGCCTGACCCACTCAGCTTTTTATATTACAGGTAGTGGAACAAGAGCATAGTTGGACGATGACAAGTGATTTTGGATTATAGGCCAGTAGATATAAATAACCGTTGTAAGGCCTATATGGTATTATTTATGCTTTTGGTCTGTATCGGAACATGACATCCCGAGGTCTTATAATATTATGAAAATTCATTTCTTTAAGAAATGCTTTGATAAAATTTTATCATATTTTGTTTTGGGGACAAATTCCGCAACACCTTTTGAAAGATTACTTTGATTTTATTTTAAAAAGCATAAACGAAATCGGTCTTTTCTGGCCGTGAAAATTGTGGATGTCACATTACGCTTCGAGGAAGCTGAAGCCTCATGATTCAAATTACTCGAAGCATGATTTAGATCTGGGGGCGGTGGATTTCGCTCTCAAGATTTGGAGACATTACCTCTATGGGGTCCACTTTACTATTTACATGTATCACAAGAGCCTGAGGTATTTGATGGATCAACCGAATCTGAACATGAGGCAGGGCCTGTAGTTGGATGTGGTGAAGGATTATTATTGTGAGATCCTTTACCATCTGGGGAAGTCTAATGTGGTGGTCGATGCTCCTAGCCGCAAGGCGGTCACGCTCCGATCATGGATATTTGTATGAGGATGACAGTGATTACTCCACTCTTGGAGCAGATTCGAGAGGCTCAGGTTGAGGGTATGAAGGAAGAGCACCGAAAAAGTAAGTGCATTGTGGGTCAGGTAGCTTCATTTGATTATGATAGCTGAGGG
This sequence comes from Lactuca virosa, assembly GCF_052849685.1. NCBI lineage: Eukaryota > Viridiplantae > Streptophyta > Magnoliopsida > Asterales > Asteraceae > Lactuca > Lactuca virosa. The sequence goes on along the minus strand of NC_136430.1, from coordinate 401,156,004 downwards.
TTATTGACTCTCCATCGGAGAGTGTGGGTTCCTTATTGGGGTGGTGTGCGTCAAGTCCACATGGAGGAGGGGCAAAAATTAAGATTCTCCATTCTTATGCATATGCATATGCATATGTATATACTCACTCAGATGTATATGCATATACATATGAATATATATATATATATATATATATATATATATATATATATATATATATATATATACTTATTCTTATGTATATGCATATGCATATGTATATACTTACTCAGATGCATATGCATATACATATGAATATGTATATAGTTATTCTTATACATATGTATATGCTTATTCATATGTATATGAATATGCATATGTCATATACTTATTATTATGCATATGCATATACATAAGCATAATCATATGTATTTGTTTGTCTTATATATACATACATATATATATATATATATATATATATATATATATATATATATATATATATATATATATATAAGTTTATTCTTATGCATATAGAGGCATTAAAATATATTTTAAAATGTGTATGTGCATATACTTATGAATATTCATATAGAGATATTCATATGCATATGCATATACTTATTAATATGTATATGTCATATACTTATTCTTATGCATATGCATATACCTAAGCATAATCATATGTATTTAATTGTCTTAGGTATTTATACTTATTCTTATTCTTATGCATATGCATATACATATGTATATGTATATGTATATTCATATGCATATGTCATATACATATTATTATGCATGTACATAAGCATAATCATATGTATTTAATTGTCATATGCATATATTTATTCTTATGTATATGCATATGCATATGCATATATTTATTCATATGTATATGTATATGCTTACTCATATATATATATATATATATATATATATATATATATATATATATATATATATATAAGCACTAAAAATGTTTTTTTAATATGCATGTGCATATACACAAAAAAATATGAATATGCACTAAAATTCATTTTTTTAAGAAAACTCTTGTTTTAAAATATTAATTTTGAAATGTTAGGAATATCTTTGCTGATTTTAAAAAATAAAAATAATTAAATAATTAAATAATTAATTTTTTTTTCAAATAAGTGAAAATATACCTTATATTTCGAAATTAATTAAGATTTAAAAAAAAAAGAATTTTTCAAAAAAATGCATTTTAAATGTATATTCATATTTCTTTTGTGCAAATATACATTTTCAAAAAAATGTGTATATATACATGCATATAATTTTTTTTTTCAATATATTTTTTTTTGCATTTCCTTTTTGATTTATATATGTACGTGCACATGTGAAATTTGATACTTAAATTTACTATAGATAAAAAGTTTATTGGTTCTCTCCCTCAATTTAGTTCTTCATTAATCTTATATATATATATATATATATATATATATATATATATATATATATATATATATATATATATAAGGACTCTAAGAACCAATTATTTTTAAGTTATAATTAATAGGTTTTTCATATTTTCTAATATTTTGTTTTTTTTTTAATTTTGATAAATGTACAAAAAGCAATAAGGATATTTTGGGCAACATCACTTCATCTTTCTAATATAAACATCACCATACCATTCTTTCACCTAACTTCAAACATATCTTCATCTTTGCTTCTTCCTTCATCATATAACATCTACCATTTGCGTCGCCCTTACCACCGGCGACTTTGCTCCGACGACTTACCACCGTTGTTTCCTATGTCGACAGCACCACCGCCACCACCAACTCCTCCGCCGACTTCTATTACCGCCATAAATCTCCACCTCCTTATCTGATCCTCGGTTAATATTCATATCTACATCAGATCTTACTAGATCCACATCATAAATCACCATATCTACATCAGATTTGACTCGATCCACATCAGATCTAACTAGATCTACATCAGATCTCTAGTGAAACATCCATCGCTGACTATATGGCCTTCTATTCGAGATTTCGACATCACCGTCGAACCTCCGACATGGACCACCTCCAGATACGCCATCACTATCATATCTTCACTACCCCTCTAGATCTGCTTCGCCTCCATAATTTTGTGTCGTTTCGTTGTTCATGCTCGTGATTCCAGATCTGATTTCCTTTAGATCTAGCCTAAAACCTTAAGATCTGATTTCCTTCATGTTCTCCACATCAAAAACCTCTGAAGATTTTTTGTTTATTTGGATTTTGTTCTCCGTTTTTGTAACATTCCAAAAATACGGTCCAAAATTTTCATTTTGAAATCATTATTAAAACATAAATCATCCATACTCATAAATAAAATCGTGTATCATGTATCACAAATTATCATAATATTTGTCATATGTCAAAATCGCATATCAAAACATCAGAGTGAAACTCCCAGGCTAAAGACTGTGGTGTGTGCCATGCGATCATCCCGAGCCCTTCCCCTTGCTAGTGGAAGTACCTGAAACCAAAACTGAAACTGTAAGCACGAAGCTTAGTGAGTTCCCCCAGACTACCACATACCATACACATATAACATGCAACTAAGAGATACAGGCCCCGCCCACACTCTGCTGACTCTGAGATACGGGCCCCGCCCACACTCAGCTACTTCGAGATACGGGCCCCGCACACACTCGGATACTATGAGATACGGGCCCCGCCCACACTCATCTACTGCGAGATACGAGCCCCGCCCACAATCAGCTACTAAACAAACATACAAGTATCACACAGACAACAAGTATAACTAACTCTAACAGTCAAACATATATCCATAATCAAACTAAACGGCGAGATACGGGCCCCGCCCACACTCGGCTACTAAGAGATACGGGCCCCGCCCACACTCAGCTACTAACATATCATACTACGGGCTGGCCTTGGTGCCTTAGACCCATTCCTACTGAAGGGAAACTCACCTTGCAAGACTGACTGCTGAAAACCCTAGTGAGAGATCGTTGTCTTCTGCTCCGGCGACTCCCCAGCTATCAATTCCAATATAACACTTAATCAGAATCTACTAATCCTCTCTTAAGGTAAAATGACCATTTTTACCCCTGGTCAAAGTCAAAGTCAAAGTTAAATCCCAGTCAACCCAACTCGTCGAGTCTTCTTCCAACTCGGTGAGTTCATGAACAATTCAGACCCATGGTCAACTAAGTCAACTCGTCGAGTCCCTTCACAGACTCGTCGAGTTCTTCCTATCATAACATCGGGACATATCGACTCCTACTCGTCGAATCCCTCCTTGGACTCATCGAGTTCTTCAACTTCCGAGTCCTAATCTTATCCAACTCACTGAGTCATCTCCTAGACTTAGTGGTTTCACTCATACCCATGAAAAGAGTTACGGTTCACGACCCGACTCGTCGAGTCCAAGAACAACTCGTTGAGTCCTCCTTGTGACATTTCCATTCAGTCGATTTTAATCCATTCCAGTGCTTCCAACTCATAGATCTGGACACCTTAGGCTAGCCTTTCATGTAAAGTTGCTAACTTTACGTTCATGCATGATGTTATAGAGCTAGAACACCAAAACCAAGCTAAAAATGAAGACCTAATGCATGGAATGGGGACATGGCTGAATAAAGGTGGCAAATTTGAGCTTCTGGAGCTCAAGAGTGCCTAGATCTAAAGTCCTAATGTCCCCAAAAGCTCTCAACTCGGAAATGGCCTTAGAAATGGCCCCAAAATGACAATAAACAACTTAAATGAGGATCTAAGTAGAAAGAAACCAAGGTACAAGCTTTATAGCTTCAAGAGTTCTGAAATGCAACTTAAACACCAGATCTTCTACCTTCTCCTTGGATCTTCTAGCCTTTCCTTCCTCCTTCTAACCTCAATTCACACAAAAAGGCAAGAAAAGCTTAATAACACTCAATAGCTTCTTAGGGTTTCGAGAGTGGGATGTGGAGGTGATGGAGGCTGGGGTGGAGGCCTGTTATGTTGCTTAAATATGGTTCAAACCCCACAGAGTAGGGTTTCCTCCTGATGGACCTACTCACCGAGCCCAGGCTTGGACTTGTCGAGTAGACAAATTTAAATCTCGCGACCAAGCTAGCACCTACTCGACGAGTTAGGGCTACCAACTCGGCGAGTAGCTCTTATAAAACGAACATTTTGATAATTTAAATACGTGCCAGGAACCAGGCGTTACAGTTTTGAAGCATGTTCACAATTGAAACTCTAGCTGTCACACGATCTGAAGAAATCTAACAGAGCTCCGGCAAGATTGAGACCAGATCTGAGACCGTCGTCAACCGCCACCACTTATGTTGCTTCTCCGCTCTGTTAAACACTATCAAATATCCTACATCTATTTATCTCTGATCTCGGGTGAAACACATCAGGTATGTCGATATTTGTTTACTTTTTTTTCTGCTAAGTTGTGAATTTAATGTTCTAATCTCTCATTTGTTGTTTACTTTTGTTAAACATAGTTTTTTCTACTATTAAGTTATTAATCCATGTTTATTTTGTTATCTTTTTTATAATTTTTGCATCAAAATTTTATTCACACTTTATGTTTTATTGTTGTTAAGTTGTGAATTGAATTTAGAATGTGTGTTATTATGTTAGTGTTTTCTCAAATAATATGAATTTTGATTTTTTTAAAGCTTTGAACTGTGATGTTTTAATGCTTCAACTATTGTGTGACAACCCGTTGTTTCAAGTCAATAAAAGTCAATGTAAGTCAAATCTGTTCAAATAAAAGTCTATATCTTAACCAAGTATAAGTGAATTCACATCATAACATTGATACAATAAGAACTTTGAATTCCTAGAGTGCATGTTTTAACTTATATATAAGTATATATGGAAACCATGTTGAAGTAGACTAATATAAGCCTAACACTTAAACTAAATCATGATATTTTATAATGTATATATGGTTTTCGTTTTAGGGAATCTAATCCTTAACCAAAACCGAAAACACATGCTTTTGGAAAGCCAAAAACCGAAAACCCTTTTCTATTTGACTCTAAGACCGAAAACCCTTTTCTATTTGACCTAGGACCGAAATCACTTCCTTTATGGAAGTATAGGACCGAAAACACTTAGTTTAAGGCCCATTAAGGCCAAAAACTACCCCAATATATAAGTGTATGACTGCAAACACTTCTCATTTCTCACTTTTCACACCGAAATCTGTCACACCCCCAAACCAAAAGACGGAAACGTCCGGGGGTGGAGGACTTCATTTGTAGTATCACAACACATGCATCATAGTAATCAAAGTACAAACAACCATTGTATTTAGAAAGTATAAGTATTTACATGTGTTCAATCATTGTATATTGAAACCAAAATAGTTATACAAAGGAAGAAGATATGACTCAAAATAGCTCCATCTTCTCAAAAAGCTCGGGGGGGGGGGGGGGTACATGTTTATTGTTTCCCTGAGAATACAAGTAATTTGAAAAGTGAGTATCAACATAAAGTTGAGTGAGTGCATATGTATTTATGTTTAAAAGGATTTTTCCGTATCTCGAATATGTAAACTGTTCCAGAAAATCCTATATTTTCTGCTGTATATGAAAAGTAGTTTTATTCCCATAAAACCATTCTATTTGTAAACCAATGTTTTGTATTTATATTTCTTTATGTAAAACTTTTAACTGAGAGTGTGTCTGGTTCCACCAACTGTTATTGAATACTGTAATGTACTATTGTAGCTTGTATTTCGTAAACTGGTACTTTGAAGATGTACTTACGTTTAGTTGATTGTACACTAACGTATTGTTAATATCTTTTAATATGTTATTATAACCATAGTGAGACTAGATGGCCTGAAACAACGCTTTGTAGGCGTTTAAACTGTTGATAACAATTGTCATTCATTGGCGTGTATGCCTGACTGTAGCTAGCATCCTGAGTGTGGGGTTGTCAATCCCAATATAGATCTATACACAACTTGTTTCGATTCCCTGACTGAGACTCTGGTTATAATATTGATATGTGTATTTTTATACATATTTTTATACAATATATCTTAATATTTTAGCCTTTATTATTCTCTTTTAGAACTAAAAGGTACTTATAATGCTTTGAATTATGATTTGCAGCTATTAGTTGTCGATAGAGCGGAAAAGAAAAGATTGGAGCGGAAATCGGGCTTAGAAGCAAAAAGAAAGAAAATGTTGAAGACTGCTATTACGCCCAGCGTAATATAAGTTATGCCAAGCGTAATGCTGAAAAGAGGACTACGCCCATCGTAGTTAAAGTTACGCCCAGCGTACTGGGTATTTATCCAGACATCCTAATCGCGGATGGATTCCTACTACGCCCAACGTAAACCAACTTACGCCCAGCGTACGTAAGTCGGTTCCAAGGGTTATAAAAAGCGATTATCAGCTAACCAGAAGGGGGATTCCGACTTCTAACCTATTTTAGTCGAAAATTAACTTCTGTTAAATCGTTTTGAGGGTCTAGGAGGCGGCCGAAAGGCCGTTAAGCTGACAGGAGCGAAGATCTAAGGGATTAGAGAGCGGATTCATGTCGGTAATCATGTGGTTTGTTATCGTGACCATGTTTGCATTCCATTGTGATGCCATTTTGAGTTTACTTTCTGATTTAGGTGTTAAAACCTTTTACTTTGTGCTTATGACTGAATGAATCTTCGAATTATTGGTTTAATTGCTATTTGGATTATTTATTCTTATTTAATTTATTTTGTCAAGTTTGATTGAAGATCCATATGTGTTAAAGATTGTTGTTTTGTTTCCTATTGCTGAATTAATAAAGTTTAGATGACCATCTAGTTGCGTTAGTTTGAATCATAGTTGTGCAATGACCATTGGTGATTATGACTAGAGTTTTGACCAAAACCTAGAGTTAGGAAATAAAGTAATGAACTTTAATGTGTGTGCATGAGTAGAATGACCATTCGCTGCATGATTTAACTTTTAAGACTATTAGAGTTAAATAAGATCAAATCTTGCTTAATACGAACTAAATACTGATTTGAATGATTGTTCACTTGATCATTGAGTTAATAATTGTGTTGAAATCAAAGGATTAGCAGTCGTGACCATGACACTAGTCATATTAGGAATCGGTGAATAATGAATAATTATCCATTGTATCAGTAGTTAGCTATTAATTTAAGAGGTAATTTATCTAAATCAAAGTACCTAAAGAAATTTGTATTCCTGTCAGTTTATCAAGAATTGCTATTAGTTATTCGTTTGAGATTTACTAAACATTTCTTTATCCCTTCGTATGCTTTGTAACCTATAATCAATTATTTTAAATTAATTCGCTACCGTTCCCCTTGTGTTCGACACCCTTGCTTATCAAAGCTATACTATACTCGATCGGGTTCACTGCCTGTAAGGTGTGGTTTAGATGCGATAAAATAGGAATTATAAATAAAAAAACTAGTGCATTAAATATTCACATTAAGTTTTTGGCGCCGTTGTCGGGGAACGGCTTTCAATTAATTTAGTTTATTTGATTATTCGTTGTTTGTTTTTAGTTAGTTTTTATTTCATTTTTTAGCTTTATTTTTGTTGATATCATTTCACTTGTCGGGAATGTTTTTGTTGTTATTTGCAGGAATTCGTGATCATACGCATTGTTTGGTTTTACTTTTTGCATGGGTTTCGAGATTACAAGCGATTAGGGAATTCTTGACCTGCTTAGCCTATTACTTTGTTGATCTGTCCAACTCAATCCATGAGGCGTAGTATAGCAAGGCGTATTGTCGTGGTTAAGTGGAAGACCGAGCTCTTGTTGTTCTTGACTAGTTAGGTCACCTCTTGTTCTACTTTTAGTTAAAGGTGCGAAGAAAACAAAGGATATATTCTAACAGGTCCCGAAAGTTGTTGTTTTCACAAACCATTTCTTGCGTGCAAGAGTTTTAATCAACCATTGTTGTTTGATCTCGACAAAGACAAGTGATCATGATGTCTCATTTATTTTTATAATAACGTGTCACTTATCGGAAAGTCGTGGCTGTTGTCGCAGCAATTAAGAATATTAAGAAGTTCCCACATAATTTAGATGGAAAAGGGGATTTCAAATAAAGGAAAAAAAGAAAAAGGAAAATAATTCAGACAAATTACGCCCAGCGTAAAATGAGGTACGCCAAGCGTACACAACAATTGATCGCGACTGAGTAATTCTTGAAATTGGTAGTACGCCCCATGTACAGTCTAATTACGCCCAACGTAAATCGTCGCCAGAAATCGACACAAGGCTATGGCTCGTAGAACTCAAAGGACGAACCCACCCGAGGACGTAACCGATCACCGTTTCTTGCAATTCCCACAAACCTTGAATAATGAAACTCGGGGCAAACATGTGAATAATTTGAGTTTGCTGCTTACTAAGGAAATTGATATTGCACCTTCGTTCGATTGGGGATTGGCGTCCCAAACTGGACTGGACGAGCTGATTCGGAATTTTTTGCAATACACCCACTTGGACGCAAGTGGTGTGTCTTTGTTCGTATACCGAGGTTGGGAAAGACTGTTCAGGATTTAGGAGCCTGTTTATCGGGAATTTTTGCTGGAGTTTTATTCTACAGTTTCCTATGATCCTAGGAAGACACCCGATGACAGGACAGCTTTCTCCTTTTCGACTTGGTGGTGTGAGTCGGGAGTGCAGCGCGATTGAGCTTGCCACCCGAGTTGGGATATATACTGCAAACGAGACGAGGAGTGTGCACTTTCTGCCATTCCTTGCTAACTGTCTTACGGGCCGGCCGAATGACTACCATGAAAATACTTTCTGGGCGGAGATTACTGGGGGAGTGTACATACCATCTACTGCTCGCGGGAGGATGATTCGGTCTACCACTTACAGATTACTACATCATTTGATTTCTATGTCTCTCACGCATCATAAGAATAGTGAGAGAGTGCCTTCTACAGATTTGTATTTCCTATGGAGTCTTGTTACTCCAGGGAGACACCAGAACCTCCCGGTTGCTTTAGCTACTTACATGGGGAGGAGGGCCAGGGGGCTTCGTGGGGATAGCCCGATTTGTGGTGGCCACTTCATCACACGCTTGGCTCGATCATATCAGTTGTTGACGAGGGAGATCACTAGATCGATGGTATTTTATGATGTGAGGCCGGTGAGTTTACAGTTGATGGAGTCGATGCATGTACTTCAGCGAGGGGAGGATGGTATTATCCGGATACGACCAGATGACATGGCCGACGAGGAGGGGGCAGATGAGCCAGCACCTGAGAGACAGGGGAGGCGTAGACGTGCTCCTCGAGGAGCACAGCAGGGACCTGAGCCAGAGATTGATATACGTTACATGGCCCAGCGCATGGATGAGGGATTTCAGCGCATAGACGAGAGACTTCAGCGCGTGGACGAGCGTTGTGAGCACATGGAGAGTAGGCAACAGTGGTATGGGGATGCGTTGACCGCATTCTTTGCCCATCAGGGTTTCCAGTACCCAGTTCCTTTTCCTCCACCATACCAGCCACGACAGGATGGAGCTGGCACATCAGGGACACAACAGCGCGATGACGAGGATGACGAGTAACTTAGTTTATCCTTTTTACTTTAGTTTTTATGTTATTTTTAGTTTATTTTGCGTTGCTTAGAATTAGTGTTAGTATTTTTATTTTGGTATGTATTTAGTTTAAATTAGGATGTTTTATTTTTGTTTTGTTTTCCGTGTTGATGCTCTTTGATTGTTTTAGATCTTTGCAAAATTTTTGCTCTTAGAAAGCTGGCAGTAAGTTCAGCAGCTAGGTCCGACTGTTGCTTTATTACAAGAGAGAAAGTTGTATGAGAGTTTGAAGTTTATAGTCAAGATCCACAATTTTTCATAAGTGTGGGGTGCGTGCCGATATGGTGAGAGTATCTTATTTAGAAGAGTGGGGTTTCTATTATATTTTGACTCCTATGGTATGGATGAGCTGTTCCCACATCATAGAGTTTTCTTTCGACACGAGGTAGAAGTATTATCCTGGCTGCCACGACATGGTTGACACTTTCCTATGTCGTGGGGGAGTTTTTCATCGCGAGAGGAGGCTGTCATTCTTGATATGACGACGGGACTAACAATTTTCACAATGTGGCCATGTTTAGATTTCACATCTCTCGTTGAGACGACATGGTTGACACTTTCCTATGTCATGGTTACTACATATTGCGTTTATTTGCAATCTTTGCACCACATCTTAGAAGTCGGCGTTCTTGATTCATTTTCCGGAAAATTCAAAAGCAGCAATTCCAGTTTCCAGTCTTTCAGCAATGTTTGGAGCAACTTGTAGCAGCCCCATTCGATCTCGCCACAACTACCCCAGGGGAGTCTGTTCCTTTTTCTCCCTTTTTATGTGCTTAATTAGTTTTATGCATACAATGAGGGCATTGTATGAAATAAGTGTGGGGTAGGGGGTCGATAAAAGGAAATTAAAAACTGAAATAATAGTTTAAAAATTGCTAGATTTAGGAAAATTTAAAATTTTATAAACTTGAAATAATAGTTTAATTTAGGAAAATCTAGTAATAATTTAAAATTTTGCTAATATTGTATGGGATGATCCGATGAGAACTCAAATGTTTAGTTGAGCCTATATACGTTATAGTGCATTTGTGGCCCCCTTTATTCTTGTGAAATCATGGGACAAAAACACAACCTCGCTTAGTTTGAGGAATGCAATATGTTTAGCAGCCTGTACTTGAAATGTATCCAGGAAAACTAATACCTTAACCAATAAGGGTTGAAGTAGAGCACCCCTGCTTAAGCATGTAGGGCTTTGAGTGAAAAAAAAGAAAAAAAAAGAGTGAGTACATGTAAAAAAAAGAGAGAAATTAGTAAAAAGTGAAAAAAAAATTAAAGAATTTTGGAGCTATAGAAGTATCAAAGTTTGAAGATCAAAGATCAAAAATTCTGAAGTATCAAAAGTTGAAGATACCAAAAATTACACAAAGATGGTGAATTCAAAGAAACTGAAGATCAAATATCAAAGAAGTGAAGAATTCAAGAGCTCCAAGTTGTGGTATCTTCTAAAAGTTGTAATTCTTTAGTTTATGTATGCTTGGGTAGCTCTACAAAAATACCTTGAGGTTAGAAAGTTTTCTGCGGATGGATTCGGAGGGTTGCATAAAATGAGCATTGTTCAAAAGAAGTGGGCGAGTGTTTATGAGGACTGTGAGTATTTAGAATTAAGGGGGTCCTTAGGAAAAATTTTAGACACAAATGCATGCGGTGCGGTCTTGGCATAATGGTTGAGTTTAAAATGGATTGTTTTGTGCGATATTGGTAAAATAAAAGTAAGTTTGCTTGGGGGCAAGCAAAGGCTAAATGTGGGGTATTTTGATATGTGTACTTTTATACATATTTTTATACATTATATCTTAATATTTTAGCCTTTATTATTCTCTTTTAAAACTAAAAGGTACTTATAATGCTTTGAATTATGATTTGCAGCTATTAGTTGTCGATAGAGCGGAAAAGAAAAGATTGGAGCGGAAATCGGGCTTAGATGCAAAAAGAAAGAAAATGCTGAAGACTGCTATTACGCCCAGCGTAATATAAGTTACGCCAAGCGTAATGCTGAAAAGAGGACTACGCCCAGCGTAGTTAAAGTTACGCCCAGCGTACTGGGTATTTATCCAGACGTCCTAATCGCGGATGGATTCCTACTACGCCCAGCGTAAACCGACTTACGCCCAGCGTACGTAAGTCGGTTCCAAGGGTTATAAAAAGCGATTATCAGCTAACCAGAAGGGGGATTCCGACTTCTAACCTATTTTAGTCGAAAATTAACTTCTGTTAAATCGTTTTGAGGGTCTAGGAGGCGGCCGAAAGGCCGTTAAGTTGACAGGAGCGAAGATCTAAGGGATTAGAGAGCGGATTCATGTCGGTAATCATGTGGTTTGTTATCGTGACCATGTTTGCATTCCATTGTGATGCCATTTTGAGTTTACTTTCTGATTTAGGTGTTAAAACCTTTTACTTTGTGCTTATGACTGAATGAATCTTCGAATTATTGGTTTAATTGCTATTTGGATTATTTATTCTTATTTAATTTATTTTGTCAAGTTTGATTGAAGATCCATATGTGTTAAAGATTGTTGTTTTGTTTCCTATTGCTGAATTAATAAAGTTTAAATGACCATCTAGCTGTGTTAGTTTGAATCATAGTTGTCCAATGACCATTGGTGATTATGACTAGAGTTTTGACCAAAACCTAGAGTTAGGAAATAAAGTAATGAACTTTAATGTGTGTGCATGTGTAGAATGACTATTCGCTGCATGATTTAACTTTTAAGACTATTAGAGTTAAATAAGATCAATTCTTGCTTAATACGAACTAAATACTGATTTGCATGATTGTTTGTTCACTTGATCAATGAGTTAATAATTGTGTTGAAATCGAAGGATTAGCAGTCGTGACCAAGGTTCTAAATAATGTAAGGCGTGACTTGGCGGCAATGTCAAGCCTCAAGCTTTTCCGAGCCTTGGCGAGTCACGTCGTTTGTAAGGCGTGACTTAAGGCGGCAATTTTGTATATAATTCATATTTTTATATGTATTTTCAACTATTATTTATTTTTATACACATATATGAGTCAAGGCGGCGTTTTGGTAAAGCTTGGCGACACATACAAGCCTTGGAGCCATGGCGAGCTTTTTAGAACCTTGGTCGTGACCATGACACTAGTCATATTAGGAATCGGTGAATAATGAATAATTATCCATTGTATCAGTAGTTAGCTATTAATTTAAGAGGTAATTTATCTAAATCAAAGTACCTAAAGAAATTTGTATTCCTGTCAGTTTATCAAGAATTGCTATTAGTTATTCGTTTGAGATTTACTAAACATTTCTTTATCCCTTCGTATGCTTTCTAACCTATAATCAATTATTTTAAATTAATTCACTACCGTTCCCCTTGTGTTCGAAACCTTGCTTATCAAAGCTATACTATACTCGATCGGGTTCACTGCCTGTAAGGTGTGCTTTAGATGCGATAAAATAGGAATTATAAATAAAAAAACTAGTGCATTAAATATTCACATCAAATATCAGGACTTTAACTATGCTGTTTAAATGAATTAAACAACCTGAATTGAATGACTCATAAAAAGCATATAAACGTTATATGTATAATAGTTATGAAAACCCAATCATCCTGAAATAATGATTGATTGTATATTCATGAATTAGTATTCTTAACATGTATTTGAGAATTGTAAACCCTTCACTTGTTTTGAATCAAACCTTTGTTTCGTGTAAAACGGTGTATTCTAGTATACTTGAATCATGAATTATTGTTCTATGTATCATAAATTATGCCTATTATAATTTATATGTACTTTCTGAATTGGTATTTAACTGTTTTTGCATGTAACCCCTTGCCCAACATGTTACAACGGGTATTTAAACGGATGAAATAACTTTTATATTTATATACATATACAATCATATATAAGTAAAATTTAAACGACATTCAAACAAATAACCGGTACTATAAGCTCACATCCAAACAAGGAAAAGGACCCAAAATGAGTTATCAGTCCTAAGCCTTTTGAATCTTATATATATATATATATATATATATATATATATATATATATATATATATATATATATATATATATATAAACATGAATTTTGGGGAAAAATATAAGTTTATAAAGGAGTTCAATAATTCAAAGTATTTTTGATGACTTAATGTCATTTTATCACGATTTGTAATCATTTGTTTGTAACACAAAGTTCTTGTGTTAGACTTGTATTCCCCCCCCCCCCCCCCCCCCTTAAAACAGTAAAAATTATGAAAATACGGGGGTATGAACTCACTTGATAGGTCGTGATTTTGACAGCGTTTCGTTTTCTGGAAAGGAGTTTATTTGAAGAAAAAACGGCTTTAATCGGGCAGAGTTTCGACTGGAGAAAGTTGTTTTTCTCAGGAATCTCGGGGCTTCGAGGCTTGCTTAGGGTTTTAGACTTGATATCGGGGCTTTATGGGTTGTAGGAAATTCTAAAGTGGTGAAAGAAGTGAAAAAGGATGGAAAATGGTGTGAAATATGTGAAAAATCCGGAGGGTCTCGCGTGCCTTATATAGGCCGAAGCCTCGGATCCGAAGAAAGGAGAAGGAGACGCATGTCTCGGACAGGTGGCGAGGGGGAGGCTTCACTTCGGACACCTGGCGAGGCGCGTCGGATCAGGAGTGGTCGCAACTTCGGTCGAATCGGAAGAGGGCACGGGTCCGAGCTCGGTGGCATGTTCTTGCGAAGGGTGTCGGATGGCCACTGGACCGCGACTTCGGTCCAATCAGAAGCTGACACGGGGCGGACACGAGGAAGCCTCGCATGCGAGGTGACGTGGCCAAATGTGCACCATGCGATTTTTCCCGGTTTTCAACATTTTTCGATTTTCATGCCCAAAACTTGCAAAATTCATAACTTTCGCATACGAGCTCCATTTTCGACGTTCTTTATATGAACGCGTATGTAAAATTATACTCTACAACTTTCGTTTAGACTTCGTCGGTAATTTTGACTTTATTTTTAATATTATTATTTTTAATAGACCGGGACAGGAAAATCCGTTAAAAATTCATAACTTCTTCATCCGACGTCCGTTTTTGTCTGTCTTTTTACCGCTATACTACTATTGACGAGACCTTGAATTCTCGTTTAAGATGTGTCGGCTAAAAATCACTCGATCTTTATTTCAAGTTTTTAGCTGTATACTGCTATACTGAAATTTAGAAAAATTATAACTTCCTCATACGAAATCAGATTTTGACGTTCTTTTTATGAAAGTTCTAGGTTTAACATATTCTACAACTTTCATTTAGATTGTTATGGCTAAAAAGCCTTTTTATTGAAAATTCACTTTTTACACTGAACAATGTTTTGCCGGTTTTGTCGCGGATCTTCGATTGGTCATAACTTCTTCGTTATAACTCGGATTTTAGTGTTCTTTATATTTTTGGAAACCTTGTTACAATCTCTATCACTTTGTTCATCCCAATCTAGATTGTTTAATACTTTATTTTTGAGGGTCAATTATGTAAATGTACACAGTATGCTAAAATTTCTCTTTATTATTTCAAAAAGAACTACAAATTGACCTACATTATTACATAGGTTTGAAATAATGGTTTGTTACAAAATCCTTCCCATTTTGCTCTCAAAACTCATCCGAGAACCTTCAAATCTTCATGAGATTATGCCCAGATTCCTTCAAATCTTCATATTTCCATCAAGAACATTCATAACCATCTTCAAGTTTTCCTCAAGAACACCAAGAGCATCATCAAATATTCATATTTCACCCAAGAACATCTTCAAACAATTCCGAATAATTTTTGTAAGTATTTCTTACAAATTTTAGTGTTGTCTAACACTTTAAACTATTATTTAAATTAATATTTTATTAATTTAAATACGATGTAGTGTATAATTATTATTAGGATACGACTACTCATACGGGCTCTAACCCGAGGATCATCGCTACCACTTCGTATCCAAACAAGAACGCACATTCGAGGTGAGTTCATACCCCTACGTTTTCACTATTTTTCAATGTTTTAAGGGGGGGGATACAAGTAAAACACAAGGAATTTTGTGTTAACATTCAAACGATTTTAAACGTTTCAAACTATTTTAAACTGTTTCAAGTTATTCTAAATTATTTCAACTGTTTCAACTATTGTTTATACCAATATATATACATATATACATATATATATATATATATATATATATATATATATATATATATATATATAAATGAGATTCAACAGACTTAGGACTGGTGTTTTCGCCTTAACTCCTGTTCCTTGTTTGGTTGTGGGCTTAGGGTAAATTCATTTGTCCGACTGTCTTTTAATTTCAATTATATATGCCTTATATATGTATGAATTATATAACGTTAACCATTTTGTAATTTGCTGAGCAAAGGGGTACTTTCAGAAATATTTTCATTACATACAAAACTTACTTATAAACTATAATAGGTATAGTTTATGGAACACACATACTACTCTACTAGTTCGAGAAACAATACAAGAACATACATAATAAACTATAATATGTATAGTTTATGGAACACATACATCATTTTTACTAAATTCAGAGATACAATACAAAACAAACATATAAACTATAATAGGTATAGTTTATGGAACATACGTACTATTTTACTAAGTTCAAGTTACACTACAGAAACAAACATACATACAGTATTTCATTACAAAGTGACTTTTCATTATTCAACACGTAACAGTCAGTATAGCTTTGTGAGACATACTTCAAGTACTTACCTTAGTACCAACGAAAGGCCTGAATTTATAACCAGAGTCTCCTGGAGGGAGAGCGTGACACTTGTGTATAGATCTATACGGGACTGACAATCCCGCACCTGAACTGTTAGTTACAGTTAGGCCAGAAGGCCTGGGGTGACAAATGTCGTACCGATTCTGACGCCTGAAGAACGTCGTTTCAGGCCATCTTAGGTCATCAAGCATGGTTATAATAACTCACAATTTGGTATTGAACAATACGATTAGTGTATGAATACATAAACAACTTCAAGTAGTTTTATTAAATAATAAAATTACAATGTCGTATTTTACATTACAACTGGTGGAATCCATACATACATTTACAGAGTTTTCATACAAGAACACATACAGTATACTATTTTCCAGTACAGAGAAACTTTCATTTTAACTTGGTTTTATTTAATAATAAGACTATGATATACTATTACTGAGTACAACAACACTTATACATTTTGGTCTTATGGTATTAAGACTACAATTCATTTATAACAGAAAATATAGGATTTTCTGGAAGAACATACTTACATTTTCAAAGAACAACAGACTGATTTCAAATACAAACATGCTTATGAACTCACCAACTTAAATGTTGATACACTTTCAAAATCACTTGTATTCTTAGGGAACCAGTAGACAGGTACACTTACAGATTTTGAGAAGACGGAGCATCATAGTGGCACGTCTTATAGTTTTGCTATATACTTTTGATGTCATACAAACAATGTTATGAACAGATGTAAAAACTATATTTTATCAATGTAATGGTTGTTTAGTTCTGTTTATGTTAGTTACTGTGAATGCATGAATTAATATATTTTTATGTTATGAATACTATGAATGAGAGTGCTAAACTGATTATTAAACTGTGAATGGGTGTTCTGAAATGCTCTATTAAACTGTGAATTTGTGTGGTGCACACAATGTATCTGATGAAATGTTTCAATACAATCAACTATGTGTTAAGATGTAAATACTGTGAACAAGAGACCTTAATTTGTTTTATTAAACTATGAACTAAAGTTTTGAAATATAACTTTTAAGTTTAGAATATGGTCGTGAATGTATAAGTTTTTGTATAAAAATTTGAATTTATCATATTAAGCTATGAATTTTGTGTATTAAATTATGATTTGATTATATTAAGCTCTGAATTGACTGTAGTAAATTGTGAATTGATTTTAATAAGCTGTAAATTAATTACATTAATCTGTAAAATTTTTATTAATTTTTTGTTTGCTTCTGAAATATGAGATGGAGAAACATTATACATATATATGATTTAATCTAATTTTACATAAAGCATATAAAATTTAAATCGTGATTATTTGTGTAAATAAAATTTGAAAGAAACAATAGCTTATAAATGTGAATGTATACATGTAAGTTTTAAGTTGAGAATATGGTTGTGAATGTATAATTTTTGTGCATTAAACTGTGAATTTATATATTAAGTTGTGAACTGAAATGTGAATTGACTGTATTAAGTTGTTAAATTTTAATGAACTTTGTGTATGTAAGAATGTATTAGTGTTTATAATTATTTTGCATTAACTCTGAATAAATGAATTAACTAGTTTTATTAAACTGTGAAAATAGTATTTAAGCTGTCAACTAATGATTTTATATACAGATATGATTTGGAAGGAATGATGATTGCGACGTTGGCACGGGTGATTGGTGGTGAAGTATGGTAGTTGGTCGTGATGGTGGTGTGAGAGTTTGAGTTTGACTTCTTTAAATATGTAAATTAGTATATAATTAATTGTATTATGTTATGTTGTGAATTTGATGTATTAAACTAACAATGGACTGTATTTAGTTGTATATTTTATATAAATTTTATATTAAAATATGAATGAAGGTATGCATGAAAATATTAAACTGTGTGAATATTATATTTTAAACTGTGAATATTTCTTATATACTATATATTTTTTAAAGAAATCTACAATTTAGAAAAAGGAAATTGATTTTTTCAAGACATAATTTTTTTTTTTTTATAAATTTTTTGTATATTTTGGCTGTAAAATAAAAAAATATTAACAAAGAAATTAGAGTTACAATGTTTATTCTATTAAGCTATGAATACAACCAAAAAATGTTATTGGATTTACTGTTAGTCCGGCGGCGGTCCAACGATGGTCCGACGACGGTCTGATAACAAGTGTCAAGTAGTATGTAAACTAGAGAGTGGAAAAGTTTGTTTAATATAATATAAATGTTGAATTTGTTTAAAATGTTCTTAATACAACATTTTTGGTTATCATTTGAACCTATATATATATATATATATATATATATATATATATATATATATATATATATATATATATATATATATATATATATATATATATAAACGCATGGAAGTCAGATACATCACAAGGATTCCATTTTGCTTGTAATTATTAACTTCAGAGTACACATTACTATGAGTACATATACTTGTCGTCTTTGATTTCACTTTTCATCGATAACTTACTTCCAAACAACCCAGCAACTTTCTGGAATCACTCTCATTAAAATATTCTGCACGTATCAATTATTCTAGTTTTTCTTTAAACAATGTTTTAAAAGTTTAATGGGAATATAATCGCATCATGTTGTAAGCGCAAGCTACGGTGTCTTTGTATCTTCTGTGTATATACTATAATTCATGTTGGGACCAAGAATAAAGAATAAGGAATGAACAGAAACCACATCATATTAAATGATAACCCAACCCTAATACCAAGATATATAATTAATAATTGTTTGTTCTTTCGGGATAGTCTTTATGCACTTTAAACTTTATGTCCAAGATTTTGAGTTAATTGATAATAGGAATGGAATTTGTACTCGTGATCTCTAATTTATTATATGAAAATGTAGTTCGGTGAATTAAACCAGACTAACAAATATTTACCATGTATACTTAAAAAAAAAATGTTTGATACATCAATTAGAAGATTATGCAACCTTGTATTAATCCTAGCATGGCAAACCAAATTATAAAAAATTCTAATATATATATATATATATATATATATATATATATATATATATATATATATATATATATATATATATATATATATATATATATATATATATATATAGAGGAATGATCATTTGAGACTCAAAGTTTCCCAAGAACCCGAGAACTAAAAATTGAGCGTTGGATCAAAATTTTGAATAGCCTAGATCAAAGATGGCATTTTTGTAATTATCATCAATTTCAATTGTATCTTAGACTTTTTAAAAATTATCTCAAGGGTATATTGGGTATTAACAATTATTATTCCCTAATTATTAAAATTAATAAATTTAAGAAACTATTATCTCTTATTATTACTCACGTCTGTCTCTCTCTCTCTCTCTCTCTCTCTCTCACACACACACACACACACACATCTTCATAGTCATCGCAACTTGCTCCTTCGT
Organism: Lactuca virosa; assembly: GCF_052849685.1. Lineage (NCBI taxonomy): Eukaryota > Viridiplantae > Streptophyta > Magnoliopsida > Asterales > Asteraceae > Lactuca > Lactuca virosa. The sequence goes on along the minus strand of NC_136430.1, from coordinate 401,136,312 downwards.
CAACATCCATAGCTAATTATGAATTTGTCGCCCTTTTTTCTAGAAGACTCGATGATATATGCCGATCACAAGAACTTGATTTTTATAAATCGAAGATTGATTCGCTAGATCTGGCTAATCTGATCCTGAACTTTCACTCCGCTCTTTTGACTCCGAGCGATCTATGCTTCATTTTCTTCACTCATAAATACGATGAATCTATGATATGTCCTTCATTGTCGTCGTTGATTCACCGGCTACCGGATCCTCCGCCTAAGTTGTCCCCTTGAGTTGTTGAATTCGGAATTCCGATTCGTCTTTCTGAATCGAGTGAAGATAGCATATTATCGATGTCATTGTCACGACTTTATTGCTTCGTCTATTCTCAGGTCCGGGCCCCGTGCAATTGTTGGAGACTAAGACTGAAGAGGAGGGAGGTGAGGGAATAGTTTCCGATTTTGAAGCTTCCGTATCCGGTAAAGTTTATCCAGTGACTATCCGGTGGACAAACATCACATGCTCTCTGTCCGATAACACTACAAGAAAAATGCGAAATAGCTATGGAAAAATTTTGTAGCTAAAACATTATATTCCGTAGCCAAACACAAATAGAGACGGAATTTGCTACGGAACCATTCCGTAGCAAAATTCTTCGTTACTAAAGGGTCGTTACGGAATCCGTAGCACCTTTCTAACGAAATTTTCAACGAACTTATTCTGTAGCAAAACAGCTATGGACTACATCCATAGTAACACCGTAGAAAATTAACTACAAAATATTTTCGTAGCAAGTTCATAACAAATTAACTACAACCTGGTCCATAGTAAATCTATAGCAAATTGACAATGAGGCCTTTCCCCCAACACTTGTTTTGCAAAATAGTGGATCGGGCGTGAGGTTGATCTACGAGCTTATATCATGAAACTTTGATTTCTCTGTAAATTTTTCTAATTAGTTGCAAGGTACGCCATGAGTTCTTAGCATCATATCTCCAATTCAACAATCTTGTATCATAACTATTGTTGTTATTGAAGTTGAGATACTGTTACCGTAGTTGATTTTTCAAGAATACAATTAAAGCTTTACAATTTCCCAAGGAGATGAAACCGAATATCTGTTTTGCCTCATGACATTTATATTTAAGTTCTTTTCCAAGTTAAATTTGTCTTTATTATCCAATTAAGATGTGTATCTGATCCATATCGATATTGCCTGAATCTGAATTTAGATTTGTTGAGTTTTTATTGTTTAATCGTTGTGTTTTGAGTGGTTAATTCATTTATCTTCTTTACGGATTGTTGATGCCTTGGCTATAATCGTTTTATATTGTCAATTTCTCAAGTTGCAAGTACGTTCATTCTTATACTCAATCAAGCAACTTGACTAGCTAATACCTGAAATGATGAGATCATGTAGGTGAAAATAATGGAGTACAAACAGAGTAGATTACAAATGGAACCTATTAACTGCAACTACATCACCCCTTCAGGTGAAAATCTGGACTCTTTAGAGTTCAGAAGGGTGGTCTGCAAAGGAGTTTTTGATGATTCAAAATCCATATATGTTGGTCCACGTTCTAGAAGCATATACTGGAAACCACAATGAAGATGTATCACATTTCAATTTTAAAAGTTAAATTACCTTTTCCTGCTTTGGCTCCAAGATTAGTCACCTCAACCTCCAACCTATCTGTGACAACCCGATACTTTCTAGTTAACAAAAGTCAATTTTCGTTAAATAAAATTTCGAATTTTATTTGTTCCGTTAAGTTCTTGTGGGTTAGAAAATAATCTAAAATATATAATTAGAGGTTATATAAGTTTTTGCAACCAAAAACGCTCGAAAAAACAAGATTTCCCTCGAAATATCAACAAACTCGTCCAGCCAGGCGTTTACAACCGTAAACCCTTTGGGCCGTAAACCCCTGGGCCGTAAAAGCGTTTACAACCGTAAACCCCTAGGCCGTAAACTCGTTTACAATCGTGAACCCATTCCCGGCAGTAAACCCAACCGGTATAAAGGTTTTTCCCTGAGAGATTCTTCATTTCTCACATTTTTCACCCGAAAACTCTCCCAAGTTGCTCCCAAGAACATTCATATCCTCAAGAACAAACCTTCAAATCTTCATATTTTCACCAAGAACACCAAGAACAACCTTCATATCTTCAAAGGCTGCAAACCCGTTTACAGCCGCAAACCCAGTTCACGGCCGCAAACCCTCTTTCTCCACTTCAAACAAGTCTCGGTAACATTCCTAACCCAAAAGCAAGTGTTTTCTAACATTTTAATTAATGATTTCGCTAATTTAAATACAACTATGTGTTTAAATACCATTATGATACCGTTAATTCCACATACTCCAACTCGAGGGTCATCTTTCCAGTTTTGTTGTCGAGCACGTGCACATAATCAACTGTGAGTTCATACCCCTACACTTTTACTGTTTTTAATGTTTTCAGGGGGATACAAGCAAAACACAAAGAAATTTTGTGTTCTTGTATAAAGGATTTCAACAGGATTAAAACTTATGCAATTGATACAACCAAGAGATCACTACATTCTATAAAATATTTAGATATTTTATCCCTTTTGTAACATGCTGATCATAAGGGAAGTTTTCAACATACAGCCATAATTGCAAAGTTTTCAGTACAATACATGAATCGAATACATAACATACATGCAAACTATAATAGGTATAGTTTGGGATTCAACACACGGTTTTATCAATTCCAGAGCTTATACATTAACAAACATATAAACTATGATGGATATAGTTTATGGCATACAATACTATTTTATGAAAACAAGAGTACAATACTAAATAGTTATTTAAGTATAATTATTTTACTCAACAAGTATACATACAGTTTCAAGTACAAGAGAACACTACAACGCTACACGTAAACTAGTTAATACTGGGTTGTGAGGCACTACTTCAATTGTACCCTTCGGGGTGCGGAATTAAATCCTACCACAGTATAACCAGAGTCTCCTGGAGGGAGAGCGTGAGATTTGTGAATAGATCTATTCGGGACTGACAATCCCACACCTAAACTGCTAGCTACAGTTAGGCAGGCATGCCTGGGGTGACAAATGTCATAACATCCAACGCCTGAAGAACGCCGTAGAGGTCACTAGGTCATATCAAGCATGGTTATACAAAACTCACAACAGTATAAACTAACCATTTTTTTACAGGATTTCAATTCTTCAAATAGTTTAATTTCATTAATAGAACTATCATACACTACAACTGGACGATTCCAGGGAATACAAATACATGGTTTTATTTTAAGTAATAAAACTACTATACATACTGGTGGTAGCCAGGGTTTTCATACATAACATATTATTAATACTGGTGGTAGCCAAGATTTTTACATTATACATTACTAGTGATAGCCAGAGTTTTCATACAAAGGTTTTCATATAGAACACACTATACAATACAACTGGTGGTAACCAGGCATACAGACTAACATTTTCATATACTACTACAAGATACAGTAACGAAGGTACATTTTGGTCTTAGGGTTTAAGACTATTTTTCATTACTAAAGAAAATATTGGATTTTCTTGAGAACATGCAAACATTTTACAGATTCACAGACAGGTTTTCATTACAGAAACATACTTATGAACTCACCAGCTTAAATGCGGATACTCTTTCAAAACTGCTTGTATTCTCAGGGAACCGGTAGACAGGTACACCCGCAGGTTTTTGAGAAGACGAAGCTTTTAGAGTCACGTCTTTTATACTTTTGGTTATACATTTTGTTGGTATACAACCTATGTATCGAAAAAAATGTAAATATTCTACTTATTCAATGTAAGGGTTGTGTTTGCTTTCATTACTATGATGCAATTGTTATGATACTGTACATGACGTCCTCCACCCCCGAACGTTTCCGCCGTCTCGGTTTGGGGGTGTGACAGATTGGTATCAGAGCATTGTTTATAGTGAACTATGTATATCAAACCTTACATGATATACAACTATAAATGCTAAGGGGCCAAAGCGCTCTGAACTAAAAGTATACTTTTAAAATCTAAGTATTTTATAAGAACTATACTAACACTGCATACATACCAGAATCAGTATCACGAGAAGAACAAAACAAAAGTATTTAAATGTTGGACACTGCTATTAAACCTGGACAGTTATGTAATCATATCTGGGATATATATAGCCTGATCAACTATATTTATTTGAGATACGACCAACATGTGTTTGGGAGTGATGGTGGTGTTGCAGCAAGTCTAAAACTTACTAAACTCTATACAAAAAGGGAACAATAGAACAGAACACACACCCTAAAATATTATAGGAGTATTTTATCTAGAGCCAAAAACATTGTAGACATTTCATTCCAAGTGTTGCTATTTATTTTCTAGCGATTGTTTACTTGTATTAGTAGGCTTCCTGTGTAAAATTGCTTAATAGAACACTTTGTCTATCAGGTTGAGATATATCTTGTTCCATACCACCTGACTCGGAATCATAAAGGACTTACCATCATTTTCTCTTGACTCATTCTAGAGAAAGATGGCTCTTAAGAAGTCCACCAAGAAGAAAAATAACACTTCGACAAATCCACCGCCGCCACCACCACCCCAATTTGATCCTGCTGTCTTCCAAGCAGCAGTAACCGCCGCTGTGGCCGCCGCCATGTCGCAGATCAATTCTAGCGGCACTAGCGGATCGAGTAGTGGTACCCATCCCCTTAACCTCGATGGTAGCTAGGGACACCCGAAGGAGTGTTCCTACAAGGATTTCATGAACGTGAAGCCCAAATCCTTCGACGGCAATGGAGGTGTCATTACTCTAACTCGTTGGTTCGAGAAAATCGAATCAATCTTCGAGAACTGTGCATGCCCCGAGACTAGCAAGGTGAAGTTTGCAGCGTGCACCTACACTAACAGAGCACTAACTTGGTGGAATAGTCAAGTCAAATCCCTAACTCTTCCGGTGGCTAATGCCATGAGTTGGGACGATTTGAAGGAGCTGATGCTCGTCGAATACTGCCCGCGGGGCGAAATGTAGAAGCTGGAGCAGGAGCTCTGGAACCTGAAGATGAAGGGTTCCGACATAGCTGCTTACACTGCTAGGTTCAGCGACCTGACTCTTCTGTGCCCCGGGATGGTCACCCCGGAAAGCAAGAAAGTTAAGAGATACATATGGGGATTGACACCCCCAACTCAGGGGAACGTCTTGGCTGCTAAACCTCTCACATTCAACAGCGCCAAGCGTCTGGCGCAGACCTTGATAGATCACGGGGATAGCCATGAACCCGTAGCAGCCACTCCCGAACCACCTAAAGAGAGTGGTGGAAAGAAAAAGTTCTGGAACAAGCGCAAGGGCCAGCCTTCACAAGAGCCCTCCAAGAAGCAACAAACAGTGGCAGTCCACGCTGCTACCATTCCTGCTGTTGTTCCCAATGCTCAAGCACGTGCCAGTAGATATGTTGGAACCCTTCCAAGGTGCGAAAAATGTAACTTCCATCATCACGGACCCTGTCGTGACATGCAATGCAACAATTGTGGCAAAAAGGGGCATCCAGCCCATTTTTGCAAAGCACAAGTCCAACCAACCAATCCGGCTCCTGAAGCTGGAGTAAGCCAAGCCTGCTATGGTTGTGGTGAAGCCGGGCATTACAAGAGGAATTGTCCGAAAGCAACGACTGCTGGCAACACGGGGAAGGTGCTAGCAATGGGCCAGGAGGAGGCAATTGCTGATCCCACCGTACTTACGGGTACGTTCCTCCTCGACAACTCTTATGCATGCATTCTTTTTTTTTATAGTGGTGCAGAGAGGAGTTTTGTCAGTCATGAATTTAAACACCTACTCAAGCATAAATCCCAACCTCTAACCGAAACGTTCACCATCGAGATGGATAACGGAAAGAAAGAGAGCACTAACGACGTAGTCATATGCTGCAGCCTTACCCTAAACGATTATTCCTTTCCCATCGACCTTATACCGGTCTCCATAAAAAGCTTTGATGTCATCATCGGCATGGATTGGTTGAGCCCCAATCGTGCTGATATCCTTTGTTACGAAAAAGGCATTCGCCTCAATCTGCCATCTGGCGAAGCCCTCGTTATCTATGGCGACAAACTCAGCACGAACCTTCGCATCATTTCTTGTGTTAAAGCACAAAATACATGCGAAAGGATTGTCACGCATTCTTAGCCCATGTTGTCAACGAAAAACAAGAAGTTAAAGACCTCGAGAGCATCCCTGAAGTATGTAACGTTCCCGATATCTTCCACGAAGATCTTCCAGGAGTTTCTCCTGAACGCCAAGTCGAGTTCCGAATCGACTTAATTCCCAGAGCTACCCCCGTAGCCAAATCCCTGTATCGTCTAGCTCCAGCGGAAATGCATGAATTATCCAGCCAACTTAACGAACTGCTCAGCAAGGGATTCATTAGACCAAGCTTCTCACCCTGGGGAGCACCGGTCTTGTTCGTTAAGAAGAAGGATGGATCTTTCCGGATGTGCATAGACTATCGTGAGCTCAACAAACTTACTATCGAGAACCGCTACCCTCTACCTAGAATCGACGACCTCTTCGATCAACTCCAAGGAGCCAGCTACTTCTCAAAGATAGACCTAAGATCAGGGTACCATCAATGACGAGTCCATGAAGGTGATGTTCCTAAGACAACATTTAGGACTCGATATGGTCACTACGAGTTTGTAGTGATGCCCTTTGGTCTAACGAACGCACCCGCGGTATTCATGGATCCGATGAACCGGGTGTGCCGCCCCTTCCTAGACAAGTTCGTGATAGTATTCATAGACGATATACTTATCTATTCACGAAGCAAGGAATAACACATCCAACACTTAAGACAAGTTCTAGAAACACTGAGAGTAGAAAAGCTTTACGCGAAATTCTCTAAGTGTGAGTTTTGGATTAGGAAGGTAACTTTCTTGGGTCACGTGGTTAGAGAAGAAGGCATACACGTGGACCCTTCCAAAATTAAGGCGATCGAGAATTGGTCAGCACCGAGAACGCCCACAAAGATCCGTCAAATTCTGGGACTTGCTGGCTACTATCGCAGATTTATTCAAAACTTCTCCAGAATCGTTAAACCGCTTACTACCCTGACTCAGAAGGGTGTAACCTTTAGTTGGGGAGAACAACAAGACACTGCGTTCCAGACTCTGAAGCAAGCCCTATGCAGCGCACCTATCTTGTCTCTTCCTGAAGGGACAGAAGACTTCGTAGTTTATTGCGATGCATCCAATCAGGGGCTAGGTTGTGTACTTATGCAGCGAGGAAAGGTTATTGCCTATGCCTCGAGATAGCTAAAGACACACGAAGTCAACTACACTACTCACGATCTTGAGTTGGGAGCAGTGGTCTTTGCGCTGAAAATCTGGAGACATTACCTCTACGGAACCAAGTGCACTGTCTTCACCGACAATAAAAGCCTCCAACATATTTTTGACCAAAAGGAGCTTAACATGAGGCAACGACGATGGGTAGAGCTACTTAATGATTATGAGTGTGAAATACGCTATCATCCCGGCAAGGCCAATGTGGTAGCGAATTCCCTCAGCCGGAAAGAGTACTCTGGTCGCAGAGTGAAGGCACTAACAATGACAATCCATTCCCATCTGTCCGCCCAAATCAGAGAGGCTCAGCTGGAAGACTTGAAACCAGAGAACATGACGGATGAAGCCTTGAGGGGAATGGAGAAGAACTTAGAGATCAAGGGAGACGGAGTTTACTACTTCATGAACCAGATCTGGACCCCAAAGTTTGGTGGTTACAGGGAGATTGTCATGAACGAATCTCACAGAACTCGATACTCCGTTCAACCAGGCTCGGATAAGATGTATCTGGATCTCAAGAAACTCTATTGGTAGCCAAACATGAAAGCAGAGATTGCTACCAACGTGGGCAAGTGCCTAACTTGCGCCAAAGTCAAGGTAGAATATCAAAAGCCCTCAGGTTTACTCCAGCAGCCAGAGATACCTGAGTGGAAGTGGGAGTGGATCACAATGGATTTCATTACCAAGTTACCCAAGACACCGGGTGGTCATGATACTATTTGGGTGATCGTCGACAGACTGACCAAGTCCGCCCACTCCCTGCCAATCAAGGAAACATACAAAATGAAGAGACTGACTAGAACCTACATCCAAGAGATAGTACGACTGCACGGGGTGCCCGTATCCATTATCCCGGACAGAGATAGTAGATTCACCTCGACATTTTGGCAGACACTACAGAAGGCTCTTGGAACTAAGCTGGACATGAGTACAGCTTATCATCCTCAAACGGACGGGCAGAGTGAGAGAACCATTCAAACCCTTGAAGACATGCTGAGAGAGTGCGTTATCGACTTTGGCAAGTCATGGGATACCCATTTTCCCTTGGTCGAGTTTTCCTACAACAACAGCTCTCACACTAGTATTAAGGCTGCTCCATTCGAAGCCCTCTATGGCCGTAAGTGCAGATCCCCTCTCTGCTAGGCTGAGGTGGGTGACACGCAGCTAGCTAGAGGTCAAGTCCCTGATAGCACTCTCACTGGCCCTGAAATCATTCGAGAAACCACCGAACAGATCGTGCAAATCTGAGAACGACTAAAAGTCTCCAGAGATAGACAAAAGAGCTACGCCGACAAAAGACAAAAACCCTTGGAATTCCAGGTTGGTGACCGCGTTCTATTGAAGATCTCACCCTGGAAGGGCATGATATGCTTCGGAAAGCGTGGAAAGCTAAATCCAATATACATTGGGCCATTCGAGATCCTCGCTAGGGTCGGTCCCGTAACCTACAAACTCCGGTTACCCCAAGAGCTTGGCAACATTCATTCTGTCTTCCACGTGTCAAATCTTAAGAAGTGTCTATCCGACGAGACTCTTGAGATTCCACTTGATCAAATCAAGATCAATGAGAGTCTTAACTTGGTGGAAGATCCAGTCGAAATCATGGATAGAGAAGTCAAACGAACAAAGAAAAGTCGCATCCCGATAGTGAAGGTTTACTGGAATGCCAAGCGGGGACCCGAATTCACTTGGGAGCGACAAGACCAGATGCAACAAAAATATCCGCATCTCTTTCCCTAGTCCATTATTGCATTCATTTTAGAAAGAATTTCGGGACGAAATTCCCCCTAACGGGGGGATGATGTGACAACCCGATACTTTCTAGTCAACAAAAGTCAATTTCCGTTAAATAAAATTCCGAATTTTATTTGTTATGTTAAGTTCTTGTGGGTTAGAAAATAATCTAAAATATATAATTAGCGGTTATATAAGTTTTTGGAACCAAAAACGCTCGAAAAATCAAGATTTCCCTCGAAAAATCAACAAACTCGTCCAGCCAGGCGTTTACAACCGTAAACCCCTTGGGCCGTAAACCCCTGGGCTGTAAACGCGCTTACAACCGTAAACCCCTGAGCCGTAAACCCGTTTACAACCATGAACCCATTCCCGGCCGTAAACCCAACCGGTATAAAGGTTTTTCCCGGAGAGATTCTTCATTTCTCACCTTTTTCACCCGAAAACTCTCTCAAGTTTCTCCCAAGAACCTCCCAAGAACATTCATATCCTCAAGAACAAACCTTCAAATCTTCATATTTTCACCAAGAACAGCCTTCATATCTTCAAAGGCCGCAAACCCGTTTATAACCGCAAACCCGTTTACAACCGTAAACCCGTTTACCAAAGCGTATCATGCCCTTCCAGGGTGAGACCTTTAACAGGACGCGGTCGCCAACCTGGAATTCCAAGGGTTTTCTCCTTTTGTCAGCGTAGCTTTTCTGTCTATCTCTGGAAGCTTTAAGTCACTCCTGAATTTGTACGATCTTCTCGGTAGTTTCTCGAATAATTTCCGGACCAGTGAGAGCACTGTCAGGAGTTTGACCTCTAGCTAGCTGCGTGTCACCCACTTCAGTCCATCACAGAGGAGATCTGCACTTGCGGCCATAGAGGGCTTTGAATGGAGCAGCCTTTATGCTAGTGTGATAACTGTTGTTATAAGAGAATTCAACAAGGGGTAAATGAATATCCCATGCCTTTCCAAAGTCTATCACGCAAGCTCGCAACATGTCTTCTAATGTTTGAATTGTCCTCTCACTTTGTCCGTCGGTTTGTGGATGGTAGGCTGTACTCATGTCCAGCCTAGTTCCTAGAGAGTTTTGTAAAGACTGCCAGAAACGAGAGGTGAATCTACTATCTCGGTTCGAAATAATAGATATTGGTACACCATGCAGTCTAACAATATCCCTGAGGTAAGTTCTGGTTAGCTTCTTCATCTTGTCGGCTTCTTTTATTAGTAAGAAGTGTGCAGATTTGGTTAATCTAACGACGATTACCCAAATAGTATCATAACCACCCGAAGTCTTGGGTAATTTGGTTATGAAATCCATTGTAATCCGCTCCCACTTCCATTCAGAGATTTCAGGTTGTTGTAATAAACCTGAAGGTTTTTGGTACTCTACCTTGACTTTGGCACAAGTAAGGCACTTGCCCACAAAGGTAGCGATTTCGGCCTTCTTGTTAGGCCACCAATATAGTTTCTTAAGGTCCAGATACATCTTTTTTGAACCTAGATGAATGGAATATCGGGTTTTGTGTGATTCATTCATAATCACGTCTCTATAATCACCGAACTTTGGCGTCCAGATCCGGTTCATGAAATAATATACTCCATCATCCCTGACTTCGAAGTTCTTATCCATTCCTCTCAGAGTTTCACCTGCCACGTTTTCGGGTTTCAAGGCTTCAAGTTGAGCTTCTTTGATCTGTGTGGACAGATGTGAATGGATTGTCATGGTCAACGACTTGACTCGGCGTCCCGAGTATTCTTTTCAGCTAAGGGCATCAGCTACTATGTTTTCTTTACCAGGGTGATAAAGAATTTCACATTCGTAGTCATTCAGTAGCTCCACCCATCGTCGTTGTCTCATGTTCAGCTCTTTCTGGTCGAAATATGCTGAAGACTTTTATGGTCCGTGAATATTGTGCATTTCGTGCCATATAAGTAATGTCTCTAGATCTTCAGAGCAAACACCACCGCTCCTAGCTCAAGGTCGTGTGTTGTATAGTTGACTTCATGCATCTTAAGTTGTCTTGAGGCGTAGGAAATAACCTTTCCTCTTTGCATAAGTACGTACCCAAGCCCTTGATTTGAAGCATCACAGTACACTACAAAGTCCTCTGTGCCTTCGGGTAGAGACAAGATCGGTACACTGCACAAGGCTTATTTGAGTGTTTGGAATGTTGTTTCTTGCTTTTCTCCCCAGCTAAAGGTTACACCCTTTTGTGTCAGGGTGGTAAGAGGCTTAGCTATTCGAGAGAAATTCTGGATGAATCTGCGATAACAGCCAGCAAGACCTAAGAATTGACGGATTTCTGTAGGTGTTTTGGGTGCTGACCAATTTTCAATTGCCTTTATTTTGGAAGGGTCGACGTGTATTTCTTCTGAACTGACCACGTGACCTAGGAAATCAACCTTCCTAATCCAAAACTCGCACTTTGAGAACTTTTCATAGATTTTTTCGGTTCTAAGGGTTTGTAGTACTTGACGAAGATGTTGGCCATGTTCCTCTTTGCTTCTCGAGTAGATAAGAATGTCGTCAATGAATACTATGACGAATTTTTCCAGGAATGGACGACACACTCTGTTCATTAGGTCCATGAACACAGCAGGTGCATTCGTCAATCCGAATGGCATCACTATAAACTCGTAATGACCATAACAAGTTCTAAACGCGGTCTTGGGAATGTCTTCCTCCAAAATCCATAACTGGTGATACCCGGATCTTAAGTCTATTTTCGAGAAGTAGTTCGCACCTTGAAGTTGGTCGAACAGATCGTCAATGCGAGGCAGAGGATATCGATTCTTGATGGTAAGTTTATTCATCTCGCGGTACTCTATGCACATGCGGAATGATCCATCCTTTTTCTTTACGAACAAAACCGGTGCTCCCCAAGGTGAGAAGCTTGGTCTTATGAAACCTTTGCTAAGGAGTTCGTTAAGCTGGCTGGATAATTCTTGCATTTCAGAAGGTGCAAGACGATAGGGGGATTTGGCTATAGGGGTAGCTCTAGGGATTAAGTCGATTCGGAATTCGACTTGACGTTCGGGAGGTACTCCTGGAAGATCATCGGGAAAAATATCGGGAAAGTTGCAGACCTCAGGAATGCTCGCGATATCTTTCACTTCTTGCTTTTTGTCTACTACGTGAGATAAGAAAGCACAGTACTCTTTGCGAAGGTACTTCTGTGCCTTGATGCAAGAAATGATCCGAAGGTTCATTCCAGGTTTGTCGCCATAGATAATAAGAGTTTCATTAGTTGGCAAGTTCAAGCGAACAACTCTTTCATAGCATAGGATGTCGGCATGGTTGAGGCACAACCAATCCATACCTATTATGATGTCAAAACTTTTGATAGAGACCGGCATAAGGTCTATTGGAAAAGACAAGTCATTCAAGGTAAGGATACATCCTATGTATATATCGTTGGTGGATTCGGATTTCCCGTTAGCCATTTCTACTGTGAAAGTTTCATTTAATGGTTGGGAGTTTTGATTTAGTAGATGTTTAAAATTATGGCTCACGAAGCTCCTCTCAGCACCACAATCAAATAGAATGAATGCATAAGTATTGTTGAGAAGGAACGTACCCGTGACCACTGCAGGGTCTGCCACCGCTTCTTCATGACCCAATGCTAGAATCCTCCCAACTCCACCGACATTTCCAACTTTTGGACAATCTTTCTTGAAATGCCCCACAACACCGCATTGGTAGCATGCTCGGCCTACTCCAGCGGCATGTACTTGGTTAAGTGGTTGAGGTGGTATTCTACAGAATCGGGCAGTATACCCTTTCCTGTTGCAGCTACGGCACTGCATTTCTTGGCAATTTCCGTTGTGGTGAAAATTGCACTTGTTGCATTTAGGGAGGTTACCAGCATAGGGCTTAGTTGGTGCAAGGTTATTAGGGACAACAGCAGGTACAGTAGCAGGTATGGTAGCAGGTACAGTAGTAGCATGGACTGCCACTACTTGTTGCTTCTTTGCAGGTTCCAGAGGAGATTTGCCCTTCCTCTTGTTCCAACCCTTCTTGTTGTTGTTGTTGTTGTTCTCCTTAGGTTGTTCTGGAGCGGAATCTACAGAGTTTTGACGGGCTCCGTGGTCGATAAAAGATTGTGCCAGCTCCTTGGCACTGTCAAAAGTAACAGGCTTCGAAGCTAAAACACTTGACTGAATTTGAGGCGACATTCCCCAAATATATCTCTCAATCTTTTTGCTCTCCATAGGAACCATATCCGGACAAAGAATTGCCAGATCACGGAACCCACTGGTATAGGTTGATATGTCAGAACCAACCATTGTAAGACCCCAGAGTTCTTGCTCCAGTTTCTGTATTTCCCCTCGCGGACAGTATTCCCGCATTAACATGGCTTTCAAGTTCTCCCAGCTGATCGAGTTAGCCACTACCAGAGTAAGTGACTTAATGTGGCCATTCCACCATGTTAAAGCTCTATCTGAAAAGGTACAAGCAGCGAATTTGACTTTGTTGCTTTCTGGACAGGCGCAAATTTCAAAGATTGCTTCTGTCTTTTCAATCCATTGCCTTAAAACCATCACTCCTCCAGTTCCATTAAAGGTCCTGGGTTTGGCATTGGAAAAATCTTTATAAGTGCACTCTCGCGAGTGCTCATGACTGTCGCCATGGTTTGAAGGACGTGTACCGACTCCCGACCCACTAGCACCAGGAGTATTGATATGAGACATGGCAATCGCAACCGCTGCCGTTATTACCGCTTGAAACATAGCGGCATCGAATTGAGGAAGTGGTGGTGACGTCCGTGCTTCATTGACATTGTTACGTCTTGGATTTCTACGAGGAGGCATCTTTGTCTATAAAAGTTAAAAGATACAAAGATGGTAAGATATCAAGAATGAATATGAATTTGATATCTCTGAACTAAAACATATAGTTCGACATGAACCCTGTAATGAATTGGAAATAGAAGTCTACGACAAATACAACTCGTATTTGAATGATATGAAATTGAATGGTTATTTTTCGAAGGATATGAAAATGCATGTCGATTAAATTGGTATATTGAATACATAGAGTCTGGAAAATTTGACCCTAAACAGGTCTACAATACACCAAATTCTGAGAAAAACATCGACATCATACAGACCTACCGAAAATAAAATTTTCGCGGTCTTATTGAAAAACATGAAAAATAACACTGAAACACATTTGTAGATTTAAACTATAACCAAAAGAGTGAACAGGAAACGAGTAGAGCATCTTCTACTGGCGATGGGTACCACTTGAATGAAACCTCAACTCAGCCAATTGACGTTCCACAGCCAACAGATGTCTTTCATATACTGTCAGACATGTTCGAAGCTCTATGACTCCAGCTCGAGTTACGGCTAACTCTTGCAGTAAGGCTTCATTGTCTCTCATTGCTCTGTCACGAGCATATTCAAGACGACGAATGCGGACTGTATTCATTCCTGTATTGAAGTCAACTTCCATGACTCGGTTGATGGCTGTCCTACCCTATATTTCATTTCGAGCAACCCTACGGACCATGATTGGCAGGTCTCTATCTGCTGAGCCTCCTTTACTCAGGTTGTAGAAGCTTCTATCTCCGTTGTATGGCATCGGTTGACCCTGCTCTTGGCTCCATGTTTCCAAGCTTTCCGCCCATAGGGGCGTCGGGCCTTGAAAAGCCGGACGAAGGTTAAGATTTTGGGCAACTGGTGGTGGATTATAGGCTTCTGATTCAGAATCATTGTCTTCAGGAAAATTTTCTGCAAAATCATCATCTAAGGGAATTTCGTAATTTTCCTCTGACTCTACATCTTGTCCTTGATCGGGAAAATACGGGTCTCCGGGTAAGAGAAATCCAGCCATTGTTAACTAAGCGAGAATAGGGATAGAATATAGTTAGTAATGATAGGTTAAGGATAGTAAAATACTCCCATAGTATTTTAATCTTTGTATTCTGTTCTATAGTTCTTCTGAATTTATATGGTTGGTAAGTTTTAGAAATGTTGCAACACTACTATCACTCCCAGACACATGTTTGTCATATCTCAAATCAATATAGTTGATCAGGCTATATTAATCCCAGATATGATTACATAACTGCCCAGGTTTGACTATAATGTTCAACACTTAAATACTTTTAAGTTCTTATGACTGTGATATTGTACTTGTAGGTATGAGTGTTAGTATACTTTTTTGTAAAAATACTTAAATTTTTAAAAAGTATACTTGTAGTTAGAGCTCTTAGCCCCAAGTGTATTTATAGTTTGTATATCTTTTATTGATTGATATACTGAGTTCACTATAAACAATGCTCTGATACCAATCTGTCACACCCCCAAACCAGACGGCGGAAACGTCCGGGGGTGGAGGACTTCAATTGTAGTATCACAACACATGCATCATAGTAATCAAAGTACAAACAACCATTGTATTTAAAAAGTATAAGTATTTACATGTGTTCAATCATTTCATATTGAAACAAAAATAGTTATACAAAAGAAGAAGATATGACTCAAAGTAGCTCCATCTTCTCAAAAAGCTCGGGGAGTACCTGTTTATTGTTTCCATGACAATACAAGTAATTTGAAAAGAGAGTATCAACATAAAGTTGAGTGAGTGCATATGTATTTATGTTTAAAAGAATGTTTCTGAATCTTGAATGTGTAAACTGTTCCAGAAAATCCTATATTTTCTGATGTATATGAATAGTAGTTTTATTACCATAAAACGTTCCATTTGTAAATCATTGTTCTGTATTTGTAAAACTTGTGACTGAGAGTGTGCCTGGTTCCACCAGCGGTTATTGAAAACTGTAACTGTAGCTTGTATTTCGTAAACTGGTACTTTGAAGATGTACTTACGTTTAGTTGTTTATACACTAACGTGTTGTTAATATCTTTTTAATGAGTTCTTATAACCATACTATGACTGGATGGCCTGAAACAAACGCTTGTAGGAGTTTAAACTGTTGATAACAATTGTCACTCATTGGCGTGTATGCCTGACTGTAGCTAGCAGTCTGAGTGTGGGGTTGTCAATCCCAACATAGATGTACACACAACTTGTTTCGATCCCCTGGCTGGAGATTCTGGTTATAATGTCAGGACTTTACCGGTGTCTCATAAAAAGCATATAAACGTTACATGTATAATGGTTAAGAAAACCCAACCATCCTGAAATAATGATTGATTGTATGTTCATGGATTAGTATTCCGAACATGTATTTTTAAGAAAACCCAATCATCCTGAAATGATGATTGATTGTATGTTCATGGATTTGTATTTTGAACATGTATTTGACAATTGTAAACCCTTGATTTGTTTTGAATCAAAACTCTTGTTTCTTGTAAAACAGTGTATTCTAGTATACTTGAATCATGAATTATTGTTCTATGTATCATAAATTATACCTATTATAATTTATGTGTGCTTTCTGAATCGATCTTTAACTATTTTTGCATGTAACCCCTTGCTCAACATGTTACAAATGGTATTTAAACTGATGAAATAACTTTTATATTTATATACATATACAATTATATATAAGTAAAATTTAAACGACACTCGGACAAATAACCGGTACTATAAGCCCACATCCAAACAAGGAAAAGGACCCAGAATGAGTTATCAGTCCTAAGCCTTTTGAATCTTATTTATATACATATATATATATATATATATATATATATATATATATATATACAAATATGAATTTTGGGGAAAAATATAAGTTTACAAAAAAGTTTAATGTTTTGAGTATATTTTGATGATTTAATGTCGTTTTATCATGATTTGGAATCATGTATTTATAACACAAAGTTCTTGTGTTATACTTGTATTCCCCCCCCCCCCCTTAAAACAATATAAATTATGAAAATAAGGGGGTATGAACTCACTTGATAGGTGGTGATTTGGACAGCGTTTCGTTTCCCGGTTATTTGACGAAAAACCGGCTTAAATTGAGCAGAGTTTCGACTGGAGAAAGTTGTTTTTCTCGGGATTCTCGGGGTTTCGAGGCTTGCTTAGGGTTTTAGACTTGATATCGGGGCTTTAGGGGTTGTATATAAGTTTGTGGAAGTGAAAAATATGAAAGTGTGTGAAATTTGGGGTGAAAAGTGTAAAATATCTGGAGGGTCTTGCATGGCTTATATAGGCCGAAGCCTCGGATCCGAGGCTGTGGGAGGCTGCCGCGTGTTCGGACAGGTGGCGAAGGGGAAAGGCTCGCTTCGGACAGCTGGCGAGGCGTGTTGGCTCCGGAGTGGACCGAACTTCGGTCCAATGAGGAGGTGTCACGAGGGTCCGAGGGGTGTCTCATGCGAGGGTGTCGGCTGACTACTGGACCTCGGCCTCGGTCCAATCAGAATGTGTCACAGAGATCTGCGGTCCAATCAGAAGGTGCCACATATCAGAAACGGGGAAGCCTCGCATGCGAGGTGACGTGGCCGAAGGTGGACCATGCGATTTTTCCCGGTTTTCAATATCTCTTGATTTTTGTGCCAAAAACTTGCGAAAATCATAACTTTCGCATACGAGCTCCGTTTTCGACGTTCTTTATATGCACGCGTAGGTAAAATTATACTCTACGACTTTCGTTTAGACTTCGTCGGCTATTTTGACTTTATTTTTTTATATTATTATTTTTAACAGACCGGGACAGGAAATCCGTTAAAAATTAATAACTTATTCATCCAACGTCTCTTTTTTGTCTGTCTTTTTACCATTGTACTACTATTGACGAGACTTTAAATTCTCTTTTAGGTTGTGTTGGCTAAAAATCACTCGATCATTATTCCGAGTTTTTAGCTGTATACTGCTATACTGAAACTTAGAAAAATCATAACTTCTTCATACGAAGTCAGATTTTGACGTTCTTTTTATAAAAGTTCTCGGTTTAACATAAACTACAACTTTCATTTAGATTGTTATGGCTAAAAAGCCTTTTATTGAAAATTCAGTTTTTACATTGAACAGTGTTTTGCCGGTTTTGTCGCGGATCTTCGATTGGTCATAACTTCTTCGTTATAACTCGGATTTTAGTGTTCTTTCTGTTTTTGGAAACCTTGTTACAATCTCTACCACTTGGTCCATCCCAATCGAGATTGTTTAACAATTTATTTTTGAGGGTCAATTATGTAAATATAGACAGTATGCTAAAATTTCTCTTTATTATTTTAAAAAGAGCTACAAATTGACCTACATTACTACATAGGTTTGAAATAACGGTTTGTTACAGTTGTACATTTTGTTGTTATACAACCTATGTATCGAAAAAAATGTAAATATTCTACTTATTCAATCTAATGGTTGTGTTTGCTTTGATTATTATGATGCAATTGTTATGATACTGTACATGATGTCTTCCACCCCCAAACGTTTCCGTCGTCTCGGTTTGGGGTGTGAGACTATTCATCCCCTGTAACAATACTAAATGACATTTTCAAGGATTATTAACAAATAATTACTATAAGTTGTGAAATTTCAACATACCCTGCGACGAACTTCAAAGATAAAAAGTTCATCCCATGCGGCATTGCCAAGATCATTAGCTATTGAAATCAATGCTTGAACGCATCTGGTCCTTGCACTCTGAGGCAATTGTCATTTTTTTTACCCATATAGTTTCAATATAATTTTTATCATGTTTCTTGTTATTTATATATTTAATCCAATTCGTTAGTCAATTGTTGGTTTTTGTTGAAAATTATGCAGGATCCTAGAGCACTATATAAGGTATTTTTGTTAGATGAGAGTAGCAGTGGACAACTTTCTACTAAAAGTCAACTTATGGTGAGTCATGTTGTATTCTATTGGCTTCTAATAACTTATTTAAAATTGGTTTATAACTTTGAAAGTAGATTTAAATCTTTGATCTATATTTTCTTTCTTAATACAACTCATAGGTAGCTTTCTTTTTTACTTAATGGGCTTAATGAGTTCAACACTTAAATCTGGACAACTATGGTTGTTTCTTTTTTACTTAGTTAAATTTATAAAAAGTTTAACGTTGTAATTACATGTGATTCACATGTAAATCACATATGAATCACATGTAATTCATATGTGAATGACATGTAATTCACATATGAATTACATGTGATTCACATGTAAATCACATATTAATTACATGTGATTCACATGTAATTCACATATGATATGAATTACATGTGATTCACATATAATTCACATATGAATTACGTGTGATTCACATGTAATTCGCATATGAATTATATGTGATTCACATGTAAATCACATGTAATTTACATATGAATGACATGTGATTCATATGTAAATCACATATGAGTTTCACATGTAATTCACATATAAATTACATGTGATTCACATGTAAATCACATGTAATTCACATATGAATCACATGTAATTCATGTGTGAATCGTCTGTGATTTATATGTTAATCACATGTAAATCACATATGTATTTTTGTGAGTGTTTTTGCATCAATCGATTTTTTTTTAATTTTCTTGTAGATTTGGAAGAAAATGTGGTGAAAATGGAAGAGGTGAAAAATGATAAATTGAAGAAAATATGGAAATATTTACACGAAGACATGAAAATGCTTTTAAATTTTTTTTGCATGTTTTTTGTTTTTTATATTTTTTTGTATCGAATAAAATATTTACTCTATTGTGTTTATAGATTAGTAAATAAAATGAGTTTTCTTATGATTTATTTACAAATATTATAGTATATGAAATATGCATGTATGCATTTGTAAAAATATGCATATATATATGTACCTAAAATGTTGATTTTTTTGGCTAAAAATTATAGTATTTTTTAAATATTTCAGTTTTTTTTTAATTTATTGATTTTTAAATGCTTTTAAAAAAATTGAAGTTTTTTTTAAAACAAAAAATTTCATTTTTTTTTCAAAAATTCATGTTTTCTATAAATAAAAATTAAAAAATCTGCACTTTTAAAATAAATTGAAAAATACTATTTTTTAAAAAATCCGAAAATTTGATTTATTATGTAAATTTTTAGACATTTCTATTAATATTTTCAATAACACAAAAAATTAAACATTAAATGAGATTGGTAAGCTTACGATCATGCCCTTAATGAATTAAATTTGATCTAACGCTCCACTTTTAGTTATCGGGTTCTCGAGAAACTATGAGTTCTCAACCGATCTCACCTCTCTCTCTCTCGCTCTCTCTCTCTCTGTATATATATATATATATATATATATATATATATATATATATATATATATATATATATATATATATATATATATATATATATATATATAGGTGAGATCGGTTGAGAACTCATAGTTTCCCGAGAGAGAGAGAGAGAAAGAAAGAGAGAGAGAGGTAGGTCTATGTACTTCCAACATCTTGTATGGACGTAGGAACCAATAGTATTTTAGAAAAAAATAAATTATTAATTATCCAAATAAGGGTATATTATAGTACGTGATTGGTTATCCCTTTATAAAATAACTTCCATATATATGAACATAAAAAAAATCATTAATTAATCTAATAAGAGTATAGTAGTAATTGTAGGTATAATAACTCTAATTCTAATTTAAATGCGGGTAAGTAATTGGTTATCCCTTTATAAAATAACTTCCAAATGTATTCTCCAACGAGTTAATTTCCTAACCCTAATTACTTGTAAATAAAAGCTTGATATTAAACCTTGTGCATCAAGGTAAAAGAAAGAAGCAATGAAAACTTGCAATGATTAACTCATTTGAACATGTACAAAACACAAAAGGAAAATAAACATGCTGTGATTTTTTATTGAGTTGCTCAAAACTGGACCTAGACATATATTTAAAAAAAAAAATCATATTCCAATACCAAAACTAGGAATATCAACCTTCTATAATCAAAGTTATCCCAATATAATAAAACTTTCCTTATTAACCAATTAATCCAACAATGAACCCCTTAATTGGTTTCGTCATACCGGCCACTTCTTTACAACAATGTCGGTTCCTCTTCGAGTAGATTTGTCTATTGTTTCTCCTACTTAGGACATATGTTGCTATAGTGATCAAACTCACCATATTTGTAACATTTAATGTGACTTTTATCCCGGACACATTCATTACCATCTTGACTCTTCCCGGACGCCCGCCCTCTTCCCCGACAACGTCCGAAGTCATCTCGATTTGAACCTCCGATGCCACAATGCTTATAAAACATGTGATTTTTCCTCACTAGCCAACAACAACCCACCTTCAGTGTCCTCCACGTTCTCGATTCCTCTTATAAGCTCCTCGTATACCTTCAATCTACCAACGACATCATCGAATAACATTGAATCCAACTCGAAACATTGTTGTATTGAAGCCACGATTTGAATAAACGACTTAGACATCGAATCAAGTAACATTTTCACCAAATCTCTTGCTTCAAGCTCGTAACCATGACTTCTTGCTTTTGACGCTGAACCGGATAATTCCGTCACGAAATCATCGACCATTTCCCATATCTTTCTTTAAAACCGTCAACTACCTCTGCTTTCTTCTCTAGGTGTTTGTGTTTGTTTTGACGGCAAAGCAAATGAAAAATCTCTCAACTAATTTTAGTCTTCCCACCCATCACATGCAAACTTGCGTTTGTTGAAGAAGGATTTTTTGTAAATTTATTTAAAATATATATATTTATGCAGAAGAAGAACATGCACCTTTTCTTTCACGTTGATTTAATATATATATATATATATATATATATATATATATATATATATATATATATATATATATATATATATATATATATATATATATATAGGGGGCTCTGTTATTGTGAGAACTAAAAAATGTTTGTGAATTTGTGAACTCATAATCAACTCATTCTTTTTCAAAACCAAAAACACAAAAATAGTGCGTCTAAGTCATATCTAGGCTGACAATTATTTTTATTTATTTTAGAAAATTTGCATGTGTGCACAATCAGCAGTCATAAATAATCAACTCATTATTTATGAATACATATAAATAAATGTATTCATACGTATATTCATATATAAATAAATATAGAGAAAATGATTATTCATATATGAATATGGCGGCGGTGGGTGGTGGCAGATGTGGCGGTTGTTGGTGGTGGTTAGTTGTGGAGGTGGTGATGACGGCGGAGGTGGTTGGTGGCGACGGTGGTAATGGTTGGTGTCGGAGGGGAGGTAGTGTATTCATATATGAATACACTTATATTTATATTCATATATGAATATTACTCATTATCCGTCGCCCCGGTACGCCGGAGGGTTTTGTAGCAAAAATAAATGATTGGCTGAGAATGATTATTTCATTCTCAATTTTTTTTATTTTCTAAATTGAATATATATATATATATATATATATATATATATATATATATATATATATATATATATATCATACTATACTTATAAATGAGATATTTTTCCTATCATCACATGTATTTGAAACCCCCACACAAATTTCCAAGCACCTCATACATTTGAAACCCCCACACATTTTCACCTTCAAAGTAATTAATCACACATCATGAAAGGTTTTATAACTTATATAATATGTTTAATAATCAATTAATTGATAGTCTACTATAAAAATGTCATTCTCTTTGACTTTACACACAAATACAAATCACATACAAAATTCACAAAGAAAACAAGTTTAATGGTTTTGTGTTGGTTTGAGGGCTTTGGACCATTTTTTGAGCCATGTTATTATGTTAAAGTTTTTAATTTGTAACTTTGTTATATACTAATTCTTTTTTTTTATATTTTTCTTGGTTTAAGTATTATTTTAAGACAATCATTGTATGTTGTGGTTGAAACTTTAATGTAAATTAGATTAGAATCAAGTTAATGATCATATGTTATGGAAAGTGATATAGATAATATTTAATTAAATATTGTATATATGTTTGTATGTTTGTGTTGCTTCAAAGTAATAATTAATAAAAATTAATGGATATTCAATATTATCTGTAGTATCCATGTAAGTCTCTTTAAAATGCAAATTGTCTATCTTATCACTTTATATTTTAGTATATGTTTAACATTTTAATTATAATAATAAGTGTCTTTTAAAAGTTTTCTTTTGTTTATTAATAATAATAAGTGGTTTTAAAACTAATGAACCATAATTATAAATAATAAAATCAAATTATAAAAATCATGGATATATCATATTATCCATGCAAGTCTCTTTTGAAATGCAAATTGTTTATCTTATCAGTTTATTATTTAGTCTATGTTTCACATTTCAATAGTAATATTAAGTGTTTCTTAAAAGTTTTCTTTAACTTATTAATAATAATATGTGGTTTAAAACTAAAGAACAATAATTTTAAATGATAATAACATCACTTTATAAATTACATAACGTTAACAACAAATAAATTGTATTTTAAATGAACATCATTATTGAAATTAGAAAATAATCGCATAAGTAAAAATTTAAATTAATCAATCATAAGAATTGTTAAAAATAATATTAAATATATAATTATATTTAATTTTATTAATGAGGAAGTTGGGTTGATGTCAATGAATAATATTGTTCAAAATATTATGTCAAAGTTGATGTCAATAACATAACCATTTTAAATATATATTTTTCAACATTTTAACAATATATTTTTAACCTACGCTGCGCAACGCGCGTGAATTCGTCTAGTATATCTTATAAAGCAAGCTTTTTTCCTTGAACCCCGTGCATTTGAAACTCCCAAGACTATTCAACTTATAAAAACTAATTTATGATTAATTGAAAGATTATGATTTGTAACTCCCAAAACACTTCAAGTCATGCTATTTAATTGATGAATTAAATGAAATATTTAGCATATATAAGAAATTTGTAGATTACATATTGCATGTATGTCAACACAAAATGATAGATTATATTTGTAGGGTTTGAAGAGTTATGTGAGTGGTTCCATGGATGTAAGAAAGCAATTGCAACTTTTCCAAATATAAATTCATGTAAACTCGAATAGGGTGCATGTTAAGTTTTAGATATTAACCAAGGTTCAAATTTAGGTATATTTGTAAAGGTATACTTGAGATCATTTTTTAAGTTTATGTGTTATGCATCTTTCTATAATCACAGGATGATGAAGTGGGACTGATGATCACTTCTCATGAGCTTTTGGTAAATCAACCTTCAAGCTACTTATCAGTTGGAGAAATTAACTTTGTTAACATGTATGTATATTTATGTTGTCCATCCTTTTTATGTTAAGAAAATATATTTTATGTCCAAGAGAACATTATTCAACATGTATTTTATGCTATTTTAAGTTATATATTATGTTAGTTTCTATCGCTTATTTTGTTGTAAATAACATCGATGTAGTTTTTTATAATTGGTTTTGATGAAAGGAGTTTACAATTATTATTCCAAATTGTTGGTGATAATGACAAAGTTGAACGAATGATTTTGTAATATGATATGACTTTATTGTGGAAACCCAATGATTATGTGAAACATCCCAAAAATACGATCCAAAAATTTCGTTTTAAAATCATTAAGAAAACCATAATTCATCAACATCATAATAAAATCACAAGTCATGTATTCCCATAACATCATATCAAGATACTATATCAAAACCAAGTGTCAAAACATCAGAGTCTAAAACATCCCAGGCTAAAAACTGTGGTGTGTGCCATGCAGTCATCCCGAGCTCTTCCCCTTGCTAGTGGAAGTACCTGAAACCAAAACTGAAAACTGTAAGCACGAAGCTTAGTGAGTCTCCCCAATCTACCACATACCATACATATAACATGCAACTAGGAGATACGGGCCCCGCCCACTCTCATGGAGATTTGGGCCCCGCCTACACTCCACTGTCTAGGAGATTCGGACCTCGCCCACACTCCGTTGTCTAGGAGATTCGGGCCTCGCCCACACTTACTAACATGCATACAAGTATCACACTGACAACAAGTATATCTATTCCTATCAAGCAGACACATATCCATACTCAAATAATACTACGAGATTCGGGCCCCGCCCACGGTAGGCTACTATGAGATTCAGGCCCCGCCCACACTCAAATACTAACATATCACCTCGCAAAGCTGACTGCTAAAAACCCGAGTGAGAAATCCCCGATGGCTGCTCCAACGACTCCCTGACTATTAATATCACAATAACACTTAGTCAAAACCTAATAATCCTCCTTAGGGTAAAATGACCATTTTACCCCTGGTCAAAGTCAACGCTTTGGTCAAAGTCAACCTTCTGGTTGACCCAACTCGTCGAGTTGTTCCATCAATTCGTCGAGTCCTAGAATCCTGAAATCACGATCTAACTTGTTAAGTCTCCCCCTGACTCGTCGAGTTCCCAGGCTACTCATAGTCGCGATTTATCGAATCAACTCGTCGAGTCCTTTCACCGACTCGTCGAGTTCTACCTTAAGCTAAAACGGGAAAACACAATCCAAATCGTCGATTTCCTCTATGGACTCGATGGGTTCCTCTGTCTGTTTGGCCATCTTAACAGATTAAGCCTCTACTCTCCAACTACAACGTCCATACTTCATCTACATACTGGAAATGATCTTTTAAGGGTAAAGTTTCCAACTTTACCCGTTGATAACCCTTCTTGATGGGTTTAGCTAAAACCCTAGTTCTTTTAGGACATAGATCTTTGTTCAAAGGCCTTATTACTCCAAACCAAAGCATGAAAACCCAGATATAGGTCCTAGATACCAAAATAACACGTAAAGCCTCAGACTTTCCTTCCATGCATGGCCTTTTGGGCTCAAAAGGCCATAACAACACCTTAGAGCTTGCATGGGGGGCTTCAATGGCATAAAGTTTGCACCTTTATGCCTTAACAACCCTTAATGATCCCAGATCTGAAAGGATCCTAGATTGGGACATCCAAATCCCAAGGTTCAAGCTTCTTGGACCAAAACCCTCAAAAAGTGGAAATAAGTAGATCTAATGAATACATGATCAAGTTAGAGACTTGATTACCAGAAAGTGAAGTGAATGAGATGTTGCTTCTGGATCTACAATCTTCTCTTGAAGTCCTCAAGCTTCTTCTTCCTCTACAAGTTTCAAATCACACAAGAACACTCAAAATGGCTAACACACTCACACAATGCTCTAGGGTTTCTTGGATTAGGGTTTGGGACTTGGAGGCTGGAAATGAGGCCAAAAGGTGGGGATTAATAAGATTAAATAGGGTGCAAAACCCCAAAATTAGGGTTTCACTCTGGCAGACCTACTCGCCGAGTCGAGGGCTCTAGACTCGTCGAGTAGATAGCTTAAACCCCGAGTCCAAACTCGTTTCTACTCAACGAGCCTGGGGCTTCCAACTCGTCGAGTAGCTCTAATAAAATGAATAACTTATGAATAATAGCGTACCAGAAACGATGTGTTACAATTCTCCCCAACTTGTCTTAGAATTCGACCTCGAAGTCGGCTGCGTCTGGAAACAGCTCCGGATAGTGCTCCCTCATCTCCTCCTCGTGCTCCCAAGTGCACTCAGAACCCTTGCGGTGTTGCCACTGCACATTTAGTAGCTGAACAACCTTGTTCCTCAAGGTTTTCGTCTTGCGATCCAAAATCTCCACCGGCCTCTCAATATAGTTCAGGCTGTCGTCAACCTGAATATCCTCTAAGGGAATAATTTTTGAATCATCCAGTAAGCACTGCCGCAACTGGGAAACATGGAAAGTGTTGTGGATCTGGCTGAGCTCTGTTGGAAGATCCAATCGATACGCCACCTTGCCCACTCGGGCTATAGCCCTGAAATGACCAATGTATCTGGGGCCCAGCTTGCCCCACTTCCGGAACCGGATGACACCTTTACAAGGTGACACCTTCAGGAGGACCATGTCACGCACCTGAAACTCCAAGTCTGAACGCCGCTTGTCGGCATAGCTCTTCTGCCGACTCTGAGCAGTCTGGAGCCTGCTCCGGACCTGCTGGATCTGCTCCGTAGTCTTGAGTACTACCTCAGTACTCCCCATGACTCTCTGACCGACCTCACCCCAACAGATTGGGGTCCTACACTTCCTCCCGTAGAGCATCTCGAAGGGAGGTTGGTCTATGTGATGGGTTATGAGCATAACATCAATCCTATGGTGTACATGCAACCCTAATTGCTTTGATGTAGGTTTTTCTAAGTAAACATACAACATTGAATACCAAAGCACTAAACCCTAGATCTAACATACTATTATCGAAATTGACATAAGATTAGGATTAGAAACATTACCTTGATTTTTATGTAGCAATAACAATCACAAACCTTCTTGATCTTGACTTCTGAAAGCTTAGTGCCCAAATGTTGCACCTCTAATGGAGTCACAAACACCACAAGCAACAAGATGATTTAGGAGAGGGAGGAGGAGGCACAAAATTTGTCCAAGGGTTCTCTTAGAAGGTTAGGTCCGAATTTTGGGAGCCTTAGGGTTCATTTTATAGGTGAGCTGCTAGGGTTTCAGTCAAAACCTTAATTGGATTGCTTAGCCACCAAGCAGCCCTTTAGATCCTTCTAGAATCAAGGCCTTGACGATTTCTAAGTGGGCTTCCACCTTGAATTCGTCCACCTTATTCCTAAGGGATCTACAGCCTAAAACCAATTATCTTATAATTGCAATTCCAGTCCCCTAAGTTTAATTAATCTCTTTTGACCACAAAATTAATTCTTGATCAATATTAATTAAACAATATGATTTATCTTTTAATATATTATTCATATAATATATTAATAAATCATAATTAATCCTCCTTCTCCTTAATTTATCCTATTAGTTGCTATGGTGAAGGCAACCCAAAAGGACCATGCTCATAATCGGGTCAAGTACATACCAAAATAGTTATGGGCTTAGACACCTAATCCAACATTATGATGGGGTGGTAATTGTTGTTATACGAAAATTACGCTAACGGAAGATACGTATCCCAACTGCCACCGAAATCCAAAACACATGCGCGTAGCATGTCCTCGAGAGTCTATATCGTCCTCTCCCTCTGTCCGTCCGTCTGAGGGTGGAAAGCGGTGCTGAAATGGAGACAAGTACCCATCTCATCGTGAAACCGCTTCCAAAATCTGGAAGTGAAACGAACATCTTGGTCTGACACCATCGAGACAGGCACTCCATGTCGTGCCACTATCTCACGCACGTATATCTCGGCCAGCTTCTTGGCCGATATGATCCCCTGGATCGAGATAAAATTCGCACTCTTGGTCAACCGATCCACGATGACCCATATCGAATCTACTCCACGTGCGGTCGTGGGAAGCTAAGTGATGAAATCCATGGTGATATCTTCCCATTTCCACACGGGAATGTCTAGTGGCTGCATTTTCCCGTGGGGCCGCTGCTGCTCGGCCTTGACCTTCCTGCAGGTCAAGCACCTCTCCACATACCATGCTACGTCCCGCTTCATGCAGGGCCACCAGTAATCAGGGCGAAGATCCCTATACATCTTCATCGCCCCAAGATAGATGGAGAACCTCGACTTATGGGTCTCATCCATCAAAACCTGTCGTACTCCGCCCCAGTACGGAACCCAGACCCTCCCATCCAGGGTCAGCAACCCACGATTGTCATAATCAAATGAGGCCACTCAGCCTACGATCTGCTCGCACTTCTGGCGCTCTTCTTTCAGGCCCTCTACATGCGCCTCTCTGATCTGCTCCAACAATGGAGTAATCACTGTCATCCTTAGACAGATGTCTCAAATCGGGGCCGCTACCGTCTTGCGGCTCAGGGCGTCGGCCACCACATTGGCCTTGCCCGGGTGGTAAAGGATCTCACAGTTGTAGTCCTTCACCACATCTAACCACTGACGCTACCTCATCTTTAGATTCGGCTGATCCATGAGATACCTCAAACTCTTGTGGTCCGTGTAAATGGTACAACAGACCCCATAGAGGTAATGCCGCCAAATCTTCAGGGCGAACACCACATCCCCCAGCTCCAAATCATGCGTCAGATAGTTAGCCTTGTGAGGCTTCAACTGCCTCGAAGTGTAAGTTATCATGTGACCCCGTTGCATCAATACTGCACCCATGCCCGTAGTCGAAGCGTCACAATAAACCACGAAGTCATCGACGCCCTCCGGTAAAGTCAGGATCGGTGCCCCGCACAACCGCTGTCTGAGAGTCTCGAAGGCTGCCTGCTGCTCAGTCCCCCAGCAGAAGGTCACCGACTTCTTGGTCATTCGGGTCAAAGGAACAACGATCTTGGAGAAGTCCTGAATAAATCTCCGATAATAACCCGCTAGACCAAGGAAACTCTGAATCTCAGTTGGAGACCTCGGAATCTCCCACTGCATCACGGCCTCTATCTTGGCCGGATCGACCAGAATACCCTTATGGTTGACAAGGTGCCCAAGAAACTGCACCTCACGCAACCAGAACTCACACTTGGAGAACTTTGCAAAAAGTCTCTCCCTCCTCAGTGTCTCCAGAACCTCCCTCAGGTGCTCCTCATGTCGCTCCTGAGACTTGGAATAGACCAAGATATCATCAATGAAGACTATCACAGACCAATCCAGCATCGCTCTGCACACACGGTTCATGAGGTCCATGAACGTGGTTGGAGCATTGGTCAGACCAAACGACATCACCACAAACTCATAGTGACCATAGCGAGTCCTAAAAGCTGTCTTCTGCACATCGTCGTTGTCACACCCCAAAACCGGAACGATGGAAACGTTCTGGGGTGGAGGACGTCATGTACAATATCACAACAAAGCATAATAGTAAACAAGCAACAACATCCATTGCATTAATAGAATAATTTTAATACAAGCGTGTTCTGTATAGTTTGTAAGACACCAAAATGAACGATCAAAAATAAAAGATAAGTCTTGTATGTGCTCCATCTTCTCAAAAGCTTCATCGGTACCTGTCTACTGATGACCTAAGAATACAAGTTATTTTGAAAGAGTTTATCAGCATTAACGCTGGTGAGTTCATAAGTATTTAGTGTCATTGCCTGTATGAAAATGTTTGTAACAACGTAGTGTAAATGTTCATAGCTGTTCGTAAATGTTTGTAAATAGTTGAACTCTCTAGAAAATCCAATATTTTCTACTGAAATGTAGTCTTCTACCAAGACCCGACTGTTTGTATGTTTGTTCTTTTGTAAATGTAAGAGTTTTCCCAAATAAAACTATCCTTATGAAAAATATAGTTTAGGGCCTCACCGATGCGAGATGAATATAAGGTAGATGTAATAGGGGAAAATAATGTTTTACCCCAGCAGTATCACTGCCGGCTAAATGTGATGAAAATGTAGACTCCAGGTAGTATTAAATGTACAATACACCTCGGGCAGTCCGTTTGCCTTTAATTCTTAGTTAGTTAATTAATGGTTTGAATGTGAACTCGTATGTAACCATGCTGATCGACGGCTGAATAACGGATGACCCTCCGGTGTCATATGTAGTGAGGTAACATTCTGTCACCCCTTGGCCTTATCGGTTGGGACTGTAGCTAGTAGTCGGGGTGTGGGAGTGTCTGTCTCGTATAGATCTATACACACAATGCCCGCTCTCCCTCCAGGAGACTCTGGTTACAAAGTGATACCACAATGAAGTGTCGTATCGAGAAGTAGTATGTCACATTCTGATTATTGTATTCAAATGTTTGTATAGTATGTCATAGTGTAGTGATGTTTTCTCTGTACTAGTATATAGTATATTCTCTTGTATAGTGTATAGTATGTTCTCTTGTATAGTGTATAGCGTGTATTGACTCATAACTGTACTGACTCTTGTATGTGTCGTTGTAATAGTAATAGTGAGTAGTAATCCCTTAACTATACCTATTATAGTTAAATAGTAATGTTGTTTGTATGCCTCTGCTACCTCAAAGGTACTGAACTGAAGTGAAAGGTTTTATATCTGTTAGAACAAAGTTCTATTAGGATCGTTAGATTCTATGCAAGCAAACAGTTAAGAATGTAATCAAGAATACAAGAATGGCTTTGAATATGTCGTATGATTAATACTTCAACACCTCAGAAGAGCTCGATTAAGAACTTCGACTGTAGAGGTGTTTAGGGTTACAAAACAATGAACGTAATAATCAACTCACTCTAACGCATACATGCATGCATATTTATAGTATAACCCTATTAGATAATCACGGATGGACAGGCCCAATCCGGATACAAAACATAAAGCCCAAGACGCAACACAATTAGACTCAACAATCTCCCCCTTTGCGTAATTGGGACCGAAAGCTCACTTCGGTTGAGCTGCAGAAGTCTTCTTTGTTGTTTTGAACACCTTCGAAATGATAGCCAGCAAATGATAACGGAACGTTATGTACCACCGAAGCATGTCAGTAAAATTCTTCTTGTCAGCTTCTGAGTTCTGCTTGCACCGATGAACAATATTAATGATGTGCTCCAAGCAGTCAGTTGAGAATAAATGTTTATCAACAAGACCGAATAAAAATCTGTGAGCTTCGCCTTTTGTAAACATCACATTGAGATGTTTTGAATCTATTTGGCCCATCTTCATCTTATTCACATCTCCTGGTTTCGGTGTTGGCTTGATGGTCGGTTTCTTGTTCATTACTTTCGCTATTTCTTGATCCATAGCTGTGATCGGTATATTTTACATCACGCTTAATATACTATAATTTATGTAAAATAACCGATTTTATCTAAGAATGGTGCTACTTTGACATGTATTTGAATTATGTTTGTAGGTGGTAAATATGATGAAAATGGTACAAAAAGATGCAAAAAGAAGTTCAAGGAATTACACGAAGAGAAATCAAGATTGAAAACAAAAGAATTGAAGATGTTCGGGTTTGGAAAGACGAGAAAACAAAATAAAAAAAGGAAAAATTGTATTTTTAAAAATAATTATAATTTAATTAAAATGATTTATTTAGGAAATAATAATTTTATTATTTTCTAAATAATTTAATTTAATTAAATGTATTTTTAATAAAATCAAAATAAAAATAATATATAAAAATCATGTTTTTTAAAATAAAAATAAAAAGAATTTAAATTAATTAATGAGGTTTAATTAAAATAGATTATTGGTAATTAATTATTTAATTTCTAAAAAATTTATATTAATTAAATTAATTTAATTTAATTTAATTCACAAAAAGAAAAATATATATATATAAAAGGAAAAATTTCGGAATGAGCCCAAACCCGGAGCCCAAACCCAGAAGCCCAAAAGCTCGCGACCCAGATCCGAAGATCCGAGCCCGATCCGGAGACCGCCCCGCAATCCAGATGCTCTCACAGTGAAACCCGGCTCCGACCCGGGTTGGATCCGCGCTTTTATCCGAACGTAACGTCATCGATGACGTCGTCCGATCCATATTCGCTTTGATCCGGCTCCGACCCGCCCCGTTGCCGCCCCGTTTCTACTCACAGAAGATCCGCGTCTCGACCCAACTCGGACCCGATCTGGACCCGCGAAAAATGGCCCTAAACGACGCCGTTTTGATGCCAGCTCCAAGTGCTTGTGCCATGTGCTGAACCTACGGGTTTTCCTATCTTTTAAACACTTTCCAACCAATTTTAACCACTTTTTCACCACTTTTCCTATTTTAAACTCAAATTCTTTCCAACAAAAACCAAATAATTCCATCTTTTTAATTCTTTTGAATTCTTTTTCATAAGATTTAGATTGGATCTTAGGTCCAATCTAAAAGCTTAATATTCCTAGCTTTATTTCATTCTTTTTGATATTTAATTTTCCAAAAATTCACTATAAATACCACCTCAAAATCACCATTTCAAACACACCTCTTACCTCTAAGACACCTCTTACATTCTTACACACCCTCTTATACCTCTTATACCAACCTACTTTCATACCACCACCTTCTTTAGGAAATTTCTATATTTTTTTGGAAGCATTTTAGTCTTCCAAATTCTTTTCTTTTTCCAAGAATTCAAGCCATCAAAGATTCAAGACTTTTCAAGATTCAAGATCAAGACATCAAGAATTCAAGAATACAAATATGAGTTTGTATAAGTCTACAATGCGCGGCTAAATCCTCTCGTGATCGCAACCGGGAGTAGGTTTTAATTCTTACTTATTGTACTATTTTTGGGTGTGAACATTTGAATTTGTTGAATATTATTTGTGGATTTTGTTTATGTTTTTAACATTATAAAATCGTTACACTTATTTTATTCATTTATCAATTAATTATTCCAAGTTTAAAATAATTTTAAGTGATCTCCCCACCGTGCCAAATCATCCAATAGCGGTGTGTAGGACGGAGGGTGCGGTTACACTTATTTTCTATTTTGGACTTAGACTTTAATTGAATCGACTATGAAAAATTAATAACACTCATTTCTAATTCATATAATTATTAATTCTGAAACCGGAAGCGATCATTTTTTTTAATTGAATTAAAATCATATATTTTTTGTTTGTCATCATATTTATAAATCTCAAATTAATCATTATTTCTTTATCGTTAAATCAAAATAGTAACTAAACTATTAACCATAAGCTCCTCTGGATCCGACCCTTACTTACCACTCGCTAGATTAGTGGAAATAAGGTTTATTTTTGACGCGACAACGACCGCTCGTCAAATTTTGGCGCCGTTGTCGGGGAGCTATTGCGCTTAATATTTAGTTATTTATTTTGATTTTTATTTTAAATTAAAAAAAAAATTTTAAAAAAATTAAAAACAAAATTTTTGATAAAAAAATTTCACATTTTCTTTCTAGTTGTTTATTTGATATATATATATATATATATATATATATATATATATATATATATATATATATATATATATATATTAGTATAATTTTCTAATATATATATAAAATAAAAAAAAATCACAATTTTTTTTTTATTTTTAAGTATAATTTCGAAAATATATATAAAAAAATATATTTTTTTTTTCTTTTTTGTTTATTTGATTTTTTTTATAACTTCGAAAATATATAAAAAAAATATAAAAAATACATATAAAAAAAAATTATTTGATTCTTATAGTCTTTATTTATAATTGTTAAATTCCTTTTACGCGTTTGTATTTTTTTTTTGTTGTGCATGCATACTCGTTATTCGAGACGATCCTCTCCATTGCTTTTTAACTCAGAAATCGAAAGAGCGGCAAGAAGAAATCGTGTTACTCACCGCGCCTTAATTTTTGAAGAAGCCAACAAAATCGACGACAAGATGACAGACCGAAAAACCATGGGAGATTTTGCACGACCCTCACTTGACGGGACCAAATCATGCATTAAACGACCTGAAGTAGGAGCTACAACTTTTGAGATCAAGATGCATGTGATCCAAATGGTGCAAAATAGTGCGCAATTCGATGGCTCACCCGATAGTGACCCCAATACACACATCACTAGTTTCTTGGACATTTGTGACATGTTCAAGATGGATGGAGTAACTGAAGATGCAATCCGACTACGCCTCTTTCCTTTCTCTCTACGAGGCCGTGCCAAGAGGTGGTTCTCAACATTACCCGCTGAATCCATCACCACTTGGGAAGACTTGGCTGACAAATTCCTAACCAAGTACTTTCCACCATCAAAGACAAACATGATGATCAATGAAATCCTTTCATTTCAAGCTGAAGATGGCGAATCGCTATACGAAGCATGGGAAAGATACCGAGAGCTACTCCAAAGATGCCCACATCATGAGCTACCTATGTGGAGGCAGGTCCAAACATTCTTTAATAGTTTGGACATTCATACACAACAATCACTCCATGCAGCTGCCGGAGGTTCCATAAGGAACAAAACACCAGAAGAAACTTATGAACTCATAGATGAAATGGCAATGAATGGCAGTCCCGCTCATTCGGTCCAATATCGTGGCAACAAAAACAAACAACTTAAATTTGAGAGTGTACATCAAACCGATGAAGTGCTGACTGAAGTCCTTTCCCAAATGCGGAAACTGACAACTGAAATCAGTCAACTTAAACAAAACCCTCAATCTAATGTTCAAACTGTTTGCAGTTTATGTGAAGGACCACACAAGACTAAAGACTGCAGAAAAGGGAACATGTTCGCTCAAAACAATGATAAAGTTGAAGAAGTCTTTTATTCTTCCGGTGATCAGGTTGACTTGAATGAAGAAAGGCGAAATTTCTATAGACCACAACAACAACACAATCAATTCAACAACCAAAGCAACAATGACCGATGGAGGAACAACAACAATTCAAGTTCAAATTGGCGGAACAACAACAACAACTTCAACCTCTGGCAAGGCAACAAGGTCAGCAACAACAATTCGGGCCAATCCAGTCAAAATCAACATCATGGGCCAGTTTCTTCTCAAGCAAATCATGGAAAGACAAGTGAACCATACCATGATAAGCAAATGGAACAATTGATGAACATGATGAAGGAAAGTCTCAAGCAAAATGAAATTAACTCCAAATCAATTTCAATACTTGAGAAGCAATTGGGACAAATAGCAGAGCAAATAAATCGGCGACCACCTGGCAACCTTCCGGGCACCACGCAAGTAAATCCTCAACACTCAAGAGCTTCAACTAGCAACACCACCACCACCAACACCAACAACAACGCACATCTAAATGAGGTAACTATTCTACGTAGTGGTAAATCATATGATAATCAAGTGCATAAGCCTACACCAAACTCGTTAAAAAATCCTGATGAGGTTTTAGTGGAGGATTATGTATCTTCTGATAATGAAAGTGAAAAGACTCTTAAAACACCAATTGAACCAGAACATAAATTGAAAGGAAAATTGCATGAGTCGGAACTGTCTAAAGTTGGGGAAGGACATGTGGAGACAAATACCACCCCTTACCCAACAGCTTTGAAAAACCCAGAAAAACAAGTTTTTAAAAAAAATGATGATATTTGGGAAACTTTTCGACAAGTCAAAATTAACATCCCACTTATCGATGCCATTAAGCAAATTCCGGCTTATCCTAAATTCCTCAAAGATTTATGTACTCAAAAGAGACGTCACCGAATTCCAACAAAATCAAACGGTACAGCACATGTTAGTGCCGCTTTGACAGGAATACTTCCACCCAAATTAAAAGATCCTGGAGTACCTTTAATTACAATTGAAATTGGAAACATAAAAATCAAAAAGGCATTTCTTGATCTTGGAGCAAGTATCAATGTCCTTCCTGGTAGTTTATATGATAAATATGACCTTGGCCCATTGCAACCAACTAACATTACTGTGTCCATGGCCGATTTGTCACTTAAATTACCACGGGGGATGTTGCCTGATGTCATAGTCAAGGTGGAAGATTTTTATTACCCAGTTGACTTCATAGTTATGGACTCTGAAAAACACTTCAAGGACAAACAACAAAATGTCATTCTCGGTCGTCCCTTTTTAGCAACTATAAATGCTCAAATTAGTTGTCGAGATGGTGCAATTGACGTGACTTTTGGCAACCGCAAGTTGAGACTACAAGCCTTTGGACCGAACGCTAACTCTCCAGATCATAATGATTGCTTTATGATAGACACCATCGGGGATTGTGTTCACGAGCATACCGCAAATATGCTCCTAGACATAACCAATGATTTGGAGGATGTTTTTTGTGACAGTGACAGATCTCAATCAATTGAAGATCAAAAAGAGTTTCTGAATGCTATCCATGGTCGCACGTCAACTTGGTCAAATAATTTTGATGATCTCCCAGATTCAATTGATTCAAAGATAAAGCCATCATTGGAAGAACCACCAGCATTGGAATTGAAGTTGTTACCGAAGCATTTGAAATATGCCTTTTTGGGAGAAAATCAAACGCTTCCGGTGATCATTGCATCAGATTTGACAGAGGAACAAGAACAAGCATTACTGAAGGTGCTTAACACATACAAAGCCGCAGTTGGATGGACAATTGCCGATCTTAAGGGAATAAGCCCAGCAGTTTGCATGCATAGAATCATTACCGAACCGTCGACAAAACCATCAAGAGAGACGCAAAGAAGATCGAACCCTAATATGAGGGAAGTCGTGAAGAAAGAAGTGTTAAAGTGGTTAGATGTCGGAATCATCTACCCAATCTCTGACAGTGTATGGGTTAGCCCAACGCAAACCGTTCCAAAGAAAGCTGGCGTCACGATCGTAGAAACTTCAAGTGGTGAAAAGATAACCACTCGGCCGGTAACCGGGTGGCGGGTTTGTATTGATTATCGCAAATTAAATACTGCCACTTTAAAAGACCATTTTCCTTTACCTTTCATTGACCAAATAATAGAGAAATTATCAGGTCAAAAGTTTTATTGTTTTCTGGATGGGTATTCTGGATACAATCAAATACCTATACATCCTGAAGACCAAGCCAATACTACTTTTACATGTCCCTATGGTACTTTCGCATTCCGACGAATGCCATTCGGATTATGTAATGCCCCTGCCACTTTTCAAAGATTAATGACTAGTATTTTTTCAGACATGGTCGGGGAGTCCTTGGAAATTTTTATGGATGATTTCTCTATTTTTGGATCAACATTTGACACATGTCTCCAACAATTGGTAAAAGTTTTGAAACGTTGCACGGAGACAAACTTGGTTTTAAGTTGGGAGAAAAGTCATTTCATGGTTAAAGAAGGAGTTGTACTTGGGCATGTTGTTTCTGAAAGAGGATTTGAAGTTGACCATGCCAAAGTACAACTCATTTCCTTACTACCACCTCCCACAAATGTCAAAGGCGTGAGATCTTTTCTTGGACATGCAGGTTTTTATAGACGATTCATCAAAAATTTTAGTGCAATTTCAAAAACTTTATGCAATTTGCTCTCTAAAGACGTACCATTTTCTTTTGATGAATCGTATATGAAATCCTTTCAAAATCTAAAGGGACAACTTTCCCAAGCACCAATATTGCGATCACCTGATTGGTCACAACCTTTTGAAATCATGTGTGACGCAAGTGATTATGCGGTTGGTGCTGTATTGGGGCAACGGGTGAATAAAAAGCCCGTTGTAATCTCTTATGCTAGCAAAACTTTTTCCGATATACAATTGAATTACACAACAACGGAAAAAGAGTTGTTAGCAGTTGTCTTTGCTTTAGACAAATTTCGCTCATATGTTTGGGGGTCAAAAGTTGTTGTTTTTACGGACCATAGTGCTTTGCGTCATCTCATGCAAAAGAAAGATGCAAAACCGAGGCTTATTAGATGGATATTGCTACTACAAGAATTTGACTTAGAAATTCAGGATAAGAAAGGAAGTGATAATGTAGTAGCTGATCACTTGTCCAGACTCCCCATTGATGTATCAAGCACTTTCAAGGAAGAAATTCGGGATACCTTTCCCGATGAACAATTATTGAACATCAATGGATTACCTTGGTTTGCTAATATTGTGAATTATTTGGCTACAGGAAAAATACCAGAGTATTGGACAAAGCAAAAGATGAAACATTTCATGGCACAAGCAAAACGGTTTATTTGGGACAATTCAGACTTATTCAAGATTGGACCAGATCAAATAATTCGGAGATGTGTCCCTGACCATGAAATTCAAGATTTATTGGCTCATTGTCACTCATACGCATGTGGAGGACATTTCAGTGCTCAAAAGACGGGTCACAGAGTTCTAGACACGGGTTTCTTCTGGCCAACAATTTTTCGTGATGCGCATATGTTTGTTAAATCCTGTTTGAAATGCCAACAAGTTGGGGGGATCTCAAAAAGAGACCAAATGCCATTAAACCCCATCTTGGTTGTTGAAATATTTGATGTGTGGGGAATTGACTTTATGGGTCCTTTTCCAACTTCTTTCGGCAATATTTATATTTTGGTGGCTGTCGATTATGTCTCAAAGTGGATTGAAGCCGAGGCCACCAAAACAAATGATCACCATGTTGTTTGTAAGTTTGTCAAGAAAAATATTTTTGTGAGACATGGTATCCCTCGTGTGATCATCAGTGATGGGGGGTCACATTTTAAAAACTTTAAATTTGGCAAACTACTCAAACAATATGGTGTGAATCATAGAATTGCCACACCTTACCACCCTCAAACAAGTGGTCAAGTGGAAGTGTCTAATCGACAGATCAAAGAAATTTTACAAAAAACCGTTAGACCTGACCGCAAAGACTGGTCACTTCGACTAGACGATGCGCTTTGGGCCTATCGGACTGCTTTCAAAACACCGATTGGCACAACCCCTTATAGACTTGTTTATGGAAAAGGATGTCACTTACCGGTTGAGTTAGCACATCGAGCATTGTGGGCCATCAAAGAAGTAAATTTGGAGTATGATCAAGCAGGAAAGGAACGAAAACTACAATTGAGTGAACTGGAAGAACTCCGGGATGAGGCATACAATAATGCTGTCACATATAAGTCCAAGATGAAAGCATTCCACGATGCAAAATTAAAGATCAAAACTTTTGAAAAAGGACAAAAAGTGTGGCTATTTAATTCACGATTAAAGCTTTTTCCCGGGAAATTGAAAAGCAAATGGTCAGGACCATATGAAGTAGTTGATGTCACACCTCACGGAGCGATTGAGATCAAAGATGAAAAAGGCGGTGAGTCATTCAAAGTAAACGGACATCGTCTCAAGCCCTATATTTCATCCGCCACACGACATGAGGTACAAGTAGAACGGGTTGACTTTTTACAAGAACAACCCACTTACGTCATCTAGTTTTTGCTTCGAGGTAACACGTCTGGCTGAAGACGTTAAACTTAGCGCTACTTCGGGAGGCAACCCGAGAACTTTGTGGGTATGTTCACTGCAAACCCTCACGAGACTTCACTCGTCCATTAGGGTAACCTAGGGGTTTAAAAGGCTTGTTGCACATGCCAAGTGCAATCGCGATCCTCAGCGAAAATGATGGATTTATTTTATTTGGTGTGTTTGTGGTTTATTTCATTTTATTGTTTTATGGTTTTCTTTTGTGTTTTACATCGAGGACGATGCAAAGTTTAAAGTTGGGGAGGTATACTTAAATGAGAAAAAGGCGACAAACCAAATATGCTGCAATTTTTGGTTTTGATGGAGCCCAACAAGAAAAAAAAAATTCAACATTTTTCTCCTATTTTTGAAGATATAAAAGCCTCCTCTACCAAGAACTATCAGGTGATCTCGA
The DNA here is from genome assembly GCF_052849685.1 of Lactuca virosa. Taxonomy (NCBI): domain Eukaryota; kingdom Viridiplantae; phylum Streptophyta; class Magnoliopsida; order Asterales; family Asteraceae; genus Lactuca; species Lactuca virosa. The sequence goes on along the minus strand of NC_136430.1, from coordinate 401,096,246 downwards.
TTTTTTGTTTGTTTTGTGTGATTTTTTTTTAATATAAATAAGAAATTATCCCAAAAAGGAAAGAATGTAATTGTGTTAGTATGTTAGTGTGCTTTTACCAAATTATAGCAGGAAACATAAAAAAAAACATTTTGAAGCACCAATTAGTATTACTTGTATGGATATAGAAACAAACAATAGGATGCATAACAGTGAGAAAGTGGACCGTAACAGACTGATACATTTCATGCAGTAGATCAGCTTTCTAGAACTTGTTTTAACTCTATTTTAAGAATACTGAATATCAAAATGATAAAGGCAATTCATTTATTTTTATTTTTAGCCAATTAACCCTTAAGCCTACCCATTTGTATTTAAAATCCCTGTTGTTAACCACTTTGAGCCTTAGCCTGTTCGTTTCTTAAGCAGATTTAAGCCATATCTCAAACACTTTCCTACCATGTCTTTCGACTTTATAAGCAAAGTTTTATCATTTCCGTGTATGTATTTGTTATATATATTGTTCATATTTTAGCGAGTCAAATAAATTGTGAAATTTCAGAAAATTTCTCTTGCTTGGTTCTAAAAAATTGGTTTAATATATATATATATATATATATATATATATATATATATATATATATATATATATATATATAAATTGAAAAAGAAGACAGCTACCCCTTTATTTGAATGTTCTCTTTTTGTTTGTGTAAGTATTTATAGTTTTATAAACTTAAGGTTAGATATCAAGAAATTAACGTTGTTCGAAACATTTTACACAAATTTTCGACATTTTTAGAAAATCTAAGCCTAAGTTTAAAGTTGTATGATGTGAGATTTTTTATGTGTTATTTGTTATTTTTAGAAAATCAAAGTTTAGAAACAAATCTAAAGTTTGAGCTTCCATATTTTGATATATATCTGTTGTGTTCAAAAAAAAAATGTTAAAAATAAAAGTATAGCGTTAGTGAATGTTAGTTAGAAATATTTTATATGTTTGTAAACGTTTGCAATTTTTGTTTCAAGTTGAGTCCATATATATATATACACTTTGGGGTTTTGCTGTGCAAAAAAAAAAAAAAAAAAAAAAAAAAAAAAACAAGAACCAAGCATTTTAGTTTGAATAACTTTTGTGTTTTTATTAATAATACAATTTTTATTTGAAATGACATATTCAAATAATGTCATGATTTTTAAGTTGAACATAATCCAAAAAGATTTTTGTCTTATCTAAACATTTTGAGTCATTTTAGATAAGTTGTAGATGTTATTAATGTTTGTATATAGTTGTATTGTATTTATCGAGTTGTAATAATTATCTTTGTTGTGCTCTTAAAGTCTAAAAGACCAAGTCACCAATCCAAAAACATCCCTACCCTACCCTTAGCCAAACATTACAACCTGAAAGTCCTTTTGATTGATATTTAAGTAGTCACTAAGTAGAGGTAGATCATGCCTATGGTAAAGCGATATCTTTAAATCGACCTTGATTGTAAAACACGTCTCCACTTCAAAGAAAGAAATGTGACCTCATCCTAACATTTGTTGTTATATCTTGATCAGGTGGTATTGGTTGGTGTTATTTAATTCTGTTATGGTTCCATGTGAAAACTAGTTTATAATTCATATCTTTAGTTTTCAAAAACATCAAAGAAGTTTTCTAGCACGCTAATCAATTACATTTGGATCTTTCTCGGGACGAGAAAGAGATAAGTTGGGGAGGTTTGATCGGTATATTTTACATCACGCTTAATATACTATAATTTATGTAAAATAACCGATTTTATCTAAGAATGGTGCTACTTTGACATGTATTTGAATTATGTTTGTAGGTGGTAAATATGATGAAAATGGTACAAAAAGATGCAAAAAGAAGTTCAAGGAATTACACGAAGAGAAATCAAGATTGAAAACAAAAGAATTGAAGATGTTCGGGTTTGGAAAGACGAGAAAACAAAATAAAAAAATGAAAAATTGTATTTTTAAAAATAATTATAATTTAATTAAAATGATTTATTTAGGAAATAATAATTTTATTATTTTCTAAATAATTTAATTTAATTAAATGTATTTTTAATAAAATCAAAATAAAAATAATATATAAAAATCATGTTTTTTAAAATAAAAATAAAAAGAATTTAAATTAATTAATGAGGTTTAATTAAAATAGATTATTGGGAATTAATTATTTAATTTCTAAAAAATTTATATTAATTAAATTAATTTAATTTAATTTAATTCACAAAAAGAAAAAAAATATATATAAAAGGAAAAATTTCGGAATGAGCCCAAACCCGGAGCCCAAACCCAGAAGCCCAAAAGCTCGCGACCCAGATCCGAAGATCCGAGCCCGATCCGGAGACCGCCCCGCAATCCAGATGCTCTCACAGTGAAACCCGGCTCCGACCCGGGTTGGATCCGCGCTTTTATCCGCACGTAACGTCATCGATGACGTCGTCCGATCCATATCCGCTTTGATCCGGCTCCGACCCGCCCCGTTGCCGCCCCGTTTCTACTCACAGAAGATCCGCGTCTCGACCCAACTCGGACCCGATCTGGACCCGCGAAAAATGGCCCTAAACGACGCCGTTTTGATGCCAGCTCCAAGTGCTTGTGCCATGTGCTGAACCTACGAGTTTTCCTATCTTTTAAACACTTTCCAACCAATTTTAACCACTTTTTCACCACTTTTCCTATTTTAAACTCAAATTCTTTCCAACAAAAACCAAATAATTCCATCTTTTTAATTCTTTTGAATTCTTTTTCATAAGATTTAGATTGGATCTTAGGTCCAATCTAAAAGCTTAATATTCCTAGCTTTATTTCATTCTTTTTGATATTTAATTTTCCAAAAATTCACTATAAATACCACCTCAAAATCACCATTTCAAACACACCTCTTACCTCTAAGACACCTCTTACCTCTAAGACACCTCTTACATTCTTACACACCCTCTTATACCTCTTATACCAACCTACTTTCATACCACCACATTCTTTAGGAAATTTCTATATTTTTTTGGAAGCATTTTAGTCTTCCAAATTCTTTTCTTTTTCCAAGAATTCAAGCCATCAAAGATTCAAGACTTTTCAAGATTCAAGATCAAGACATCAAGAATTCAAGAATACAAATATGAGTTTGTATAAGTCTACAATGCGCGGCTAAATCCTCTCGTGATCGCAACCGGGAGTAGGTTTTAATTCTTACTTATTGTATTATTTTTGGGTGTGAACATTTGAATTTGTTGAATATTATTTGTGGATTTTGTTTATGTTTTTAACATTATAAAATCGTTACACTTATTTTATTCATTTATCAATTAATTATTCCAAGTTTAAAATAATTTTAAGTGATCTCCCCACCGTGCCAAATCATCCAATAGCGGTGTGTAGGACGGAGGGTGCGGTTACACTTATTTTCTATTTTGGACTTAGACTTTAATTGAATCGACTATGAAAAATTAATAACACTCATTTCTAATTCATATAATTATTAATTCTGAAACCGGAAGCGATCATTTTTTTTAATTGAATTAAAATCATATATTTTTTGTTTGTCATCATATTTATAAATCTCAAATTAATCATTATTTCTTTATCGTTAAATCAAAATAGTAACTAAACTATTAACCATAAGCTCCTCTGGATCCGACCCTTACTTACCACTCGCTAGATTAGTGGAAATAAGGTTTATTTTTGACGCGACAACGACCGCTCGTCAAGCTGCAACCTCATGGATGTAAGAAGCCAACATCCTCTTCAAGTGCTCCAAAATTGGTTTATATTCCCTCAGATTTGTAAGCAGAATATTGAATAATAAAATCCAATCATGAGGGTTTAGGTTTGGAAGATCTGCTAGAGATATAATCGACACCGAGTTTGCAGAGCCTCGTGTGATTTTGAAATTGACATTTACAAATCTCCCAGCAGACGTAGGTTTCAGTACCTCGACAGTGATTATTTTCTGTGCGCTCCATGTCAAGTACTGCGGTTGTCCATACTTCAGATAGAAATCAATAAGCTCTCGGTCAACCTTTGGATGAGGAAAAGGAACCTCAGCAGTCGAATCGAAGTAGTGGAACGTGAATGCCTTTCGTGTGATTGGCATGTCGAACTGCGAGTCCTTAGAATTATCACAGTCAAACGAAGCAACAGGTTCCAACCAACAAATACTTGGAAACTCTATAGCTTGATTGATAAGTGCCTCTTTAGTACATAAGGGAAACAAGGCCTTCTTGCAGTTCAAGGCTTCTTCTTCTTCCTTGTTTCTCCTTTCCCTCTCCTCTGCTTCCCTTGCAACCTTCAAGGTTTCATCAAGCTCTTTGTCTCTCTTCTTTCGCTTGAGAGCCTCAGCAATAGTTTCACCAGATTCGTTACTGCTATTATCATCAATCTCCTTTTGCCTTTCTTGTGGACCAGAACCTGAAGCTACATTATCCTTCAGTTCGGTTGTAACTTTGACCTTTGGTTGAGCAGTTTCGGTTTCAGTCTTAACCTTCGGTTGAGGAGCACCCTCTCCCCCTTGTTTTGGAGCAACGAATTTCTCTGAAACACCCTTCATCTCGTGTAACAATGCAAGGGCAGGAAGAAGTTTTGTTGTAAGATGATTCCGAATGGTCAAAGTGAGGATAGGATCATGAGCACCAAGAATGTTGGTGAGCATATCCTTCACATCCTCTGCACAGCTGCGAAAAACAGTTCTTTCGGTCTTTAACAAAGAAATTTCTTTTTCTGCTTGGGCTAGCTGCACTTTCTATACTTCAACCATGGATGTTTGGTTAGCAAGTTCTTCCTTCAAAGCACTTTCTTTCGCCAAATCAGCGTGAAGAGATTCAAGTCGAGAATTCACTGAACTGATAAGTGAAGAGTTCTCGGCTTGGATGGAAGAACGCACATCCTCAAACTTTGTTTGTTCTTCTTGAAGAGACTTGGACAAAGAATCCACAGAAGCATTTACCTTTGCTGCATTTGTATCAGCATGCCCTTTAAGTGACTCAAGAAAAATCTGAGTACTATGTACAATTTCAGTAACATCAGTGGTGGCCTTTTTGCAAGAGGAGGTAGACTCATTAACAACTTTGGTTGATTTTTCAATGGAATCGGTGTATTGTTCTAGAGCTGTATCCAGAAAAGCCTTGAGTACAACACCACTGTATGACTTGCTGTCCTCAAGCAATTTATCAAGCTTTTCGTGAATGCTCTGCAGATGTTGTCTTGTGACTGGAGCATCATCATCCTCATCAGTAGGAAGCCTATAGGGACTGAAGTATGTAGAATCATACTCATCATTAGCACCACCGAGAGTGGCACCGGAGTCGGTTGAATGTGAGGGTGAAAAGGGTGTAGAAGTAACTGGGGGTTCTGTTTCAGTAGTCGCCCCCGTATCAGATACGTTGACTCCTACTGTCGGTTCAGGAATAGTGGTTGTAGTGGATTGGGAAAAAATAGGAGTTGAGATGGGAGTTGTAGAAATAGGAATAGACGAAACTTGTGGGGGTGGTAAAGAAGTTGTTGTTGGAGATGTGGTAGGTGGGGGAATAGGAGGAACCGAAACTGGAACTGTTTGTTTCGGTGATGGAGGTGGGGTTGGAAGTTTGTTATGAGGAGATTCGGTTGGAGTAGGAGATCGGGGAGGAGTGTTACCTCTCGGTGATGCATGACGAATTTCCTCTTCTTCACCTTCCTCTTCATTTTCTGAGCTAGGAGGAGTAGGACTCTTGGACCTTTTTGCCATCTTTTTAATCTTCTTCGGTTTAGAAGAATCCCCTGTATCAGACTTTCGCTTCTTGGACTTGGAAGTCTTAGACTTATCATCCTCTTTTGGCTCTTTCTTGGTAGAAATCCGTTTACCTCGGTTACTCGGCTTGTCAACAGCATCTAGGGCAGCCTGCTGTTCAGGAGATAGGACTCTCGGTTCCTTGGGAGGAAGTTTTCGATAATCAGCCATGAGTTTACTTTCGGCTGTAACACATCTATACATTGTCTCAGGGATAGAGCCAATGTGAGGGAACTTCTTAGGATCAGAAATTATGATTTTCTTCGTGTGAAACATAGCAATAGACGCAAGTAGAGCATCCTTCATCATCGGAATGTCCAAAGAATTTATCGCCCTTCTGGTAATGAGAGTCCAGAATCGTGCACATGAGATTTCAGAATGCCTCGTTGTAGTGTTGAGGCTTTGCACCACTTGAGACCAGATGATCGTCCCATAATCAAGATTGAGACCATTGTAAAGGCCATAGAGAAGGGTTAGGAAAGCCTTGCTGATGCCATCAGATCCAACACTTCTCTCTGCCAAACTCTTGATAAGAAGAGTAAGCAGTCCATTCCATGGGGACGGTAGGCAGGACTTCTTAACCTTCGTTATTGTTGTAAGCACGTCAGTGTATCCCATTTCGTACAGCATCGAGAAAAGCTGGGTAGTGGTGATGAAATCGAGTGAAATCACAGATGAATCCACAGCGAGGTGCAACAAGGAACAAAATCTCCCTTTTGAAATAGAAGCCTTTTTAGAATGGATTAGAAAGTAGATTCTTTCCTTGTTCTTGTCATATAAGGCAGTAGAGTAAACTTGTGATAGAAGGGACATCGGAACGGCTTCCACCTGTGTTAGGGCTAGAACCAGTGGAGAATACTTCAAACACTCAACCACCTGCAGCATATACGAGTCGTACAGAAACGGATTGAGTTCAATAATCATGTTCTGATTGGGCTTGATCGAAAGCAATGTGGACGAAGCAGTCTGATCGTGAACGGATGAAGAAGTCGCCATTGTTGATCGAAGAAAGAAGATGAACAGTTTGAAACTTGCCTTGTAATTTTGAGAGAATTTGTTGCTGGTAAAAGACAAATAAAAGTAGAAACCCTTTATATACCGTTGCTAGGAGAGAGAAAAATCATCATGATAATGACGCGGTCACTAAAACGTCGCCTGAAAAAGCGCGATGTGACAGGTTGGTTACTCCCAGGTATACGTCAGCACGCGTGGGTAGTGAGACCGTTCAAATTCACGTGCCCAAATTCTTATCCTCAATCGTCGTTTGAAATTCAGTTTCGCTCCAAGATGTAGAATTACCCCTGTTTCGCCAAAAAATAAACACAAATCGAACCAACAGCAACCAGAATGTTGGAAAATTAAAATTTTCGTGCAATAGAGTGACAAAAGATAAAGAAATAAAGCAAATGTGTATTGGATGTGAGTGATGTCTCATTATAAGACAGAAAGCAGGGGATTCCGGGCAAGAATCGCTTCCTTCAAAGTCAAGAGAGACTTGAAGTGCTTGTGTGGGTTCCCGTGAAATAACGATCAAATGTTTGTAGAGAAACATTGAAAGGCTTCTTTTTAAGTCATATGCTTAAGGTGGCTTATCTTCAACCGAACGTCGATGCTTAACATAAGACCGAACATTGGAAGAAGTACTTAGGACCGATATGGTCTGTTGAACAAGTAGGTAGGATATATTTTATAGTGACTAAAGAAGATATAGAAATCTCAAAAACAAAAAGAAACTGGATCTTTATGGGAAGAAAAAGCCTTGGTGTTAGACAAATTCATAAAAGATCACTCAAAAATAAAAATGAGATTTCATTCGGTAACCAGTAACATCTTGAATATGACAATTCACTGTCAATTCGTTGTTGGTGTTGGATTGTGGGTTTCACTCAGTACGTGGTATACATATCTAAGATCATAAACACAGATTTTGTGCAACCATAAACCTCAGTGGTAAAGACTGAGAGTCTCAAGGGTTACAGTGATGAACCGAAAGTTGATGGAGAAAGTAAGGAGGGTGGTTAAGGAACCGAAAGTACCTTCTGCTATAAAGACGTGACTAAGCAAAAAAAAACTCTTAACTCATATGAGAAGAGTAAGGTAGCTCTAGACTGAGTTGATCTGAACAGCCTGATTGGGAAGAAACGATAGCTAGAGATCGAATCATTAAGGCCTTGCTCTAAGTCGTAGAGGCTTTGGTCAACATGCAGCAGCATGCTTCTAGGGACCCTTAACTAGTTCTTATGGAAATGATTATACCTGTCTTAGCTCCAAATTCTGTTGCACTAATGAAAGGAACAAACAAACAAACACACCACACAAAAAAAAAATTTGAAGTTTTGAAATTTTCTGAAAAACAATAAAAATTGAAAAAGAAAATAATTTTGGATTTTTGAAGTTTTCTGAAAAATAATAAAAACAGAAAAAGAAAATATTTTTGGATTTTTGAAGTTTTCTGAAAAATAATAAAAACAGAAAAAGAAAATAAAGTTGCATAAAACACTCTTTGAACAAAATGTACAACCGAAACCTTATCTTAAAGGAATGAAGCGAAATAGACCGAGCGGTCGGTTCATTTCGGTTCCTTAAAATTCCAGAGCCGAAATAGACCGAGCGGTCGGTTCATTTCGGTTCCTGAAAATTATGGAGCCGAAATAGACCGAGCGGTCGGTTCATTTCGGTTCCTTAAAACTCCAGAGCCGAAATAGACCGAGCGGTCGGTTCATTTCGATTCCCGAAAATTATGGAGCCGAAATAGACCGAGCGTTCGCTCCATTTCGCTTGTCTAATTTTTAGGTGTTGAATTAAGGATTCGGTACCGACTCTACTTCCATCATTCCCAAGCCTTGCAGAATTTTATTGAAACTCGCTTCAGGTAAGGCTTTAGTGAATATGTCAGCCAATTGATCAGAGGATCGAACAAAATGCACTTCCACGTTCCCATCTTCTACGTGATCCTTGATGAAATGATATCTAAGTGCAATGTGCTTAGTCTTTGAGTGTTGTACTGGATTGTGACAAATCCTTATTGCACTTTCTGAGTCACAATAGAGAGGAATCTTCTTCATACTTAGCTCGTAATCTCTTAGTTGACTTTGAATCCATATGACTTGAGAAGTACAGGATGCTGCAGCTATATACTCAGCTTCGGCTGTTGAAAGTGACACGCATGTTTGCTTCTTGGACTGCCAGCTAACCAGTTTTCCGTCAAGAAATTGGCATCCACCTGTAGTGCTCTTTCGGTCCAGACCACATCCTCCAAGATCAGCATCAGAAAAGGCTTGAATGAAGAATCCAGATCTAGCAGGATACCAGAGACCGAGAGGTTCGCTTCAGGTAACGAAAAGTATTTTTCACCGCCACCATGTGAGGTTCTCTTGGATTAGCTTGAAACCTAGCACAATAACAAACAGAAAACATAATGTCCGGTCTACTAGCTGTTAGATACATAAGGGACCCTATCATTTGTCGATAGAGTGTTATGTCAACAGCAGGTTTTTCCGGAGAAGGTGTTAACTTGGTGCCAAATGCCATAGGAACCTTCACTTTTGAGTCTCCTGTCATGCCAAATTTTGTTAGCAGGGTCTTTGTATACGCCTCCTGCTTAATAAAAATACCTTCTGGTCCCTAACTAATATTCAAACCAAGGAAAAAATTAATCGGACCCATTGCGCTCATTTCAAATTTAGTCTCCATCAACTTCCTGAATTCAGCTGTTAAGCTAGGATTCGTGGAGCCGAAGATGATGTCATCGACATAAATTTGAACTATCATTAGATGTTCGCCTTCTTTCTTTTGGAAGAAGGTTGGGTCAACCGAACCTTGCTTAAATTTCGACATTTTCAGAAAGCGAGTTAAAGTTTCATACCAGGCTCTCGGTGCGTGCTTCAAACCATATACCGCTTTATCCAGCACATAGCAATGATCAGGGAATTTCTCATTCACGAACCCGGGAGGTTGCTCAACATACACTGTTTCTTCTAGTTCCCCATTCAAGAAAGCGCATTTGACATCCATTTGGAAAACTTCGAATTTTTTATGAGCAGCATATGCCAGGAAGATTCTAACTGACTCCAACCTAGCTACTGGAGCGAAGGTTTCCTCATAATCTATCCCTTCCTCTTGGCAATAACCTTTCACCACCAACCGAGCCTTGTTGCGAATGACATTCCCTTTTTTATCTAATTTATTTCTGAAGACCCATTTTAAGCCTACCACTGAAGCATCCTTTGGTGTAGGAATCAGCCTCCAAACTCGGTTGCGTTCAAACTCATGGAACTCATCTTGCATTGCTTAAACCCAATCAGAATGATCAAGTGCAGCATTAACTGTTTTCGGCTCGACCTTGGATATGAACGAATTAAACATATATAATTCAACTTTAGAGAATAATGCAGTTTGTTTCGCTTTCAACTGTGAGCGAGTGAGTACTTTTTCAGATGATTCTCCAATAATTTGAGCTTTGGGATGGTCCTTGGTCCATTTGACTAACGGAGGATAATTTGGGTCATATGCTGGATCCAATTCAGCATTCACTTCCTCTTCAAGTTCTGATTCATCACCCTCGCCTTCGTCAGTTGCATTCTCTTTCTCCCCCTCGACTGGCGAAGTGTAACCTGTGACATCATCAGAATTTGCATCCTCTGTGGGAGTAGGATTCTCCCCCTCGATTGGACTACTATTGGGTGGGTTTGGAGCAGTATGTTCCCCTTCACCTGGACTTTTATGAGTTGGGGACGGAATTGGATTCTCCCCCTCGAAAGATACTTCGATTGTCTTTGGTGCTGAAGAACTCTCCCCCTTGAATATTGAGCCGTTGATGGGAGAGTTAGTTGAGGATTGAACACCTATAGTTTTAGGAGGTTCACTTTCCATTTCTTTGGCAGCTTCATCTATGATCTTTTTGAGATTATCAATTTTGTTATCTGCTGCTTTCGCCTCTGAGTGTGCTGCTTTCTCTGGTTCATCAAATAACCGAATGTACTCTTCAAACAGGTTGGATATTGGATCCGAGACCTGTCCAGATTCAGGAAATATTTCACTTAAGTCATTTGCACTCCTTTGCACTTTCTTCATATAATTATCGTCAAAGGTGACGTAATATGTTTCTTCAATTCGTTTGGAGCGTTTGTTCAACACTCTGTAAGCTTTAGAAGAGAGTGAATATCCTAGAAAAATTCCTTCATCTGCTTTGACGTCAAACTTGTTTCGGTTCTCCTTTGAATTGAAGATGAAGCACCTTGAACCGAGCACATGAAAAAATTTGACGTTGGGCTTTCGATTGTTTATGATCTCGTATGGAGTGATTGAGAATCTCTTGTTGAGCAAGGATCGGTTCTGAGTGTAGCACGCGGCTGCAACTGCATCAGCCCAGAAGTATAACGGAAGAGAAGCGAAACTGAGCATGGTTCTGGCTGCTTCACACAAAGAACGGTTTCGTCTTTCAACAATCCCATTCTGTTATGGTGTATAAGGGGCCGAAAAATTGTGAGTTATCCCCTTGTCAGCCAAAAAGTCCTCAAAATCGTTATTCTTGAATTCCATACCGTTGTCACTTCTGATATTCCTCAACGTCTTTCTCAGCTGCACTTCCACTTGCTTGATAAATGTCTTCAACTTGGGAGTTGCATCTGATTTCTATTTAAGAAAGAAAACCCAGGTGAAGCGTGAAAAATCATCTAAATGTCCACAACCAGCTTTCATCAGTGTTCGCCTTTGACAGCAGACATATTGCTGGTTTTCCTCGTATTGGGTTGAGATTTAAAGGATACATTTCTCCTTTGCGTTCAGACTTTAGCAGAACCTTTTTCAATTGCTTTTCTATTATTTCAGAGCCCTCATCATCAAATGATACTTTCAGACCTGATCCCACAACTAATTGTGACACGCTGATGAGGTTATGCTGCAATCCTTCCACATACGCCACTTTTCGAATTGAGAAATCTCCATTGGTTATCATACCATATCCCTTGATTGTTCCATAGCAGTTATTTCCATACTTTACAGACCCACCATCTTTTAGGGACCAAAACTCCCTCAGCTCTTCCTTCCTTCCTGTCATGTGACGCGAGCAGCCACTGTCTATATACCATTCATCATCGAACTGCTCGTCACTGATTACCTGCAAATTCAAGCAGATTTAGGAACCCAAAGTTTCTTGGGTCCATGTGAGTTTTTCACAGAAAAAGGAATTAAAATAGAAATATCAACCAAATATGTTCTTTTTACGAGAGTGGTTTGATCTTTTCTTTTAATGGTGTACACCCTGATTTTAGTTTTATCTTGTTTAGGTTTTGGTGTATAAGTTTGTGTGTTTTTAGATGGTTTAGGAATATTCTTTTGAATCCTAGGGTTAGCTGACTTTTTCTTATCATTGAACTCAGAATCAAGCTTTCCCTTGCCTTTGATATCCTTCATTGAAGTTAATTTTCTTTGGGAGTTAGAAGGACCGAAACTAGACTTAGGACCGAGACTCGAATTTCGGTTCTGAGTGCTGTTGTTGGAACCGAAAGTAGGCTTTTGGTTGTTAGCCTTGGCGTTTGGACCGAAACTTGTCTTTCGGTTCTGTGAGTCCATGTGGGGACCGGAACTTGACTTTCGGTTCGGTACGCTAGTTTGGGAACCGAAAGTAGACATTCGGTTCTGAGATTTGGAGTAGTAGGAATTTGGGCTGAAGTTTTCTTTTCCTTTCAGTTTTTCCTTTCCTTTATCCGTTGATTCTTTCTTAGGAGGTACGTAGTTGGGATTTAGAGATTCCCAGTGACGTTTTCGCTCATTCAGATTCTTTGCGTATCTTTGATTTCTTAAGCGTTTCTGTTCAGCTAACTCCTTCTGTGATTTGTGGATATTGAAGCTGGCCTTTTGCTTCTCCTTTTGACTTTCGGTTGTATTTGCTGGAACAGTTGGTTCTGTCATCGGTTCTTCAGGGATTTCTTTAGTTCCACTTGTGCTTGGTTTGTCAAAACTTGAGGGTTTGTTGATGGGTTTAGCAACATATCTTCCTTTAACCCTCCATGAAGTCTGCTCAGATAAGCCTACGGTTTCGTCTGCGTTGTCGATAGGAGCAGACCAGAAGTAATCGTCGCATCCTTCAGCATTGTCTTTGTCGACCAGGATTTGTAATTTTGTTGTTTGTTTAGCAATGATTCCTGTAACTGCATACACCTGATTCGGCACCGTTTGAACCTTTTGGTAGACCATAGCTTTTTCCTTGAGTTTCTTTGTCTTGTCTTTTGACAAGCGAGCGAACTCAACCGAATTTTCAGATATGAGAGGTTTCTCATTCTTGGTTTCGCTTTTCATAAACTCTGAGCAATCAACTACATCTTCCACTGAGATTTCGCTCATCTCACTTTCCTCATCAAATTCAGACGTATTTTCTAAGTTCATTTTATTTTCTGAAATAAATTTTGCGTTAGACGAGTCAAATGATTTAATAGTTTCGGACTTTATTTTTAACCTATCATTTTCATCTAAAAGATCTTTGAGCATACATTTATGTTCCTTAGAGTCAATGAAGGTTTCTATCTTGTCCAGTCCGATTTTGTAATGAATGGACGTTTCTTCTGAGGACACAATAGATTCACACTCAGCGATGACCTCATCCTCCATAAATTCAAGGAAGGGCAAGATCATTTTGTGAATTTTCTTTCCTATCTCACAATTTAAATGCAATTGAGCAATATTAGTATATAAGCGCTTAGCAATTAAACAGAAAACATTCCTTTGTTTTAAAAACTTTAAATTGTCTCTTTGCAAATAAATACTTTCATCCCTAGCTCTATTTAATTCTCCCTCCTTCAGCTCAATCCACATCCTTCTCTCCTCACTTTTTGAAGACACCCTGCTGAGTTGGTCAGTTAGGTTAGAATTCGCTAAGCGAGTTTGCATGAGACTACCACTTAAGTTAGAAAATTTAAATTTTAATTCATTTAATTCTTCTTCATAATCTGTTACTGGAACTTTAAGTGATTCAAGGATGGATTGTACCTTTTTGATCAGCCGGTCGCAATCGTTGATCTTCTCACTCACAGGCTTGGCAGCAAAACATTTGTCCTTAGTCAGGTTCGGTTCCTCACTTGCACTTTCGGTTGATGCACCAGTTGTGACTATGAAACATCTACCAGCCGAACCTACTTCCTTTGCCACATACGCCCTTCCATGAGTGGGCTTTCTCACCTCTTCATCTTCAAAATCGGTTGACCAAACTTCGACGCCACCGAACTCATCTTCACCTGCATTCTCCTGCACAATCAAGGCATTCATAGAGCTGTTAGTTGCCTTCTTTTTCTTGATCTCTTCCAACTTGCGCATGTAGTACGTCTCATCATCTTCACCATCTCTTTTCTCAGCCATTTTCCTTAGCATGCAGTCTTTGGCAAAGTGGTTCTTGCCGTGACAGTAGTTGCAGTCGAACCCAGAGTCTCCTGCAAGTTTGCTCTCCTTCTTGTCTTCATCCTTTTGAGAATAGACTTTCGCTTCGTCCTTCACCTTCTCAGAACTGTAACTTCCCTGCCAGTTTCGGTTCTTGTTGACAGGAAATTTTCTTCTTGCAAACTTCTTTGGATTGGTGACCATCATAGCATACTCCTCGCTTGTAAGGTCACACTCAGACATATCAGACTCTTCTTCTTCTTCTGCAATGCTTTTTGCTTTTGAGACAAGGGACAGCGATCCCACACCAGAAACTACTTTCGCTTCTTTGGTTACTACACTTTCATGGGACTTAAGTATTCCCACAAGTTTCTCTAGTGAGTAAGTTTTAAACTGTTCATGCGCTTTCACGGTTGAAACCACAGCCATCCATTCTGGTCTCAGACCGTTCATGAAGGTCACTTTCTGCTCGATGAACTTTCTTTCTATTCCATGCTTGATCATCTTACTCAGGAGATGATTGAACCGATCGAAAGTTTGTATGAGTTTTTCTTCTGGTTTCTGTTCAAAAACTCCAAATTCTGATAGTAGCAATGTTTGAATGGAGTGTTCTAGATCTTCATCAGTTGAATATAGTTCTTTCAACCTATCCCAGATCTCTTTGGCCGTCGTGCATGAACCAACCAGCCGAAAAGTGTCAGATTGTAAGGCGAATCTGATCATTCTCATGGCCTTTACGTTACACAGCAACTTGTCTTTCTCATCCTGTGGCATCTTATCCACATCCGCCACCAGCTTGTTATATTCCTTTTGGGACTTAATTATCGTGTTCGTTCCTGAGTGAACAAACGGCCCAAGTGTGATAGCTTCCCAGATGAGATAGCCATTGTCTTCAGATCCAACCACGTAATCTTTAAAGTGATGCGCCCATACTTCATAGTCTTGAGTGTAGAGTATAGGTATCCTGGTTGTTGATCCAATGTTGTTTGAGATGTTGATGGGATTTGTTTGCGAATCTTCGTGAGACATGGTGAGCTACTAGAATCAAACCTGTAAACTTGAGATTAGGGTTTTATCTGAAACAGAGTTGTCATCGATACGAAGAAGACGGCTTCTATTTATACGATAAAAGCGGAAACCCTAAAGAATTCTGAATACAGAAGGAATGTGTATTGATCACACAGTCTCCTGCTCTGATACCAATTGTTAGAACAAAGTTCTATTAGGATCGTTAGATTCTATGCAAGCAAACAGTTAAGAATGTAATCAAGAATACAAGAATGGCTTTGAATATGTCGTATGATTAATACTTCAACACCTCAGAAGAGCTCGATTAAGAACTTCGACTGTAGAGGTGTTTAGGGTTACAAAACAATGAATGTAATAATCAACTCACTCTAACGCATACATGCATGCATATTTATAGTATAACCCTATTAGATAATCACGGATGGACAGGCCCAATCCGGATACAAAACATAAAGCCCAAGACGCAACACAATTAGACTCAACAATATCCAAACACATATATATGATATATAACTAAGAGTTCAACGACAGTCGGACAAATAACAAGATACCCTAAGTCCACAACCAAACAAGGAACAGGAAATAAGGTGAGCTATCAGTCCTAAGTCCTTCAAGTCTTACTTATATAAATATATTGGTATAGATATGAGTTTGACAATAATGTAAGTTTAAAAGGGTTTGGAAACAGTTTTAGAATCTAAAAGAGTTTAATAAAAGGTTTTGAAATGCTTGACATCCATAGGTTTGATAGCAACTTGAAAGTAATAGTAAATCTTTCTGTTTGTTCTAGTCATTAATCACATGTGATTAAAACAATGGCTAGAATGTTTCCACTTGTATCCCCCCCCCCATAAAAGCATTTAAAATCATTTCAAAGGTTGATTAAGGGGTATGAACTCACCTGCAGTGAGTGGTTTGTATGAACGGATGGTATAGGATGCTAGGTGTCAAGTGAATACTTGAGCACACACATGGATCCTATTTAACATATAATGACACATATATGTATCTAATTAGTGTTTAGACAACTAATTAAGCAAGTAAGGACACTCTAGAACATGGAAAACACCTTGATTAGAGTGTTAGAAGTACATAGGGTTTTATCTAGGGGTTGTAGGGCCTCACATTGGAGTTTACGGCCCAAATGGTAAGGCCCATGAGTTTACGTCCCATGGGTTTACGGCCCATGGTGTTTACCGCCCATGGGTTTACGGCCCATGGTGTTTATGGCCGTAAACTCATGTCATCTTGATCCATTTCGTGTGTTTAAAGTCCTACAAGCTTCCAGAAAGTGTTCTAGACTAAAGGCCAAGCCTTAGGGAGAAGTTAGGGTCCATATGCACCCAATGTTAGGGTTTACGGCCAAGGGAGATTGCCTTGGCCGTAAACTCTCTTCTGGACATGATTTCTTGGTGTTTAAAGGGTGATTCTAGTATATAACATGCCAAGGGTAGTGTACTTACGTAGTAGGAGCTTGAGAGGGTGGTTAGAGCCCAAAAACACTAGTGTGTGTTCTTGGTGTTCTTGGTGAAATGAAGAACACTTGAAGATCTACCAAAAAGAAGAGATTTCATGGATGAAATCAAGAGTGAATCAAGAAGAAAAGATGTATTAACTCGTTTATGGAAGGATTCACTTACCGTTTTGAAGATTTGGAGCAAAAACTTCAAGATCCTTGAGAGAGAAGTGGAGTTCTAGGCTTGGAAAAGTGAAAAGTGGCTGAAAAATGACTAAGGGCCATATATATAGCATGGAGTTTACGGCCAACATGTGTTTACGGCCATAAACCCATGACCCTTGGCCGTAAACTCCTCTTTTGAGGGTTTATGGCATGGTTGATGGGTTACAACTTCAATTGACATTTTTGTTCACTTATTCCTTTGATGTACTAGGCTCAGAATGTTTCAAATGGACTCTAAATAGCGCTAAAAGTTAGTAGGAACAAGTCTAGCTTTGGTTGGATTGAATGGTTTGTACAAGATTGAAATTTCGGGTTGTCACATCATCCCCCCGTTAGAGGGAATTTCGTTCCGAAATTAGAGTTCAAGCAGCTAAGTTATTACAAATAACTAAGTAAAAAGATGAGGATATTTAAGTTTCATTTGATCCTCGCGCTCCCAATTGAATTCCGGTCCTCGCTTGGCGTTCCAGCGAACCTTCACGAGCGGGATGCGGCTTTGCTTGGTTCGTTTGACCTCACGTTCAATGATCTCTACAGGTTCTTCCACGAAGTTGAGGCTCTTGTTGATCTCGATCTCGTCGAGAGGGATTACAAGAGTCTCGTCGGACAAGTACTTTTTCAAGTTCAAGACGTGGAAGGTAGGATGTACGTTACTAAGTTCGTGGGGAAGGTTGAGTTTGTAAGCTACAGGGTCGATTCTTGCGATAATCTCGAAAGGCCCTATGTATCTTGGATTTAGCTTTCCACGCTTTCCGAAGCGTATCAAGCCCTTCCAGGGTGAGACTTTCAACAGGACTCGGTCTCCCACCTAGAATTCCAAAGGTTTCCTTCGTTTGTCTGCGTAGCTTTTCAGTCGGTCTCTAGAGGCTTTCAATCGTTCACAAATCTGAACGATCTTCTCTGTCGTTTCCCGAATGATCTCCGGACCTGTGAGAGTGCTGTCAGGAACTCGTCCTTTAGCTAACTGAGTGTCACCCACCTCAGCCCAGCACAGAGGGGATCTGCACTTTCGGCCATAGAGGGCTTCAAATGGAGCAACCTTTATGCTCGTGTGATAACTGTTGTTGTAGGAAAATTCAACAAGGGGTAAATGAGTATCCCACGCCTTTCCGAAGTCGATCACACAGGCTCGCAACATGTCTTCTAAGGTTTGGATAGTTCTCTCACTTTGTCCGTCGGTCTGTGGATGGTAGGCTGTACTCATGTCCAGCCTCGTTCCTAAGGAGCTTTGTAGTGACTGCCAGAACCTCGAAGTGAATCTACTATCTCTATCGGAGATAATAGATATAGGAATACCATGCAGTCGTACTATCTCCCGAATGTATGTTCTTGTGAGCTTCTCCATCTTGTCAGTTTCTTTGATAGGCAGGAAGTGTGCGGACTTGGTCAATCTGTCGACGATGACCCATATGGTATCAAGTCCACCCGTTGTCTTGGGCAACTTGTTATGAAGTCCATAGCGATCCGCTCCCACTTCCACTCAGGTATCTCCGGTTGCTGAAGTAGACCTGATGGTTTCTGGTATTCGACCTTGACCTTGGCGCAAGTAAGGCATTTACTTACGAAGGTAGCAATCTCTGCTTTCATGTTAGGCCACCAGTATGACTTTTTAAGATCCGAAATACATCTTATCTGAACCCGGATGGACGGAATATCGAGTGTTGTGCGCCTCTTTCATGACCAAGTCTCTGAAACCACCGTTGACTTCCAAGTTCTTATCCATTCCTCGCAGGGATTCTCCCGCCACATTTTCAGGTTTTAAGGCTTCGAGCTGAGCCTCCTTAATTTGTGCGGATAGATGTGAATGGATAGTCATAGTCAATGACTTGACTCTTCGACTAGAATATTCCTTCCGACTTTAGGGCGTCTGCTACTTCGTTGGCTTTACCCGGATGATAACGAATTTCGCATTCGTAGTCATTGAGTAGTTCGACCCACCGTCATTGTCTCATATTGAGCTCTTTCTGGTTGAATATGTGTTGCAGGCTTTTGTGATCTGTAAAGATAGTGCTCTTCGTACCATACAGGTAGTGTCTCCAGATCCTCAGAGCAAACACAACCGCTCCTAATTAGAGATCGTGAGTGGTGTAGTTGACCTCGTGTGTCTTCAGCTGTCTTGAGGCATAGGCGATGACCTTACCTCGTTGCATCAGAACACAGTCGAGTCCTTGATTTGATGCATCGCAGTAGACCACGAAGTCTTCTGTCCCTTCGGGGAGGGACAGTATTGGTGCGGTGCATAAGGCTCGTTTTAGCGTTTGGAACGCTTTCTCCTGCTTCTCTTTCTAGTCAAAGGCCACGCCTTTCTGGGTCAATGTCGTAAGAGGTTTCGCAATTCGAGAGAAGTTATGTATGAACCTGCGATAGTAGCCAACGAGGCCTAGAAATTGACGAATTTCTGTAGGCGTCTTCGGTGCTGACCAGTTCTCAATAGCTTTAATTTTGGATGGGTCCACATGTATTCCTTCTTCGCTAACCACGTGTCCTAAGAATTCGACCCTTCGAATCTAAAATTCGCATTTGGAGAACTTCGCATAGAGCTTCTCCGATCGTAACGTTCCTAGGACTTGTCGTAGATGATCGCTATGTTCATCCTCACTTTGAGAGTAGATAAGTATGTCATCGATGAAGACGATGACGAACTGATCCAAGTAAGGACGGCAATACTGTTCATTAAGTCCATGAATACTGCGGGCGCATTGGTCAATCCGAATGGCATCACTACGAACTCATAGTGTTCGTAACGAGTTCGGAAGGCTGTCTTCAGAACATCCTCCTCAAGCAATCGTAACTGGTGATACCCGGATCTCAGGTCAATCTTGGAGAAGTAGCTCGCCCCTTGCAGCTGGTCGAATAAATCGTCTATGCGAGGTAGAGGGTAACGATTCTTGACTATAAGCTTGCTGAGTTCCCTATAGTCGATGCACATACGGAATGATCCGTCTTTCTTCTTGACGAACAAGACCGGAGCTCCCCAGGGTGAGAAGCTTGGTCTTATAAAGCCCTTGCTGAGCAGTTCGTTAAGTTGACCTGACAGTTCTTGCATCTCAGCTGGGGCTAGACGATATGGTGCTTTGGCTACGGGGGTAGCTCCTGGAACTAAGTCGATTCGGAACTCGACTTGACGTTGCGGGGGTAACCCTGGGAGTTCCTCTGGAAAGATGTCAGGAAAATCGCGTACTACGGGGAGGTCTTTTAGGTCTTTTGCTTTCCGACTCGTATCGACAACGTGCGCCAGGAATGCACGATATTCCTTACGCAAGTACTTCTGGGCTTGAATACTCGAGATTATACGAAGGCTCGTACTGGGTTTGTCTCCGTAGATCAACAAAGTTTCGTTATTCGGCAGATTTAGGCGGACTGCCTTCTCGAAGCACAGAATATCGGTACGATGGAGACTCAACCAGTCCATGCCCACAATGACATCGAAACTCTTGATTGCTACAGGTATGAGGTCGATTGGAAATGAATGATTATCTAGCGTGAGGGTGCAACCTATGTAAATCTCGTTAGAACTCTCTGTCTTTCCGTTGGCCATTTCTACGACAAAGGTTTCTTTTAGTGCTTGCGGTGCTTGATTAAGTAAGTGTTTAAATTTTTTGTTTACGAAGCTCCTCTCTGCCCCACTATCAAATAGAATACAAGCATATGAGTTATCGAGAAGGAATGTACCTGTGACTATTGTGGGGTCTGCTATTGCTTCATTATGGCCCATAGCAAGTAGTCTTCCTGCTCCTCCCGCATTCCCAGCTTTCAGACAGTTTCTTTTGAAGTGCCCTGTCTCGCCACACCCGTAGCAGGCCTGACTTACTCCTGCACCAGGAGCCTAGGTGTTAGGTTTGGGTGGTGCTCTGCAAAACCGGGCGGTATGGCCCTTCCGGTCGCAATTGGTGCAGTGCATTTCCCTGCAGGGGCCGTTATGATGGAAAGAGCACTTGGTTAGGGTCCCTGCGTATGGTTTGGCTGGTACAGGGGCAACAGGGGTGGTGACGGCATGGGCAGCCACGGTCAGTTGGGTTCTGGAAGAGGGTTGAGCTGATTTTCCCATCTTTCGGTCCCAATGCTTTCTCTTGTTGTCGGCCGCTTTGGTTGGTGCGGAGGCAGCCGTTGTAGTTGTTGTTGGAGGAGAAGGAACCTCGTGATCGATGAGCCTTTGGGCCAATTCCTTGGCACTATCAAAGGTCGTAGGTTTCTATGCTAGAACATTCCCTCGATACGGGGGTACTAAACCCCAAATGTATCTCTCGACTTTCTTGCTTTCAGTGGGGACCAGGTTAGGACATAGAGTCACTAGGTCGCAGAACCTGGCTATATAAGCCACTATGTCGGAACCCTTCATTTTAAGGCTCCACAGTTCCTCTTCGAGCTTCTTAATTTCGCCCCTCGGGCAGTACTCCCTTGTCATTAGGTCCTTCAGTGTATCCCAGCCCATGGCGTTAGCTGCTACCAGTGAGAGTGATTTGACATGGCCATTCCACCATGTCAGGGCCCTTTCGGTGAAGGTGCAAGCAACAAACTTTATCTTGCTTCCTTCAGGACATGAGCACATCTCGAAGATTGCTTCTATTCTCTCGATCCATTGGGACATCGCAATAATCCCTCCGGTTCCGTTGAAGTACGTTGGTTTGCAGATGATGAAGTCTTTATAGGTACACTCCCGTGTACGCGGTTGGATTTCACCATGGCTAGAGTTGGTGCCCGTTCCAGCCGCACTGGCACCACCAGAATTTACTTGAGCCATGGTTGCGTTTACAGCTGCGGTCACAGCTGCTTGAAACATCACCGCATCGAATTGCGGAGGGGGTGGTGGTGGAGTTTGACTTGCAGGTCTGCCCCTGGTCGGACGCTGACGAGGCGGCATCTTTTACTGAAAGTTGATAGGGATGATGACAATAGTAAGAATCAATTGTAAGTATGATGAGAGTGTTTCATGGACTAAATCTCCATAGTCCAACTATCAGATAGAGGTATAACAATAGAGTAGGGAAACACAAAGGTAAAGGCTTTCCCATAGATTAGATAACTGCCAATATTACTGGTATTAATGATGTAAAATGAGTTTGGGAAAAATGACCTAACAGTAGGTCTTACATCAAACCATAAGGGAAAATGTTGGCAGCTTAGAAGTCTAGTTAGAGTACTTTAAAAGCTAGGAATATTTTACAGACAAGTGCTCCATAGAGCACGGAAAAGAAAGGCAATTCCTTATCCCAAAAGAAAGAGATGAGTCGACATCTTCTACCGGCGACGGGTATCCCTCGGGCGAACCCTCAGATCTGCCAGTTGACGTACAACCTCTTGAATATGTCGCTCATGCGCCCTCTGATGTACTCGGAGTTCCATGACTTCGGCTCGGGATGCAGCTAGCTGTTGCTGCAGAGCCTCGTTGGTCCTCCTAGTTCTCTCCATAGCCTCTTCGAGTTGACGAATGCAGACCGTATTAACGCCAGAGTTTGCGTCCACTTCCATCACTCGGTCGATGGCTGCACGACCTTGTTCGGTATTCCGAGCAATCCTTCGGACCATAATGGGTAGGACTCGGTCAGCGGAGCCTCCCTCGCTTATGTTGTAAAAGCTTCGGTCTCCGTTGAAAGGTAAAGGCTGACCCTGCTTATCGCTCCAACGGTTCAAGTTTGTTGCCCACAAGGGTGTGGGACCTTGAAATGTGTACGGGGGTTGTGATTTAGGACTTGGCCTTCTTGGGGTAGGTTGTTGACCTCTGGTTCGGAGTCAGAGTCATCCGAAAAGCCTTCTGCACGGTGATCATCCAAGGGGATTGGGTAATCCTCTTCTGGCTCATCATCGATCCATCCACCAATGCCTTGGTTGGGATAATACGGATCGTCGGGGATATGGAAGCCAGCCATGTTATCTACGCGAGAATAGGGAAAAGAATAGTTAATAGACGTACTAATGAAGATCCTTTTTAGTTTGCACATAAATAATTATAGTAACACAAAATACTCCTATAGTATTTTTGGTTTATGTTCTGTTCTAATGTTCCCGTTGTAGTAGTGTTGGTAAGTTTTTAGACTTGATGCAACACCACAATCATTCTTAGGCACATGCTAGTCACTCCTCGGAAAATATAGTTGATCAGGCTATATCCCCCTAGGCTTGACTATATGTCTCTAAGCCTAATTGCGTTGTTCAACAATCGTAATACTTTTGTTCTGATCTAGTATGATACTGACCCTGGTATGAATAGATGTATATATACTTAGTTAAATATTTTATTATTTAAAAGTATAAATTCTTGGTCAGAGTGTTTTAATCCCGATGCGTTTATAGTTTGTATATCTTTTATGGGTTGATATACTCAATTCACTATAAACAATCCTTGATACCAATCTGTCACACCCCAAAACCGGAACGACGGAAACGTTCTGGGGTGGAGGATGTCATATACAGTATCAAAACAAAGCATAATAGTAAATAAGCAACAACATCCATTGCATTAATAGAATAATTTTAATACAAGCGTGTTCTGTATAGTTTGTAAGACACCAAAATGAACGATCAAAAATAAAAGATAAGTCTTGTATGTGCTCCATCTTCTCAAAAACTTCATCGGTACCTGTCTACTGATGACCTAAGAATACAAGTTATTTTGAAAGAGTTTATCAGCATTAACGCTGGTGAGTTAATAAGTATTTAGTGTCATTGCCTGTATGAAAATGTTTGTAACAACGTAGTGTAAATGTTCATAGCTGTTCGTAAATGTTTGTAAATAGTTGAACTCTCTAGAAAATCCAATATTTTCTACTGAAATGTAGTCTTCTACCAAGACCCGACTGTTTGTATGTTTGTTCTTTTGTAAATGTAAGAGTTTTCCCAAATAAAACTATCCTTATGAAAAATATAGTTTAGGGCCTCACCGATGCGAGATGAATACAAGGTAGATGTAATAGGGGAAAATAATGTTTTACCTCAGCAGTATCACTGCCGGCTAAATGTGATGAAAATGCAGACTCCAGATAGTATTAAATGTACAATACACCTCGGGGTGTCTGTTTGCCTTTAATTCTTAGTTAGTTAATTAAAGGTTTGAATGTGAACTTGTATGTAACCATGCTGATCGACGGCTGAATAACTGATGACCCTCCGGTGTCATATGTAGTGAGGTAACATTATGTCACCCCTTGGCCTTATCGGTTGGGACTGTAGCTAGCAGTCGGGGTGTGGGAGTGTCTGTCCCGTATAGATCTATACACACAATGCCCGCTCTCCCTCCAGGAGACTCTGGTTACAAAGTGATACCACAATGAAGTGTCGTATCGAGAAGTAGTATGTCACATTCTGATTATCGTATTCAAATGTTTGTATAGTATGTCATAGTGTAGTGATGTTTTCTCTGTACTAGTATATAGTATATTCTCTTGTATAGTGTATAGTATGTTCTCTTGTATAGTGTATAGCGTGTATTGACTCATAACTGTACTGACTCTTGTATGTGTCGTTGTAATAGTAATAGTGAGTAGTAATTCCTTAACTATACCTATTATAGTTAAATAGTAATGTTGTTTTTATGCCTCTGCTACCTCAAAGGTACTGAACTGAAGTGAAAGGTTTTATATCCAAACACATATATACGATATATAACTAAGAGTTCAACGACAGTCGGACAAATAACAAGATACCCTAAGTCCACAACCAAACAAGGAACAGGAAATAAGGTGAGCTATCAGTCCTAAGTCCTTCAAGTCTTACTTATATAAATATATTGGTATAGATATGAGTTTGACAATAATGTAAGTTTAAAAGGGTTTGGAAACAGTTTTAGAATCTAAAAGAGTTTAATAAAAGGTTTTGAAATGCTTGACATCCATAGGTTTGATAGCAACTTGAAAGTAATAGTAAATCTATCTGTTTGTTCTAGTCATAAATCACATGTGATTAAAACAATGGCTAGAATGTTTCCAATTGTATCCCCCCCCCATAAAAGCATTTAAAATCATTTCAAAGGTTGATTAAGGGGTATGAACTCACCTGCAGTGAGTGGTTTGGATGAACAGATGGTATAGGATGCTAGGTGTCAAGTGAATACTTGAGCACACACACGGATCCTATTTAACATATAATGACACATATATGTATCTAATTAGTGTTTAGACAACTAATTAAGCAATTAAGGACACCCTAGGACATGGAAAACACCTTGATTCGAGTGTCAGAAGTACATAGGGTTGCATCTAGGTGTTGTAGTGCCTCACGTTGGAGTTTACGGCCCAAATGGTAAGGCCCATGAGTTTACGGCCCATGGTGTTTACGACCGTAAACTCATGTCATCTTGATCCATTTCGTGTGTTTAAGGTCCTACAAGCTTCCAGAAAGTGTTCTAGACTAAAGGCCAAGCCTTAGGGAGAAGTTAGGGTCCATATGCACCCAATGTTAGGGTTTACGGCCAAGGGAGATTGCCTTGGCCGTAAACTCTCTTCTGGACATTATTTCTTGGTGTTTAAAGGGTGATTCTAGTATATAACATGCCAAGGGTAGTGTACTTATGTAGTTGGAGCTTGAGAGGGTGGTTAGAGCCCAAAAACACTAGTGTGTGTTCTTGGTGTTCTTGGTGAAATGAAGAACACTTGAAGATCTACCCAAAAGAAGAGATTTCATGGATGAAATCAAGAGTGAATCAAGAAGAAAAGATGTATTAACTCGTTTATGGAAGGATTCACTTACCGTTTTGAAGATTTGGAGCAAAAACTTCAAGATCCTTGAGAGAGAATTCGAGTTCTAGGCTTGGAAAAGTGAAAAGTGGCTGAAAAATGACCAAGGGCCATATATATAGCATGGAGTTTACGGCCAACAAGTGTTTACGGCCGTAAACCCATGACCCTTGGCTGTAATCTCCTCTTTTGAGGGTTTATGGCATGGTCGATGGGTTACAACTTCAATTGACACTTTTGTTCACTTATTCCTTTGATGTACTAGGCTCAGAATGTTTCAAATGGACTCTAAATAGCGCTAAAAGGTAGTAGGAACAAGTCTAACTTTGGTTGGATTGAATGGTTTGTACAAGATTGAAATTTCGGGTTGTCACAGTCGTCCCTGAATCGCATCTGGTGATAACCTGATCGCAGCTCAATCTTGGAAAACCAAGATGCACCCTGTAGCTGGTCAAACAAATCGTCACTCCTCGGGAGGGGATACCGATTCTTCACCTTTACCTTATTCAGCTCCCGGTAGTCTATGCACATCCGATGCGACCCGTCATTCTTCTTCACAAACAGGATCGGGGCTCCCCATGGTGACTACTCGGCCTGATAAATACCTTGTCTAGCAGCTCTTGCAACTGCGTAGACAACTCCTGCATCTCAGGAAGAGCCAACCGATATGGTGCTTTGGCTATCGGAGCCGCACCAGGGACCAGGCCAATATTGAACTCAACCTGTCTCTCCGGAGGTATCCCAGGTAAATCCTCCGGGAATACGTTCGGGTACTCTCGCACTACCGATACGTCATTGACTGTCACCTTACCCTTATCCCGGGTATCCATGACATAGGCGACATAACCTGCGCAACCCTGCTGAAGGTAGCGTCTCACTCTCGCTGTTGAGCATAGAGTCAATCCACACTGCGGTCTGTCGCCCTGAATCACTAACCCTCCCCAACTAGGAGTCCGAATCCTCACTAGTTGTTGCTCGCAGTCAATGACTGCCCCATTGGGACTCAACCAATCCATACCAACTATAACCTTATTCCCTCGCATGGGAATAGGGACTAGATCCACAGAAAACTACTCATCAAATAACTGTAGTGTACATCCTCGGTGAACTCTTGCAACCCTGACGGTCCTATCGTCTGCTATCTCCACATCAAGCGGGATATCTAGCTGTCTATGAGCCCATGTGAATCACTTGCTAAGCGCGAGCGACACAAAAGATCGGGTGGCATCCGAATCAAACAGTACCATGGCTGATATACCGTTCACTAAGAACAATCCTATAACAAACACATAAACATAAGCAGTAATCAATACAAATAAAGAGATAAGGAGAAGATACATACCCGTAACGACATCAGGAGCTGCACGTGCCTCCTCTGCTGTCAACTGGAAGGCTCTGCTCTTCGCCACTGGTGCCTCTGTCCGGCCCTGACGGCCGTCTGTAATCCTCAATGTAGCAGGGGCGGGTGCCACACCTTCCCTATTGCTGCTAAACTCGAACACTGGGACCTCTTGTGGCCCCTCTAATTGCACTGAAAGCAAATCAGATCAGATGATGTGATGGTGGTGGTAGCAGTACAATCCCTGCTGACATGTCCAGTTCGGCCACACTTGAAGCAGCCCGAACTACCCGCCATACACGGCCCATCATGCCCCCTGCCACACTTGCCGCAGCGGCCTCGGCCCTGCTGGCCCTTCCCCCGGGAATCTACCTTTGGCTTTTTTTCCGAGCCCTCCATGTCAGACATCGACGTTGGGTTCCTCTTGATGGGTTTGAGCACTCTAACAACCTTAAGGTACGCATACAACCCTAAATGCTTTGGATCTATGTTTTCTCTAATTATACATGCAATTTGATTTTCCAAAGCATTATCCTAACTAGCATACAAAACATGGGTACTTGTATAACAAAAAACTAGTTAGATGACATACCTTTTCTTGTAGCTTGTTTCCTTGGACCTTTAAGAGCCTAGCACCACAAATGTGATGCTTCAAATGCTTCACACAACACCACCAACAATGGAGGACTTGAGAGAGGATTACTTGCACACAAAATCGGCTATGCTCTTCCAAAGATTACTAGTGTCCGATTTCATGTGCTAAGTGGCTTCTTATATAGTGTGGCAAGGATTAGGGTTACATCCATGTAAACCCTAATGTGCATGACCGTTCATCTTACTTAGGCTCCATGGGTTAAACCTCCATGGACTATCCATGGACTACCATGTTGGTTTAGCCCAACCTAAATAACCATAGGCCCACACTATAAGAAGCATTGATTTACCAAATCAACCCCTTACATTTAATTAGTCTCTTTTGATCACTAAATTAATTCCAAATTAATTCTTGATCAATACTAATTAAATAATATGATTTCATATTAATATATTAGAACTTATAATATATTAATAAATCATAAATATCCTCTTCTCAAAATCCATCCTTACAAATTGTTTTGGTGAAATGCAACCCAAATGGACCATGCTACTCTCGGGTCAAGTATATACCAATTATAGTTATGGACTTAGACACCTTATCCAACAGTCTCCCACTTGGATAAGTCTAATAACTATAACTACAAATACAACCTAAAACACCGACTAGCAAACGTAGCTCTTAAAATCCTTTGTCGAACTGTGACACGCCATTTAGATAAGGGATCATATATTCCTCTGTTCTTCAAGATATCAGCCGGAAAAATAATGGAACAACGTCATACTTATTGTCCAGCAGTTTGTTTCTCGATTTCCGATTTATTTGATATAGAACTTAATCGAACACATCAGTTGAGTTCTGACCGGGCCCGACACATAAGTCAAAACTAAATCATCGAGGGGCCCAAGATATCGCTTTTAATCCTCTAAGGACTAAAAGGAACAGATAATCTTCGACAATATATGCTTGTACTAACTACTTGTTAAATCATACACAATAGTGCGTTTTATAATGTAACACCCATAAAAATGAAGCCAAATTTAAACTTTTAAAAACATTTCAAAACCATTAATCATTACAAAACTTGTTTTCAAAATGTATAATATCAGAGTATCCCAAAAACATAAACATAAGTATGAGGAGCTATACGATCACGCCTTTGCCTACCCGCAATCATCTGATGTACCTGAAACAATAAACTGAAATTGTAAGCCCAAGGCCTAGTGAGTTCCCCAAAATACCAATACACTGCACATAACACATATACAAATAACAGCATGTACTGGGTCCACAACTTTACAGACTGGATTACCCCTGGGCCAACAATGTGAGTCTGGATTGCCTTTTGGGCCCACAGCTCACATCTGGATTGCCATCGAGCCCATAGTACAAGTCTGGTATGCCCCACCTGGCCCTCAGCTCGTATCAGGAATGCTCCTGAGCCCACAGTACGAGTCTGGCATTCCCCACCTGGCCCTCAGCTCGTATCTGGAATGCTCCTGGGTTTGTTGGTTACCGCACGGAGCAGCATCACCTCAACCCACCCCATATAATATGTCGACATATAACACAACTAATGCACATACAAGTAATCACATAATAATCCAGGTAGTCCAACAGATCTACCTAACCGGCATAGCAACTAACATGCAACACTAACTCATACTCAACATACTACAAACTGCTAGGATATCATATCCAATAGGCCGGCCTTGGTGCCTTAGACCCCTTAGTATAGTGAGGTAACTCACCTCGCAAGTAGTGCTCAAGTACCGAACCTCTGGCTGCTGTCTCACCGGAAATCCCAAACTATCACATAATAAATACCAAGTCAATACACCACATAACATTCTTAACTAAGGGTCCACACAATCTGTCATGTCCATTCTCTTTGTTGCGCCAAGGTCCAATACCAATTCCATAACCTTGAAAGTCCTTATGCAAAGCCCATTATTGGCCCAATTTACCAAATTGGGCCCCACTCCCTAATTGGGCCTAATTCCAAGTTCCATTATCAAAACTTGGCCCAAAACATCATATTCATAAAGTCTGGCAAAGGCCCAAATCCGACTAGTCCATAAACAGCCCAAAACCCGAAGCCCAAAAGCCAAAAGCCCAACAGAGGACGTACGCGGGGCGTGCTCGTTCTGATGTTGACCACCATCGGGGTGGTTGACCCAGTACGCTGGGCATACATGGCGTTTTTCCAAAAACTTAATAAGTGCTTAATGGCTTAAGCACTTAAGCCCAAACTTCAGATCTAGTTACCAAATGTGCCTAGGACCCATAAAGTCACGAACTTTATCACTTTGGACGTCCAGAAAGCTCTTAATACTTGGTCTTAATCCATTAAGACCTTCCTACTCCATGAATGGGACATCTTAAGCCATTGGGACCTCATTTTTATCACTCAAAACTCCTTCAAGAGTCTAGAAGGACAGTTCATTTCGTCCAAATCACATCATACACCATCTTGGGACTTTTTGGAACAAGAAATGGTTCTTTAAAGCAAAATGGCTAGATCTATACATATATGCATAAAGTTTGAAGCTTTTTACCTTCTGGAGCTTCTAGGGCACAAACCAACTTCAGATCTACAAGCTTGAACTTCTTCTCCAACTCCTTGATGTAACACCTTCTTCTTAAAACACTCAAGAAACGGTTTGGGGAAAACGACTCTAAGCAGTGGAGGGTGAAGTAAGGGAGGGTTTGGTGCTCATAATGTTGCTTATATAGTCCCCAAACCCTAAATACTAGGGTTTCATTCTGATACAAGTACGCTTAGCGTACTCTTATGTACGCTCAGGTACTCCTTCTTGACCCAAGGTTGCAACCTTGGCCCTTATACTTAGCTTGGCTCTATACTTCCAACCCCAAGGACTACAAATGACAAAGTAATGATAGAAGAGGGTTTGGAAATACCTGCAAAAAATCTCGGGATGTTACATATAACATCAATTTACTAATGCGGTTTCGCACTATCAATGTACAACCAACTCATAGTCAACAACTCATATATCTTGGTTTGAAGACTTATATGATATTATCGTCTCACGATCACTCGACATAAATTCCATGAAGTGATACAAGTGAGCGTGGGTTTAATCCAATACTCAGACCTTATGAGAACTCATGAATGTTGTAGCAAACCTTGTTATGTCTAATACACTTCAGACAATCTACAAGCCAAATTCATGACAGTCTTGCCTCAATACCTACTTCCAAATTATGATCGACTGTGGATAGTTTTAATAATATAATTATTCTGGAAGTCAAAACATGCAAAATGAAACAATAGTAAATGATTGACACAAGATAGTAACATTACTTATAAATAAAAAACACCTTTTATTTAATCATCAAATGTCAATTACATTTCAACTATTACAAGTTTCAAAAACTATCTAATCATTAAAACTAATATCGTCCTTCATCCCGATGCGCCTCGCATGCTGTAAGTGTTTAACCCTACTCAGTCCCTTCGTGAGGGGATCTGCTGGGTTCTCCTCTGACGATACCCTCTTTTCTACGAGGAGTCCTTATTCTATTTGATGTCTTATGAAGTGATATTTTCTGTCAATGTGTGTGGATCTGCCATGATCCATTGCTTCCTTGGCTAAGGCAACCGCACTCTTGCTTTCACAGAAAATCTCCATAGGCTCCTTTATAGTTGGTACAACTCCAAGGTCTCCGATGAAGTTTTTCATTCATATCGCCTCCTTCGTCGCCTTGCTTGCTGCTATGTACTCTAATTCGCACGTTGAATCAGCTACTGTCTCCTGCTTGGAACTTTTCCAAGTTATTGCTCCTCCATTCAGGGTAAATACCCAGCCCGACTGAGAGCGTAAATTATCTCTGTCGGTCTGAAAGTTGGCGTCACTATACCCCACCACTCTCAAGTCATCACTCCCACCGAGGGTAAGGACCCAGTCCTTTGTCCTCCACATGTACTTGAGAATGTTCTTTACCGCAGTCCAGCGAGCCTTACCAGGATTCCCTTGATATCTGCTGACCATGCTCAAAGTAAAGGCCACATCATGGCGAGTACAACTCATAGCATACATGATCGAACCAACTGCGGAAGCATATGGTATATGACTCGCTTATGCTATCTCAGCCTCTGTACTCGGACTCTGATTTTTACTCAGTTTGGCATTTCTCTGTATCGGTAAGTCACCTTTCTTGGACTCCATCATGCTGAATCTTTTCAACACCTTTTCCAAGTAGGTACTTTGACTAAGTCCAATTATTCTCTTACTCCTGTCTCTTAATATCCTTATCCCTAGGATGTAAGCAGCTTCTCCAAGGTCCTTCATAGCGAAACACTTCCCAAGCTAGGACTTAACTTCCTGCACGGTTGGGACGTCATTTCCTATGAGTAGTATGTCATCCACATACAATACCAAAAAGCTAACTATACTCCCACTAGCCTTGACATATACATAGGACTCATCCTCGCTTCTTGAAAAACCAAACTCTTTGACTTTCTCATCGAAACAAAGATTCCATTACGAGATGTTTGTTTCAATCCATAAATGGATTTCTCAAGCTTACACACTCTATTAGGGTACTTTGCATCGACAAAACCCTCTGGCTGACTCATGTAAACATCCTCAGCCAACTTTCCATTAAGGAAAGCGGTTTTGACATCCATTTGCAATATTTCATAGTCATGAAATGCAGTTATGGCTAGCATAACCCTAATAGACTTAATCTTCGCTACTGGTGAGAAGGTCTCATCATAGTCAACTTCCGAAGTTTGAGTAAAGCCCTTCGCAACCAGTCGCGACTTATATGTGTGTACTTTCCCATCCATGTCGGTCTTCTTCTTGAAGATCCATTTGCACCCGACTGTCTTACGACCTGGTACATTGTCAACCAAGTTCCAATCTTGATTATCATACATGGACTGAATCTCGTTGTCCATAGCCTCTTTCCATTTAGCTGACTCGGGGCCTGCCATGGCTTTCTTGTACTTGTTAGGTTCATCCAAATTTACCAGTGTGCTATCACTGATAAATGTATCACCCTCAGATGTTGTATGGAAACCATATAACACAGGTGGAACACTAACTCTACTGGAGCGCCTCTGAGGTACGGACTCGTCAACTGGATCAACATGAGTTTCCTCCTCAGGTTGATTGCTAGTGTTTGAGGTTCCTTCACCACTTGACTCTTGAAGTTCTTCAAGGTCAATTTTCCTCCTACTGTCTCTTTGGCCTATGAGCTCTCTCTCGCGAAAGACTCATCTCCTCGCAATGAAGACAACATTGTCACTCGGTCTGTAGAAGAGATAACCAAAGGATTTTTGTGGGTAGCCGATGAAAATACACGGCTCACTTCGAGGTTCGAACTTATCGTGAGTCTCACGCCTCAAGAAAGCCTCGCAACCGCAAACCTTGATGTGTGCTATCGATGGAACCTTCCCTGTCCATGTCTCGTGAGGTGTTTTGGCAACCTTTTTAGTTGGGACTAGATTAAGGATATGGGCGGCAGTCTCTAAGGAATACCCCCAGAATGAGATAGGTAACGAAGCTTGACTCATCAGGGAACGAACCATGTCCAAAAAGGTTCGATTGCGCCTCTCAGCCACACCATTAAGTTGTCGTGTCCTAGGTGGCGTCAATTGTGAAACAATCCCACATTCCTTAAGATAGTCTAGGAACTCGATACTAAGATACTCACCACCCCGATCGGATCGGAGCATATTTATCTTCCTGCCCAACTGATTCTCCACTTCTTGCTTAAACTCTTTGAATCATTCAAAGGTTTCTAACTTATGTTTGATTAAGTAGACATAACCATATCTACTATAATCATCAGTAAAAGTCACATAGAAGCGGTTATCATCCCTTGTGGCGGTTCTGAAGGGCCCACACACATCGGTGTGTATGAGATCCAACAAACCTTCACCCCTTTCACAAGTAACAATGAAGGGTGACTTGGTCATCTTTCCAAGTAAGCAAGATTCGCAAATGTCATCCGTCCTTAAGTCGAATGACTCCAAAACTCTAGCCTTTTGGAGTTGGCCTATACACTTCTTGCTGACATGTCCAAGACGACAATGCCACAAGCATGCTTTATCCAATTCATTGGAAGAATCAATGTGCAACATATTATTTCCTAAGTTGTCTACAACCATCGAAGTTTCATATACACCATTACAAGGTAATGCTTTAAAATAAAAAACACCATTATAATAAGCATTAATAGCACCACATTCATTATCAAATGAAAAACTAAAACCTTGTTTGTACAAACCATGAAAGGAAATAACATTTCTCACCATTTCAGACGAGTAGCAACAATTATTCAAATCTAACTCTAACCCACTACTCAGCAATAAAGAATAAACTCCAATCTTGGTGACAGGTGAAACCTTCCTATTCCCCATGATCAAGTTCATCTTCCCATGCTCCACATCCTTAATTCTTTTTAGTCCCTGCAAATCCGAACAAATGTGAATTCCACAACCTGTATCAAGGACCCAAGAACAAGAATGTGATGAGTTATTAGATAGAATAGTATAAATACCTGCATGGGTGGCCTTAACCTTCCCACCTTTGACATCCTACAAGTATTTGGGGCAGCTTCGCTTCCAGTGCCCTTTATCATGATAATAGAAACACTCTGCTTCCTTAGGAATGGAAGAAAGAGCAGCAGAACCATCCTTGGTCCCACTCGAAGAGGATCCAACAAGAGACTTTCCATTGCGGCTCTTTGAGGGAGCCTTCCTCTTCTTCCCTTTCCCTTGTCCAATTGCCAGAACAGGGGCGGTGGTAGGAGTAGTAACAACCGATTTACCTTTGAGAATACTTTCAGCAGTCCTCAAAAGCCCTTGAAGTTTTCTAAGTGTGACCTCCTCCTTGTTCATATGATAGGTCATGCGGAACTAATCATAACATGGAGGTAAGGAGTGTAGAATGATATCAATAGTCAGCTCCTCATCTAATTTCACATTCAATTTTAGCAAACGGTCCACAAACCTTTGCATTTTCTGCAAGTGGGCCGTGATGGGTTCACCATCCTTCATCTTAGTTGTTATCATGGAAGAGATGATTTCATACCTCTCTTGACGAGCACTCTGATGGTATCTTTCCATCAGGTCCTGGTGCATCTCAAAAGGGTAGAAGTCCTCATAGGACTTTTGGAGTTCAGCTGTCATGGTGGCCAACATGATACAAGACACCTTGGTGGCATCCTTCTCATGAGTCCTAAACTCAGCGATCTCCTCAGGAGTAGCAGAAGACTCATCGATTTCCTTAAGCTCCTTGTCAAGGACATATTCCTTGTCCTAATAGCGAGTGACCATCCTGATGTTCCTAATCCATTCATTGAAATTAGTGTCGTCAAAGATGACTCTCCCACACAAGTTCATGACAGAGAAGGAGCTAGCAGGGTTTGAGCCAGAAGCAGTGTTGGAAGACATCTGAAAAGAAAGAAAAACAAAGTTTAGATTAGATAAGATTGCTTAATATAACACCCACATGAAATATTAAGGCTAGGACCCAACACAATATTTTACAATTTGGAAGAGGGATGCCGTAATCC
This sequence comes from Lactuca virosa, assembly GCF_052849685.1. Classification (NCBI taxonomy): domain Eukaryota; kingdom Viridiplantae; phylum Streptophyta; class Magnoliopsida; order Asterales; family Asteraceae; genus Lactuca; species Lactuca virosa. Next base: position 401,061,254 of record NC_136430.1, on the reverse strand, counting down.
AACTTGCAAAATATTTGAAGGTAGGTAAATGACGATTTACCAATTTCCACCATGAAAAACGAAATAGATTATTAAGTTTTAATTGGATTGAAATTCCTATATTCCTTTGAGATTCATTGAACTTTTCAATGGCATCTTTAAATCTCGATTATGCCCTTCAAGTTTGTGACTGGCATACCGGGGATCACAAACAAGGTGTGAATAACCATGCAAATTTACTTGGTACACTTGAAGTCAATTATCACCTAATCAATGTGTCGGTTAACCACACACGCTCCATTGATCTATGACAAACATCAAGCTACCCTTTGCCACCCTTACTAGTCCATGTTAATGTGCCGATTAACCACACACGCTCCATTAATGACTTGGCAAGGTGCAAAGTGCAATTTCATGGACTAGCATCAATTTCACATTTTCCTAAAGTAACTAAGATTGGGAATTTAATAAAAGCTTAGTTACTTTATAGTTATCATTATACTTTTAACGAGAATTAGTGTCCTATCCTACCCGTTCGACTAACGACCCTCCACCAGTCAAGGACGCGGTGGGTGAGAGTAGACACCCATTAAACTGTCATTTTATAGGCAGTAACCTTATACCCCCCCTTATAGACTGGCTTCGTGAATGAGGCCTACTAACGGTAATACTGACTTGTCTTTGTAACACCCATAAAAATTGAGCCAAATTAAAACATTTTAATTCATTCAAAAACCATTAACTTCATACATCTCGTTTTCAAAATAGTTTATTATCAGAGTATCCCCCAGAACCATATCATATAAATCATAAAACATGAGGAGCGATACGATCACGCCTTCGCCTTGCCACGATCTCCTGAAGTACCTGAAACATAACACTACAACTGTAAGCCCGAAAGCTTAGTGAGTTACCCCCAAAATACCAACCACACAGAAACATACTCATAACATATCACAAATAGAACAACCACGCACATCGGGTCTACTGTGTGACTGGTCCGCCCGCACCGGGCCTTCAGTCCACCTGGTCTACCCTCCGAGTCTAGCCATGTACATCGAGTCTACAGTGTGATTGGTCCGCCCGCACCGGGCCTTCAATCCACCTGGTCCACTCTCTGAGTCTACAGTATGACTGGTCCGCCCACACCGGGCCTTCAGTCGGCCTGGTCCACTCTCCGAGCCTCGGCACGTCTGGTCCGCCCTCTTGGGGCCTTCAGCCTATCCGGACCGCTCGCTAGGCCTTCGGAATATCCGGTCTGCCCTGGGTATGTTGGCCTACAGCACAAAGCAGGACCCGCCTCAACCCAACCCCCGTCAAACAACCATGTGCACATAAAACAATTAATCACATAACAATCTTTAACCAGACAAACAGTCTAACAGATCACATAGCATATCAACATCCTAACCAGGATTCCGACCTAACCGGTCACTAGCATAACATTACCCTATATACCGGGTACCGACCTTAACCAAGTCACTAACATAACACCATCCTAAATACCAGGATGCAGATCTAGCAAAGCAATAACATAACAACAATACCCGGATTTCCTTCCGATAAAGGGCCGGCCTTTGTGCCGTAGACCCTGTCGATATAGTGAGGATAACTCACCTGGAATTGCCGACTGAAAGGATAAGATCAGCTGCTCCGACCACCGACACGAACTCCACCACCAAACACTACCAAAGAACCAATTCCATAAATACCAAAATACCCTTGGTAGACAAACTGGTCAACTCTTGGTCAAACTCAAAGTCCTCAGTCAAAGTCAACCTCCCTGACTGACTCTACTCGCCGAGTCGACCCGTCGACTCGTCGAGTCCCTATACTCAGAAACTCCCATAACACGACTCTACTCGCCGAGTCACCCCAAGACTCGTCGAGTCCAACGATCTCCGAGTCCCATCCTGCTCAACTCACCGAGTCACCTCCCGACTCACTGCTTCAAGGTTTAACCAGAAAAGATTGGGGTTCTGCGACCAAACTCGCCGAGTCCAAGGCAATCTTCAACAGACTCGCCGAGTTGTTCTTCCACTCACCGAGTCCATTCACATGTTCATACGACTCGTCGAGTACACCCATGTGACTCGCCGAGTCCCTTCAGTTCTCAATCCATACAGAGGCTTTTCGAGCCATGCAGAGGCTCCAATCCATAGATCCACTCTTCTACAGCCTAACGCTCACATAAAGTTGCAAACTTTACGTGAAACCAAGGAGATATAAGTCCAAAACACTCTAGGGCTAGGGTTTATGACAAAGGGGCTTCACCAACAACTCAAAGACTGATGCTTTATGACTTTCTGGACCAACACAAGTCTAGATCTGAAGTAGCAACCTCAGATCTAAGCTTCTAACTCGAAATAGCTCACAAACAAGCTATGGAACTCCACATCAACCACCAAGGATGAACCAAAAAGGAAATCAGCATAAGATTATGGCTTTTTACCTCTGAAATGTGCCCAAACAGATGTAGATCCCAGATCCACACAAGCCCCTTGATGTTAGCCTTTAATTCCTCAAGCTCTTTTCACCAATTTCCTCTTCCAAGCTCCAATCTCCTCAATAATGAAGCCTCACACGAAAATTATGGTTTCTAGAACTCTCAGGGGGATTAGGAGGCTGGGAGAAGGACATAAAGTCGTTTAAATAGGGTGCAACCCTCGGGATTAGGGTTTTCTTCCTACAGCACCAACTCATCGAGTCCAAGTCTCCGACTCGGCGAGTTGGCCACTTAAACCCTGATAGAATCCCGCTCCGACTCGACGAGTAGACGGACCTACTCGTCGAGTCCCTTTCCTAAATTTACACTTTGCACCCTCCAACTTCTTGCTTCCGAACTTGGGATGTTACAATTCTCCCCCACTTAAATTAGGTTTCGTCCTCGAAGCCTACTGCAGTATACGCTTCAGAACAAACCCCTTGTACAGCAGACTCCAATTTCTCATTTAACTCAGGTTCTTGCAAACCCTATTACCGCATCTCTCTTCTAACGACCTCTTCTCTCGTGGCATCCTTGCCACTACTCCAAGCCGACCATTGGCCTTTCAACTCAATAGCACCACGTATCACCCACGTATCACCCGATGACACTATCCCTTCATATCAGGGACGTACCTCCGCGCCCTGCTAGCACTAGCTACCACAATCACCCACTGAACTCTGTTGAGACACTAATCCATCTTCCTTTACCCAAAGTTGGCGATAACCCTGATAACTCGCAACCCGGAACAAATCTGGTTCCACCCTCTGCTTCTATCCCTTACGCGCTGACAGGATACTACATCCCTCAGCTCCGGTAACCCATCAACCAATCATATCGCGTAACCACTCGTACCTGGCCTAATCAGCCTCGGGCTGGAATACCAACACACCAGGTCCAATCAATCATAGGGTCCGGTCATCATCATGATGGAATACCCCAGATTGAAATACCTCCTCATACACAACTCAAGCCTACAACCATACTCGGAACCAAGGACCTTGTCCTTGCGTCACCCTCGAACCCTTCGGTTCGACACAACGGAGTGCAATCCACTCACACCTCCCTATCACGATCTCTAGGTCCTTGACCTCCGATTGTAATATCCTTATGCAGTCCTCAGCACCGGTCCAGACTACTCTCAAGTCTGTTAACCTGCTGTCTCACCTTCCTCTGTCCCAATCTCCAATCAGGAATCCCTTTCCTTCTCCTCTTCCAAGGAGACCAAAAACATGCATGCGCATCATCCAACATTGCCACAACCTCAACGGGCATCCAACCCGTATGTGCTTCCATATATCTGGTACAATCCCAGTGCTTGCTACCAAGCACTTTCGATCATCCATTTACTCTGCTGCCTTCCCCTCAGAGGACCCACGCTCCTTCCGAAGCAACATACATTCCCTTTCCAGGAAGTCTACTCAACAACCCTTACCGCACCTATAAGTGCCACAGAGCTAAACTCCACTCTACACTATCCATGTAGAGCAACCGTTATTCTCTAACTCCCATATACTCTAAATCCGATCACATAACTAACAAGGCCCACGCACGGCCTCCAGCCATCTCCATCATCATGATCAATACTTGGGGCCAGACCATATCGATTACTATTGAATGGCGACATATTTACTCATTCTCCTCATATCGATCCACTATCACATACAGAGTCTTCAGCATGACTGGACCGCCTTTCCAGGCCTTCAGCCTATCTGGACCACTCTCAGAACCTTCAGCATGTGTGGACCGCCCTCCTGGGCCTTCAGCCTATCTGGACCGTTCCCCGAGCCTTCGGCCTGACTGGTACGCCCATCGGCCTTCAGTCTATCCGGACCGCTCAAAGACTGTCACACATCACCCTGATCCATTCTTCCCGGGAATCTCTCCCATGCAGTCTGTTTTAGCCCTCTTGGGGTTCCGAACTCCAGTTCCATTCCCGGAATCCTTTTTATGGCCTAAACCCAGGCCTCACATCGACCAACTACCTTAACTAAAAGCATGGTCTGTTCCCTGCCCCACTTGTCTATCACTTGCTCTAATCATGCCACACTCTCGGCTAACAACACTGATAAATCTAAACAGCTAACCAACCCTGGATACTTGCTGTTTTACCGGAGAATTTTCCAATTCTCCCCACTTAGTGTACCAACTACTAACTTCCGCTGACAAACCGTCATAACTCGATCGACCTTACTTGATAAAGTTCTCTCTCATCTCCCGGAACTAAATCCCTCCGAAGTGAGCAACCTTCACAGAATACTCTCCCGTCATCGCACATCCCGAACTCCAAGGAAGTTCGAATCCCAACTGAACACTTCTTGCATCGCAGTCGCTATTCCTAGCAATGAGATCATATACCTTATCTTTCGACCAAGAGTCCTCCTGAACGCTAACTACAACTCCTAACTACTAAGATCCTCAATCATACTACAAAACATGCGGATAATGCAGACAGATTTACGATACCACACAAATAACAAGATAACAAGATGGAAACATACCCGCAGCTGCATCTGGCTCTGCCCTGATGTAACACTCGTGTTTCAAGCCTAGGCATTAATATTAAAGTGATAGTCTAGGTTAACCTTTGTAACTCATTTTGAAGAAATGAAAAAGGAATTATGTGAATTCTATGTGTTTTATGTGTTTTATGCTTAATTACTAGGAGTTAATTAATTAAGAATAAAAATGAGCGTCAAAAATTAAATTTTAGATAAAGCCGATATCTATTAAGAAAGTTGTAGTGGTTGTGACAAGGATTACGGATATATAAAGAATGCTGAAATCCGAG